>NW_028176176.1:0-352500 GCF_949987555.1 Borostomias antarcticus
CACATCAAGGGAACAGAAAATATCCTGTAAGAGGGAGACCAATCAGAGCAGTGGAGGACGCTGTCTGAACACACAGATAGAGAGATGGAGGGAGAGAGAGAGAGAGGGGGGGAGACAGAGGGAGAGAAGGAGAGAGAGAGAGAACAGAGAGAAGGGAGAAAAGAAAAGAGAGGAAGAGAGAGAGAGAGGGGTGAGAAAGAAAAAGAGAGAGACACAGGGAGAGAAAAATAGAGGAGAGAGGGAGAGATAGGGAGATGGAGAGAGAGGGGAGAAAGAGAGAGATGGAGGAGGAGAGAGAGAGACAGAGAGAGAGAGAACAGAAGGGAGGAAAAGTAAGAGAAAGAGAGAGGGGGAGAGAGGGAGATGGAGAGAGACAGAGGGAGACAGGGAGGAGAGAGAAAGAGAGAGAGAACAGAGAGAAGGGAGAAAAGAAAAGAGAGAGGAAGAGAGAGAGAGAGGGGTGAGAAAGAACAAGAGAGAGACACAGGGAGAGAACAGAAGGGAGGAAAAGTAAGAGAAAGAGAGAGGGGGAGAGATAGGGAGATGGAGAGAGAGGGGAGAAAGAGAGAGAGATGGAGAAGGAGAGAGAGAGCAGAGAGAAGGGAGAAAAGGAAAGAGAGGAAGAGAGAGAGGGGTGAGAAAGAAAGAGAGAGAGAGAGACAGAGGGATAAAAAGAGAAAGAGAGAGAGAGACAGACAGACTAATAGTACAACACTGCTGAAGCAAAGCTAATCCCCGCTGGGACGCCAGGAGTAACGTGTATGAAAGATTGATGGGACTAAAGACATGAGAGGAGACTTTTCCGATACAGCGTCCGACCAGAGAGACGCTCGCCACCGCGTGAAGATGAGGAGCCGGGACTCGGAACGCCGGCTCCCCGGGAGCAGAGGGCCTGGCGCTTAAACGCGGCTACGCCCCTTTTACAGGCTCGGATCGTGTTCTTAGCCCCCCCCCCCCCCCCCGTTTCTGAGCGCTCATACTGCAAAACACACAGGCTTGTTTACTTTAAACGATGCCGGTATTCTACGTGTAGTGGGTTGCACGGCGCCGGCGCCCAATATCCCTCCAGCAGCATCGCTACGCGCTACGCGCCTTTATTGCATCCCGACGCCGTGAGGATGAATACGCTGAGCTCTGCCTCCGTTCTACCTCCGTTCTGCTCCTCTAGACCCATCTAATCACATCAGCTGCTCCATGTCGGGCCAGGGAGAACACATATAAACACAGTAATGGAGGAAGAGGGGGTTTGTGTGTATGTGTGTGTGTGTGTGATGTTTTGTGTGTGTGTTTGATGTTGGAGTGTGTGTGTGTGTGAGTGTGTGTGTCTGTGATGTTGGAAGTGTACGTGTGTGTGTGTGTGTGTGTATGTGTGTGTATGTGTGTGTGCGTGTGTGTGCGTGTGCGTGTATGCGTGTCTGTGAGGTTGGAGTGTGCGTGTGTGTGTATATGTGTATGTGTGTGTGCGTGTGTCTGTGATGTTGGAGTGTACGTGTGTGTGTGTGTGTATGTGTGTGTATGTGTGTGTATGTGTGTGTGCGTGTGCATGCGAGACAGAGCACGTGCGTTTCATTTCCGTGCGAGCGCACGCGCAAAACGGACAAACACATCGACACATCTATCCCAGCAGGCCGTTGCCGCTGTGACGCTGGCATCTCCACGGGGCGGAACCTAAACATGTTAGCGTTTACTTATCGCTCTCCCCCCCAGAAGCCCTCCATGACAGGAAGGAAAACAACATACAACAAAAAAAACACAACACAAGCGTTCCTCTGTAGTGAAATCAATTAACGCGGCGTTTGCGGGGCCGCATGGCGTTAACGGGCACGTCGGCCGCGCCCCCTCCGCCGGCGTGACGAGGGTCGAAGGTTTGACGCTGGCGGTTTCGTGTCGAGGCGTTGTGGGATTTGCTGGAGCGTGGGTTGAAGAAGGGAGAGATAGATGATGGGAGAGAGGGAGAGAGAGAGAGGGGAGAGAGAGATGATGGGAGAGAGAGAGGGAGAGAGAGGGGGAGAGAGAGAATGAGGGTTGAGGGAGGGGGGAGAGATGATGTGAGAGAGGAGAGAGAGAGAGATGATGGGAGAGAGGGAGAGAGAGGGGGAGAGAGAGAATGAGGGTTGAGGGAGGGGGGAGAGATGATGTGAGAGAGGAGAGAGAGAGAGATGATGGGAGAGAGAGAGAGAGAGAGAGAGGGAGAGAGAGAATGGAGGTTGAAGGAGGGGGGAGAGATGATGTGAGAGAGGAGAGAGAGAGAGATGATGGGAGAGAGAGAAGCTGAATCCCAAATCGCGCACTTAGGCGAAAGTGCAGAGCACTCGCGGCCTTGTGGCCTTACATGCGCGTTCCCGCTAAGTCCACAAGGGCTCAGGGTAGTTCCAAAACGGAATCGCTAGGTCCACAAGTGCGCAACGCCGCCATTTTGCGCACTTTAACCGCACTTAGCGAAAGTCCGCAATTTCACGGACTTAGGAGCAGAAAATACCCACAGCCCACCGCGTCCCATGTGACACAGTGCTTGAGTGCATCCGCGTCATGATCCGAGTGCATCACACATAAATGATGACATTTGCAGATAACACAACATTTATCTTGAAATCCACATGCTGCAAACATATCCCACCCAACCTAATTTTTTAATTATTATTAAATTAAAACAGACGTCAATCGGTCAATTTGCAGAGCTGAAGGGAGCGTCAGAGCAGCCTCTGCGTCGGAGGAACGCGGCAGCCAATGAAAACGAAGTGGGAGGGGCATTGAGCGAAACTGGTGCTGTCCCATTTAATTCACGGCCCTGCACCCTCTGGCCCTTCCAGCTGACGTCAATTAAGTGCTCAGGCCTCAGGGGGCGCAAGTGCGGTTTGCGCACTCAGATTGGGATTCAGCTAGAGAGAGAGAGATGATGGGAGAGGGGAGAGAGAGAGAAGGAGAGAGGAGCGAGCGAGAGAGAGAAAGATGATGGGAGGGGGGGGGGGGGGGGGGGGGGGGGGGGGGTCGTGAGTGATGATAGGTAGGTCTAGAGAAGAGGCAGAGAGAAGCCGTACCATTGTGTGCGTGCGCGCGCGTGTGTGTGTGTGTGTGTGTAGGCTGAACAGATTGAAAACCTGCTGAGAGAATCAGATCACTTCACGCTCTGACTGTTCTCTGTCCCACCACGCTCCTACCGGCCATCACCATGGACAACCGGCTGTCTGTGAAGACCGGGGGTCACGCATGAAGAGGCGCTGGCCGGCAGAACTCGTGGACTAGAGCCGATGCCCAAATCTGAGTGCTATTTTGGACATTTTAGCATAGCATTTTCTGGTCTGTCTACCATGAACCTGAAACATAGAGACCAGAATACCATAATTTCACTGATCGTTCCAGTATTGAGCAAGCTGCAGTTTTTCTGCAGGCTCTCACTGGGCTACAATGGAAGTCAATGGGGTATATGTAAATGTGTTGGAAAAACTGTGATAAATATGCCTTTCCGAGACGAGAAGCATAGGGTGTAATCTCACCAGTCTTAGTATGGGCTCCTGTGAAACGCAATCCAAATATTTGTACATGTTTGGCATGAATTGGACATAAGCGATCCCCTGACGCTTGTTTTCACTGCTTCCAAGCACGTCAAATTATTTGAATTGCGATACATCCCACAGGAGAGCATACTGAGACTGGTAAGATTACACCCTGTGCTTCCCCCGTCTCAGAAAAGCACATTTATCATAGCTTTTCAGACACATTTACATATACCCTATTGACTTCCATTGTAGCCCAGTGAGAGCCTGCATAAAAGCTGAAGCTCGCTCAATACTGGAACGATCAGTGAAATGATGGCCTCTGTGCTTCAGGCTCATGATAGACAGACCACAAATAGGGCTAAATGTCCAAAATAGCACCCTGTAATACGCCAATGTTTGGACAGCGAGCCGCCTTCGCCAGGGTCTAAATATTTTGGCGGCGGGGCTGGAGTGGACAGCTGACCCTTTCCCTGGTTAGCCCGGCGCAGACGGGCGTCGGCTCGGTGTTGATTCTGACCTGGGTGACGTAGGGTACCCCGGGGGGGGGGGCTTGATTTAGGGTCTTGGATACGGTGGAACCGGAAGTGCGAGGTAAATAAAACGCACCACGCACACACACAAATACCCTCTAATAGTTTTGAAGCACCTGATGTAGAGGGGAGTATTTGACCCGGGTGTGGTCTGACAGGGGTTAACAGGAACAGGGAGGTGGGGTGAGGTGTGTGTGGGGGGGTTATGGGAGGTCTCACCTGTGGTTGGTATCTCTGGGGTCTCTCCCGGGGAGCTTGTCTCCTGAGGGGTCCAGTGGGGAGGGGAGCAGGTTCAGACAGGAACTGGCTGGAGTCCTCTCTGGATACCCCACCCACCCACCCACACCCCCACCCCCACCCCCACACACACACACACACACACACACACGTAATATAGTCAACAATCCTAGAAGCACACAGCACAGGACAGCAAGGACATAAAAGGCACTACAAAGACAGAGGGACTGCTGCTGTAGAAGCCTTGTCAAGTTCGGCCGTGACATGCAGGACAATAGAGTCTGCACTCAAGAGACTGGACACAACGCAGAGATAGAAAGGAAATTAGAAAGAGAGAGAGAGAGAGAGAGAGGACGGGGGAGTAGAGGGAGAGAAAGGCATTAAACAAGTACGCATTAAAACAGCATTTCAACAACCTGGATAGGTAATTCCACCAGAGAAGAAGATCCACATAATATCCCCGGGAGCTAGCTAGCGTCAACGTCCTTGCACTGTTCTGTGTGACTTTTGTGGAGTGATTCCACTCAGCTGTGAGCGCCGAGTCTGTCTGAAGGGGTAATGTACACCCACGGTCTCCTTCCTCCTCATCCCTCTCATTAGAAGCCAAGAGGCAGTGAAGAGGTGGGGCACCTTGTTTAGATGAAAGAGGAAATAGACATGTGTGGTTGAAAGGGCTGTGGGCTGTGAATCATGTTGAGTACAGTAACTCTGCTCTGTCTCCAATTTGCTCTGCCAAGCCTCTGCCACGCTACTGAGTCGATTCTACTCTACTGGATTCTATTATACTGTACGCTATTGGGCTCTATTATACTCTACGCTAATGGGCTCTATTATACTCTACTCTACTCTACTGGACTCTATTATACTCTACGCTATTAGGCTCTATTCTACTCTACTCTACTGGACTCTTATTATACTCTACGCTACTGGACTCTATTATACTCTACTCTACTGGACTCTATTATACTCTACTCTACTGGACTCTATTCTACTCTACTGGACTCTATTATACTCTACGCTACTGGACTCTATTATACTCTACTCTACTGGACTCTATTATACTCTACTCTGCTGGACTCTATTATACTGGACTCTATTATACTCTACTCTACTGGACTCTATTCTACTCTACTCTACTGGACTCTATTCTACTCTACTCTACTGGACTCTATTCTACTCTACGCTACTGGACTCTATTCTACTCTACGCTACTGGACTCTATTCTACTCTACGCTACTGGACTCTATTATACTCTACGCTATTGGGCTCTATTATACTCTACTCTACTCTGCTGGACTCTATTATACTCTACGCTATTAGGCTCTATTCTACTCTACTCTACTGGACTCTACTCTATTGGGCTCTATTATACTCTACTCTACTGGACTCTATTATACTCTACTCTGCTGGACTCTATTCTACTCTACTCTGCTGGACTCTATTCTACTCTACTCTACTGGACTCTATTCTACTCTACTCTACTGGACTCTATTCTACTCTACTCTACTGGACTCTATTATACTCTACTCTACTGGACTCTATTATACTCTACTGGACTCTATTATACTCTACGCTATTGGGCTCTATTATACTCTACTCTACTCTGCTGGACTCTATTATACTCTACTCTGCTGGACTCTATTATACTCTACTCTACTGGACTCTATTATACTCTACTCTACTGGACTCTATTATACTCTACTCTACTGGACTCTATTATACTCTACTCGACTCTATTATACTCTACATTACTGGACTCTATTATACTCTACGCTACTGGACTCTATTATACTCTACATTACTGGACTCTATTATACTCTACTCTACTGGACTCTATTATACTCTACGCTATTGGGCTCTATTATACTCTACTCTACTCTGCTGGACTCTATTATACTCTACGCTATTAGGCTCTATTCTACTCTACTGGACTCTACTCTACTGGACTATTATACTCTACGCTACTGGGCTCTATTATACTCTACTCTACTGGACTCTATTATACTCTACTCTACTGGACTCTATTATACTCTACGCTATTAGGCTCTATTCTACTCTACTGGACTCTATTATACTCTACTCTACTGGACTCTATTATACTCTACTCTACTGGACTCTATTATACTCTACGCTACTGGACTCTATTATACTCTACTCTACTGGACTCTATTATACTCTACGCTATTAGGCTCTATTCTACTCTACTGGACTCTATTATACTCTACTCTACTGGACTCTATTATACTCTACTCTACTGGACTCTATTATACTCTACGCTATTGGGCTCTATTATACTCTACTCTGCTGGACTCTATTATACTCTACTCTGCTGGACTCTATTATACTCTACTCTGCTGGACTCTATTATACTCTACTCTACTGGACTCTATTATACTCTACGCTATTGGGCTCTATTCTACTCTACTCTACTGGACTCTACTCTACTCTACTGGACTCTATTATACTCTACGCTATTGGACTCTATTATACTCTACTCTACTGGACTCTATTATACTCTACTCTACTGGACTCTATTCTACTCTACTGGACTCTATTCTACTCTACTCTACTGGACTCTATTCTACTCTACTCTACTGGACTCTATTATACTCTACTCTACTGGACTCTATTATACTCTACTGGACTCTATTATACTCTACTCGACTCTATTATACTCTACATTACTGGACTCTATTATACTCTACGCTACTGGACTCTATTATACTCTACATTACTGGACTCTATTATACTCTACTCTACTGGACTCTATTATACTCTACATTACTGGACTCTATTATACTCTACGTTACTGGACTTACATTTCGACTGCCCTAGCAACAGTCTGGATGACCTAGTTAGAGGGCAGATATGACATTGGGCTCACTCACTCACTGCCCCTGAGCGGAATGTTTGAGAGACAGTTCCAGAATGTTGATACGAGGGTTCTAGAATGTTGAAGAGAGGGTTACACCAAGTTGAAGAGACAATTTTAGAACGCTGGAAAGGGGCCTCTAGAATGCTGAGTAGGTTCTAGAATGTTGTAGCATGTACCATGACGTTGCCGTTGGTCGTCTGACAGGTCCAGATCCAACATCAGGTCGTCTTCATCCAGCTCAGACGAGCCCAGATTGTTCAGAACATCCTAGGGAGAGAAAATACCTTTAATTTAATCTTTGATTTGTAAATAACATTCATAAATAAATTAGATATATAAAACAGTCCCAAGAAGTCTTTCTGCTCGTGTTGGCTCTGAGGTAATGGTACTACAGTTCACTCTTATTAAGTACAGAGGATTTTATGCGGCCTCACCAATTCTTAATACTGGTCAGGACATAAAATTGGTCATAAAATGTCTGAAGTGAAAAATAAACAAAATCCCTTTTCGGTTGAACATTCAGAGATATTTAGACTACAAGCCTTGCCACTGGCTCACACTGACTCAATTTGCAGCTACAGGGTAATACTTAGGGATTACAATGTTCATAATGTTATGATGACAAATTTTCCTTGAGCTGTTTTATCCAGTGTTCTAGTGCCCACTTGTGGTCAACGTGGGAAAAGCAGGTCTTGCAAGCTGGGATAAGCAGTTTACAGCATATCAACCAATTTATAACAATGTTCCTGGTACAAGGCTACAGAAATGACATAAAGTCTACAAGCTATTTACAAAGATGTAGAAGTAGACACAATGCCAAGGGATATATATGTTACGGTCAATGTGAGAAAACGGGGAATGTGAGCTTTTCCCGGTTATTGCGCACATTCCCCGACCTCGCGGGGAATGTAGGAGAAACATGTTCGTTTCTCACATCTCCCGGGTAATGTGCACATTCTCCGACCTTGCGGGAGATGTGAGAAATTGGTTAGTATTTCTCACATCTCCCGCAAGGTCGGGGATTGTGCACATTAACCGGGAAATGCTAGCAATTCCCGACCTTGCGGTAAATCTAGCAAAGTCCAGCCGTATGCAAAACCTCTGCGCAGCCGGGTGGTGGGAGAGGGCTCGTGCGCTTAGAACGAGAGGCGCTTGACATTTTGCCCATGGTTTTCGAATACATAGCATCAATTGCATTAATGGAAACATTAAATTGGGTCTAATTATACATGTGTTGAAAGTTAAGATAATTAGCCTACAAGCCGCGAGGCTACGCAACACAATAAGCAAAACAATCTCACTGTTTCACTCGTCCCACTCCTCTGTTTCACTCGCCCCGCACGGCAGGGACAAGAGAAACGATGCACATCTTCTGTTCTCGGCCGTCTTGAATTGAACTGTTACACCACAGAACCAAACTTACAACTAATAGGTTAGTAAAGGACATGTACAAGTTGTTTGTCATCATCAAAAAATGTAATCTCCATCTTTATTAATTTCTGTGTAAATCTGATCAAACCAAAAAGTGTTTCATTCGTCCCGGTCCTCCCCTACAGTTAATAACAGTCTGTGGTCTACCTTGAACAGTAATATAGCCTATGCTGCACACAGTGTGAGTAGTATTAGGAGGATAGGCCTACACTGGTGATCAAGTTAACAAACGCAAAATGAAAATCGCAACAACAGGAAGGTGGGAACCTCCAAAGGAACCCTACACGTTAGCTAGCCGAAAGAAAGACGAAAAATCTCTCACAGGTGTGCGCCAGTAACGTTAGCCCAACTACCGTGGGTGCCTCTTATGGTGCACGCCCTCTGAGGCGTCACATAAGCCCTCTCCCACCACCCGGCTGCGCAGAGGTTTTGCATACGGTTGCGCTTTCCTAGATTTACCGCAAGGTCGGGAATTGCTAGCATTTCCCGGTTAATGTGCACAATCCCCTACCTTGCGGGAGATGTGAGAAATACTAACCAATTTCTCACATCTCCCGCAAGGTCGGAGAATGTGCACATTACCCGGGAGATGTGAGAAACGAACATGTTTCTCCTACATTCCCCGCGAGGTCGGGGAATGTGCGCAATAACCGGGAAAAGCTCACATTCCCCGTTTTCTCACATTGACCGTAACATATATATGTTACGGTCAATGTGAGAAAACGGGGAATGTGAGCTTTTCCCGGTTATTGCGCACATTCCCCGACCTCGCGGGGAATGTAGGAGAAACATGTTCGTTTCTCACATCTCCCGGGTAATGTGCACATTCTCCGACCTTGCGGGAGATGTGAGAAATTGGTTAGTATTTCTCACATCTCCCGCAAGGTCGGGGATTGTGCACATTAACCGGGAAATGCTAGCAATTCCCGACCTTGCGGTAAATCTAGCAAAGTCCAGCCGTATGCAAAACCTCTGCGCAGCCGGGTGGTGGGAGAGGGCTCGTGCGCTTAGAACGAGAGGCGCTTGACATTTTGCCCATGGTTTTCGAATACATAGCATCAATTGCATTAATGGAAACATTAAATTGGGTCTAATTATACATGTGTTGAAAGTTAAGATAATTAGCCTACAAGCCGCGAGGCTACGCAACACAATAAGCAAAACAATCTCACTGTTTCACTCGTCCCACTCATCTGTTTCACTCGCCCCGCACGGCAGGGACAAGAGAAACGATGCACATCTTCTGTTCTCGGCCGTCTTGAATTGAACTGTTACACCACAGAACCAAACTTACAACTAATAGGTTAGTAAAGGACATGTACAAGTTGTTTGTCATCATCAAAAAATGTAATCTCCATCTTTATTAATTTCTGTGTAAATCTGATCAAACCAAAAAGTGTTTCATTCGTCCCGGTCCTCCCCTACAGTTAATAACAGTCTGTGGTCTACCTTGAACAGTAATATAGCCTATGCTGCACACAGTGTGAGTAGTATTAGGAGGATAGGCCTACACTGGTGATCAAGTTAACAAACGCAAAATGAAAATCGCAACAGGAAGGTGGGAACCTCCAAAGGAACCCTACACGTTAGCTAGCCGAAAGAAAGACGAAGAATCTCTCACAGGTGTGCGCCAGTAACGTTAGCCCAACTACCGTGGGTGCCTCTTATGGTGCACGCCCTCTGAGGCGTCACATAAGCCCTCTCCCACCACCCGGCTGCGCAGAGGTTTTGCATACGGTTGCGCTTTCCTAGATTTACCGCAAGGTCGGGAATTGCTAGCATTTCCCGGTTAATGTGCACAATCCCCTACCTTGCGGGAGATGTGAGAAATACTAACCAATTTCTCACATCTCCCGCAAGGTCGGAGAATGTGCACATTACCCGGGAGATGTGAGAAACGAACATGTTTCTCCTACATTCCCCGCGAGGTCGGGGAATGTGCGCAATAACCGGGAAAAGCTCACATTCCCCGTTTTCTCACATTGACCGTAACATATATATATATACTTAAGGGGAAGTTTTTGAGAGAACTCGGGAAATGTGTGACGTATCACCAGTCCAAACAGGGGAGACAGAGAAGACAGCCGGTTCAATCTACATTATGTAATAATGTTCAAATGTCACCTCCCGGTAAATCTATAGCCTATGACATTAGATTTAATTTAATAGAAATGTCTCTGTCTAACCAGGCACCTTAGAGCAGCTTAGAGAGAGAGAGAGAGAGAAAGAGAGAGAGAGAGAGAGAGAGAGAAGAGAGACGTAGCCTTCCTGTGTGCTGCCTGAATCTTATGAACTCGGAAATGCAATCACCAGGCCTTGACCTGCTTATTACATTGTTTAGACGCAACAATGTCTGCCTCATATCGATTCAAAACCCAACTCCAAATGTTACGTTGGGAGCAGGCGCCGGCGCGAGTGTCTGTCAGCTGGAATGTTCGTCAAATCTCTGATTATATCCCACGTCCATTACGCCCCCATTGATGAACGGGTAATATAGTTCTTAAAGGCACGGCTCCTTAATACAACCCTTTAATAGTCATTGGAAAAGATGTGGGGCGTTCAGCCGTGGGATTATAGAGCTATTGAGCATACCGTTCATTTGGAGCTCAATGAGGTAGGTCAGGGCCAGCCCGCGGCTGTGGACAGTTAGTACGACTGTTTGACTGGCCAGCCGGCCGTAACCTTCACAGCCTGATGGGAAGATAATGGATATAATATCAAATTCAGACTTATTACAGCGAGACTCCATTCCACGGCTGCAAAGAGGAGTGATGGAGGCGGAGACACGTGGAGCGCGCCGCACGACACCACCCAATAAATGAACTGCCTCTTTACTCGGTCCGCCATGAAGATTAACGGGAGGTTTCACTCCAATACGAAATGGCTGCATTCTTACAGCGTCGCTTTAAACGGTAAATACAGTGCTCAGGAATGCGATCTCATTCAAATTATCACTCGATAAGCGTATGCTTCATCCTACTCCTTCTTGGAAAATGACGGTTTTATTAATGTATTCTGTATTGTTAATGTTGACCTATACTTCAGCGACAGCGCAGGCCGGGAGCATAGAAGGATCATGAAAAAATGGGCCCCTGGGCCTGGATGTGTAGAGGGGCCCCCTCCCTACCAAATCGCCCACCCCCCCCCCCCCCTACAGCCTCCGCCGCAACAATGTTGTCCTTTGTTTTCTTTTAAAAACTGGAAATACAAGGAACCTGCTGTAAAGCATCCGACTGTTCGGATCGTTGGTTTTGCTGCTCCGCTTAATATGTGACGGTGCTCCATTTTACATGTACGGTTCGTTGTCAAGATCAAACAGATTGAACCAGTTGACCTTGTGACCTGATCTATCTCACAAACTTTAATAGTGCCCTCTATAGACTAGTTTTATAGCCTACTCATTTATCTATGGAAAGGTAGCCTACATTCCCACCCATTAGATTGAGTAGGCTATAGAAAATATAAAGCCCACACAAGCTTCTCTTTTTTTAAAGACATGGGCCTCTATAAACTGTTCAAAATATTAATGTTTTTTTATGTTTGTGTTAGGAATCTCACCCTAAATTTCTATTGGTGTTCCTGCAACAAGAAATGCAAAGGGCCCCCTGAGGTCTTGGGCCCCTGGGCCTGAGCCCGATAGGCCCTTTTGGTAATATGTCTTTGGCCGGGAGGTAATGTTTTTTCAGTGGCGTGTGTGCGTGCGAAAACTCACCGCCTGGGGACACAACGTTACAGCTGTGTGGGCGAATTTCTGAAAGGTAGGAGTTGAATGGTAACTCTGCGCTGAACGGATACTTCCGTGCAAGATTCGCCCTTTCAAACCTCGAGTTTCACCGTCTCAAAACTCCTCAGAGTGTGTCAAACATATGCGCATCGGTTTTCAGATCACCACGTACAAGGTTACAACCCCAGTGACACGGGAGAATGGCGCCAAATTCAAAACTCTGAAAATGTGTTAAACAAACACTGAAAACAGAGTGCTGCTGTAATGAAGGAAAACTGTAATACAAAATCATTTCTTTTTTTCAGCCTTTCAAAACATTGTGCAAGCCTTTAAAACTTAGCTTTCAAACAATGAGTTTCGAACTTTCTTTTTTTTTCTTTGCAGTTTCGAATTATGGCAGCAATTTTGGTCCATATAGCATGGGCCACCAAATCAGTCTGTAGCAGTGCCAAGCCAGCCTCATTCTCCTTGCTGCCGTCTTCCCACTCACCCTTGACCTCGCTCCGTACAGATCTTCAATACTGACATGCGCGTTATGACTTATGTCAAGTGCTGCAAGTAGCATTCTGGTGTAGCATCCGTCCAGCGACCTCTGCAGGGAGTGTCTCAGGGTCCAGCACTCTCAGACATACAGGAGAACGGCCTCCACAGTGGCGGCGAAGAAGTAGAGTTTAGTTTCACGGGGGAGGTTGGATTTCCACACGTTGCTCATGCCCTTCAGAGCTCTCCACGAGCGCCTTCCTCACTTTGACGTCCTGTTCCGTTGAGTTGACCCAAGACCCAGGTATTTGAAGTCCTCAACCTCCTTCAGAGCAGTACCTTCAGCTGTCATTAGGGGCAGATGTTCCGGGATGTTCTAGATGATGACCTCAGTTTTCTTGGCGTTCAGTCCAAGACCCAACTTGGCACATTCCTTTTCCACTCTGGTCAGAAGCTCTTGTACTTGCCTCACGTGGTCAGATATCAGGCTGATGTCATCGGCGTAGTCCAGGTCTGTTAGGACTACAGCCGGATACCTTCTCGACCTCCTAGGTGTTATAGTGAAGCCGAGATCCTCCTCTCTTCCCTGTGTGTGTTTTTTTTTTTACTTCACTTGTACATTATGACATGTCTTTCTTATGTTCGAAATAAAGTTTCATTCATGCATTCATTCACTTAAATACACTTTCCATTTCGACATCCTGATCTTTTAGTCCAGGATTTCACCGCGTACCGTATTCTTTACAAGACAAATCCCACTATTGTGTTGTAATGGACTAGGCCTCTCAACACAATCTTAATCTTGTACTGGCCATGTTCTGTAGCTAGCCTGATACTGTATACCTCCCATCTGCTGATAAAAGATGACAAGCCCACACACACACACACACACACACACACACACACACACACACACACGCTCATTGTCTAGATGAACACTCGAGTCGTCTCTCTGAGGCTCAGCTCGTTATCGGGGAGTGTCGGCTGTTATCCTCCCAAACGCGGGAGACGCGCGGAGGGATGCTAAATTGGTTCTCGTTCCTCCTCCCGACCGCCCCTCCCAGGAGAGACCTTCAGTCGGAACATCAGGCCGACGCCGCGAGACGAAACCAGGCGCTTGCTGAGAAGAACAGAGGTGCGTCATGGGCGGCCTTGACGGACGTGGTACGGTTTGTGACTCTGTTCAGGTTTAGAAGATGAGAGCTTTGTGACATCATAGCGGTGTATGTAAGGGTACGCCTGACGTTGGTTCTCTCACCAAACTATGAGGTACAGGATGTTTACGCAGTCTGAGAGAGCTAGGGAAGCAGACAAGAGAGGAGAGAAGAGGAGAGGAGACGAGAGGAGACAAGATAATTTGAAAGAGGAGAAGAGAGGAGAATAGAGGAGATGAGAGAAGAGGAGAGGAAGAGAGAGGGGAAGAGAGGAGAGGAGAGGAAGAGAGGAGACGAGAGAAGAGGAGAGGAGGAGAGAGGGGAAGAGAGGAGATGAGAGGTGACAACCACTGGAGGTTTGTTCCTGATGTCTGCAGTCCTCATAATGCGCTACAGGGCAAAATTATTTTTGGTTCCTTTTTTCGTTACGAAAATTGAAGTTGCGAAGGATCCACTCAATATAACAAACAGTTTTAGGATCAATAAATTCAACGTCAAATTTTGTCATCAAAGTCCATATCCTGTGAGAGGAGTGAACAGCTCTGATTCTTTGAAGCCCTTTTTCTCTGCTTAGTGGTTTCAGGTGTACCAACATTCACAGAAGCATATCTTCTTCAAATATTTGCAGACCTCAATGCATGGCACCTCATTTGAAAGCTTACAATTTACTCTTTCATAATCTGTAAAAGGAAACAGCAAAATGAGCTTGGCAGACATAAGGACCAAACCTCCAGTGGCTGAGGAGAAGAAGAGAGAGGAGAAGAGAGGAGAGAAGAAGACGGAGAGGAGAGGAGAGAAGAAGACAGGGAGAGGAGAGGAGAGGAAGAGGAGAGGAGAGGAGAGGAGAAGACAGGGAGAGGAGAGGAGAGGAGAAGACAGGGAGAGGAGAGGAGAGGAGAGGAGAGGAGAGGAGAGGAGAGGAGAGGAGAGGAGAGGAGAGGAGAGGAGAGGAGAGGAGAGGAGAGGAGAGGAGAGGAGGTGTAAAACGTGTGGGTGACAAGTCTCCTCAGAGTGTGTCAAGCAGGAGTGCTGTCTCGCTGATCAACAACCCAGGGAGAGGATTAGACTGTTTAATTTAGGCCAGCGATGTTATCCTCGTGTGAGACAGTAATCCAGTGGAGGAGGCGGCATGGCCTAACCTGCAGTCTGCAGCAGGGAGAGGAGTAGAGGGGGGGAGGGGGGGGAGAGAGAGAGAGAGAGAGAGACAGGGGGGGAGAGAGAGAGAGAGAGAGAGAGACAGAGAGAGAGAGAGAGAGAGAGAGAGCGAGGGGGGAAAGTGAACAGAGGGAGGGAGGGAAAGTAGGGGAAATGAGAAATGGACAGAAAGAGAGAGAGCAAGAGAGAGGAAGGGGAACAGAAGGAGAGGGAGTGAAAGTAGGGGAAATGAGAGACGGACAGAGAGAGAGAGAGAGAGAGGGATTGGATGACAGGTGTCAGGCTGTATCGTGTGTCAGTGAAACCTACCAGGCTGCCCAGTTTGGAGGAGGAGGAGTTGGTCCGGTGTTTGACCAGGGCTCCTCCCTCGCTGCCGTGGGGCTCCTTTAGGTTGAGGCGGAGCCTGGGGCCCCCCGCCCCCTCAGACGAGGAGAGCAGCCTCCGGTCCATCCTCATCACCTCATGGTAGGGGCTGACACTGCTACACATGGAGGCTGAGGAGAGGAGAGGAGAGGAGAGGAGAGGAGAGGAGAGGAGAGGAGAGGAGAGGAGAGGAGAGGAGAGGAGGAGGGGAAAAGAAGAGAGGAGAGGAGAGGAGAGAGGACAGGAAAGGAGAAGGAGAGGAGAAATGAGGAGAGAAGAGGTGGGGAGAAAGGGGGTTGGAGGAATGGGTAGTAAAAGAGGGGAAAAGGGAGAGAGAGGGGAGAAATTAGAGGAGAGGAGAGACATGGTACTGTAAGTTAGAGAAAAACTTGAAATATTTATTTTCTGAGACTATTTCAACATCACAGAGACATTCCTCATGTGTTTGTCTGAGTCCTACAGGAAAGTACGTTTCCCGTTCGACCAGATGGAGGAATTCATTCTGTTCTATTCTATTATTAACTCAACGTGGACAAAAGGACAAAACAGTTTCCGCACAGATGCTGTGAGGGGCACCGCAAGACCGCGACACACAAGTAGGCTAATAAAGTACACACAGACACACACACACACAGGGGTGAAAATTAACTTTTTGCCTCACGGTGAGTCACCTGCCAAGGGGACTGTAGATTAAAAAATCTACCGGCCAAGTATTGTTTTTTTTTTCAGATAGCCTTCCGAAATCTAGTCACCAATTGGAAATTTTACCTGCATTTGGCTGGTGGCAGGTGTTAATTTTCAGCCCTGCGCACACGCGCGCACACACACACACACACACACACACACACACACACACACACACACACACACACACACACACACACACACACACACACACACACACACACACACACACACACACACACACACACACACACTCCTAGAACAGATCCCGTTTGGACTGTCGTATTCCCACCACAAATCTTTAGATTGGCCTAAAGTGGTGCCATTTGTGCCGACCGCAGTTAGAATGTTGAATGGGGCCAAATGAAGGAATGAAGTGTGCAATAGTCAAGGTGTTTTCTTATCTTTTTTTCACTGGGGCAAGTGCAATGTGGGTTGTGTGCAATAGTCTATGTATGTGCAATGTGTTGTGTATGTGCAATGTGTTGTGTATGTACAATGTGTTGTGAGTAATATGTGTAATGGGTTTTGTATGTGCAATATGTTGTGGACAACGTGTTGTGTGTAGTATATGTATGTGAGACATGTGATGTGTTGTCCTACTCTGTTTCTATGTATAGAGTTGATTTGTGCAGCAAACGAGTCCAAGACAAATTTCCCTGAGGGGACAATAAAGTATATTCTATTCTATTCTATCTCTGAACCAACCCCACCAGGCATTGTAACCCTTTATTGATATGTCTGTGGGGTTCCTTTAAAAAACAAGGTGGCTAAAATTTCAACAGCCGTTAATCAATACAGCCCTACCGCAAACCTGGACATGACCCAAAGTCCTGTCTATGAAACTTTCTACAGCACCAACAGGCTCCAATGATTCCTAGGAAACAAATGCTGCCAGCGTTTTGTTCCGAGCTATTTTCCCAAACACTGACGATGTCATTCACTCATTGCACACTGATTTGATTTAGACCAGGACGATGAAAACCACGTTTTTTCTCTAAGCTGCGCGTTTACTCGTTATCAGGAAAGCGGACTTTAAACACGCTCGATCCGACATCGATGGTCTTAAATTGATCTCTTTTCGTTCGTTTCGAAAACATGAGCAGGCGGGATCCGTTATGCACGGAGAACGGGACGAACGGAAGATGTTGTCGCCGGTCTCAGCAGCTGAGGGCAGTCACAGCAGACTAGATGTTGAAAGAACTTCAGCGCTTCCGACAACTCGGCAGTGGAATAAGTCCTTTCAGAGCAACCAGGCTGAAGAAGGTTTGGCAATCTGCCAGCAGGTAACCTGACCTCCTGTCTCCAGCCAGCCCTGTCCAGGGGGTCATCACATACCCTGGATATAAGATATAGTCGACCAGCTTCCTGTTACAAACAAAACACCCACAGTTCCCATCAGAGGATACCTACAGTAGGAAGTGGAACAGAAAAAGGAAGTGCAGGTCTAAAGCCCAGACAAGCGCACCTCTGTCTGAAACCCCAGGCGCTACTTCCTGACAGGCACACGACGGTACGCCTATATGATGCCCCTGAGGGCAGATGTGCAAACGCAGGCTTCACTGCTCACTGACCCATGCTGACCAGAGGAGGATGCATCTGGGCTGAGGATCACCAGGACTGGACCCAGCTTTGCTCATAACCAGAGCCCAGCTTCTACCGTTTCAATTTAGACGATAGCGACCCAGCCTAGCACCTAAAACCTAGCTCCAAGTACCTAGTACACAGCCTAGAATTGAATGTAGAATACAGCATTGAACCTACTAGCACCTCCTAGTCTAACCACCTAGCCTAAGCTAGCCCAGCCTAGCGCTGGAATCTGATACAGACTCCTGATTGTGGCGAGCCCACATCTTTCTAGCATGGGTCAATAGCGCTTTCACACTCGACCACACTTTCACAGTGATTTAGTCCCACGAACAGGCACTATCCTTTTACACAGGGACACTGTGTAATACTTAACAGAAACAGGTAGGGTAAGTCATTGTGGATGAGAGCACAGCACTATATATATATGTAACCCTAAGGGCCGATGCAGGTCGGGGGCTCTTTGAGATGAACAGCCAGAAAACTTGGGTAATATACAAAAATACACCTTTATTTAATAAAATCCCTTCAAGAAACAGATCGGACACAAAACAGCATGGTAGGTATGAACAGTAGGCCTACAGGCTAAAGCAGTGATCTACCAGCAGACCCACAATCCTGCCAAAGCAGAGAAAACATGTTAGCCATTGTTCCCCCCAACTCAGAAAGACCATAATCCAACCCATAAAAACAAACATATTTACCAAATACAAAAACAAACCCAAATACCTCAGCACCCCTCCATGCGCACCCCACACCCTGTCCAAGCAGAATGGTCTCAGACAGCCTACGCCGCGCTGAGGACAAACATATTCCGTCAGCCACCCACCACAATCATCAGGAATTACAATAATAAATCAAAATACAACACACACACCCTATAAATCACAACACATTACCAAGTAATAAGAATGAAAACAATATGATCAGACATAGCAAGGAAACAAAAAGACAAACAATATAGCCTAAATACCTCTGCAAGTTGGCAACCTATCCTGGGCCAGGCTGCCGCATGGACTCCAACCCACAAAGAGGAAATGTGAAATGTTTGTTCAAAACGCGCGCCCTGTGGCCGGAAATAGGCTTGCAGCCCAGGGACCACGCCCCCCCAACCGATGCCACACCTACCCAGACTTCACCTGGCCACATTCACCCCCCCAGAACTAATCAGAGTCCCACTGATTGCCAGCTCTGTCCTTAACACCGTAAAACCCTGCCACAGTAAAACGATGCTCCTGCTGCAATGCCCTAACCCCTACCCCCGTACACTCCCCCCCCTGGTGAGGAATGGCCGACCTCGGTAGATTAAAGGGGTTAGGATGCACCCCCGCAGTACTCCGCTTAGACCTTCGAACTTGCATGGGGGACCTAGCTTCCTCCTCCTCCTCCTGCGCTCCCCCGTCACTATCCTGAGACTGTTCCTCCAGCTCCAAACGGGCCGTGCTCGTCTGCCCGTCTCGCTCCAGCTGTACATCCCTAGTGGCCCCCTCCTCCTCGGCCAGACCTTCCTCTGACCCACTAAAAACTACCACACCCATCATCTCCTCATCCTCCCTCTCCTCGACCTCACTTCCTACTCCCTGTAGTGACCCGGCCCCCTCATCGTCTCCCTTCCCCAGCACTCCGGCACCACAACGCCGGACTTCAGAACGATGCACGTTCCTAGGGGGCCGTGAAGAATCCACAGGCACCACTGTATAGACTGGCTTGTCGGGACCCAACCGCGCAATTACGCGATGGGGAATGGGGAGCCAAAGATCCTGAATCTTATTCCTACCAGTAACCCTCCGGTTCCGAACATAAACCAACTCTCCTGACCCCAGATCTGCATCTTTAGAAGGTGGCCCCCACTGCCGACGCCGAGACTCTGCTGCTTTCTGCATCTGCCTACTGGCCTGGTCATATGCCACCCACAGCCGTTCCTGATGTCCCTGCACCCACTCCCCAACACATCCACTAAACACCTCCTCCCCCCCACTCAGCATGAGGTCCAGAGGTGCGCAGGGGGCCTGCCCAAACAGGAGAAAATATGGGGAGTATCCAGTACTTTGGTGCTCCGTTGTGTTATACGCATACACCACCTCGGGAAGGTACTCCGCCCACCTCCTCTTTTTCTCAGGGACAAGGGCACGAAGCAGATCATGGAGTGTACGATTAAATCGTTCACACTGCCCGTTACCTTGCGGATGGTACGGACTTGTCCTACTCTTCCTCATCCCGTACAGCCTACAGAGCGACTGTACCACCTCCCCTTCAAAACACCTGCCCTGGTCTGAATGCAGCCGTGTTGGCACCCCATAAGGCTGAATCCAATACTTGACCAAGCACTTGGCGACGGTGACAGCCCGCTGGTCCCGGGTTGGAACCGCCACAGTAAACTTAGAGAACACGTCTGTCAGAACCAAAACATTTTCCCTCCCGTCTGACGAGGGCTCCAGGACCGTAAAATCCATCGCCACTACTTCCAGCGGCCTAGACGCCACCAAACTCCCCATCGCTGTCACTACTCTTGGCTGTGGAGCCTTAGACACAATGCACCTCTCACGGGACTTACAAAACTCCTCTACATCCCGATACAATCTGGGCCAATAACAACGTGCGCTCACTAGCTTAAAAGTCAGTTCGATGCCCTGGTGGCCATGCCCCCCATGCATTTGAACCAACACCTCCCCCCGCAAAGCTCTGGGCACAATCACCTGCTCCTGCTGACCCTCCTTCGGGCTTTCCCTCCTCCGATACAACACTCCACCATGCTCCACCACCCTGTCCCACTGCCGCAGCAACTCTAACGTCCCTGCACTCTCTCCCTGCCTTTCCTCCCGAATAGGCCTCTCTGCCTTCTGCCAATACCTAAGAAAAGCCGCAATCTCAGGATCTGCTTGCTGCAACCTGGACAGAGATTCTTCACTATAGGATGGGAAGGTAATGGTGGCACCATGTTCCAGGGGGAACCCCAACGCCTGCTCCTCACTACTTGCTAACTGCCAGACCCCAGGCAAAGTACAGTGGCCGTCTGGCTGTGGACCAGTAGCGAGCGGTTCAGGGGCTGGGTCCGAGTACTGCCTTGACAATGCATCTGCAGCTGCATTCTGCCGACCTGGTCGATATACAATCTCACAGTCAAACCGGGCTAACTCTGACACCCACCGCTGTTCGATGGTCCCTAACTTCGCGGTCTGCAGGTGACTCAGCGGGTTGTTATCGGTCAATACTGTGAACTTGTTACCTGTCAGGTACTCCCGAAATTTGTCTGTTACTGCCCATTTAAGGCCCAGCAACTCCAGCTTCATAGCACTATAGTTTTCCATGTTCCGCTCCGAGGCCCGCAGCCCCCTGCTTGCATAAGCGACAGGCCTCCTCCGCCCCCCTACCTCCTGGGACAAAATGGCTCCCAGCCCCTGATGGCTGGCATCAATTTCCAGAGTAAATGGTTTAGTAAAATCAGCATACGCTAACACTGGAGCTGAAACTAAATAACTAACTAACTTCAAAGTCTGGAACGCCTCCTCGCATGCCTGGCTCCAATGCTGCCGAAACAGCTTTGCAGGGAGCGGACGCCTATCCCTCTTTGATGGCCCCAATGCAGCGAGAGCATGAAGAGGCGCAGCCAAGCTTGCAAAATTCTTAACAAATCTTCTATAAAAACTTGCAAAGCCCAGAAAGGACTGTAACTCCGCCCCACTCTGAGGACTTCTCCACTCTGCCACAGCCCGAATCTTTGCTGGATCAGTCGACACCCCCCGAGAAGAAATAACGTGCCCAAGATACGACACTTCTGACTTAAAAAATGAGCACTTACTGAGGTTCACCTTCAGATTACACTGCTCAAACCGCAACAAAACTACCTCTAACCGATGCAGATGTTGTTCAAACGAGGGGGAAAAGATAACCACATCGTCCAAGTACAGCAACAGGGATTGGAACCGCTGATCCCCCAGAATGCGCTCCATAAGCCGCTGGAACGTCCCTGGTGCATTGCACAAACCGAACGGCATTCTGTTGAACTCATACAGTCCGAACGGCGTACAAAATGCGGTCTTCTGTCTATCTTTCTCCACCACCTCCACCTGATTGTATCCACTTGCTAAATCCAGGGTGGAGAACCACCTTGCACCACTCAAGGAGTCCAACGACTCCTCGATACGTGGAAGTGGATAAGCATCTTTACGGGTCTTAGCATTCAAGCGCCTGTAATCCACACACAAACGGATCGAGCCATCCTTCTTCCTAACAATCACCAGAGGGGAAGAATATGGACTACTGCTCTCCCTAATCACTTTCTGCTCTAACAGCTTCCTAATGTGACTTTTCACCTCCTCATACTGACTGGGTGGAATCCGTCGGTACCTCTGACTCACAGGGACGTCATCAACCACTGGGATCTCATGGTAAATGAGGTTAGTGCATCCCAAATCACTGTCTGAAAATGCAAACACATGCGAATATTTGCACAGCAATTGTCTAGCCTGTTTCGCCTGATCTTCAGTAAGACCTGGAAAGCACCGCTGAGCTATCTCCGGGGGCACCTCCCTGTCTCCTACAGATACACACTGCTCCCTAAGCATAACCTGCTCTTCTTGTGGGCCCACTCGCTCAAAACACACCGCAGCCCCCCCCCCCAGCCACTACCTCTGCTGAATGCAGTGATGCGAGGCGTGTCTGAGGTCTCAACCTAACCTCCGTAGAACCAACATTGATTACAGGAACAGCTAAGTGACCATTGCTAACTTCGACATATGTACTAGAAACCACCAACCCTCCAGGTAAGTCCCCCTCACCTAACCCCAAAGGCTCAACTAGCACAAAAGTCCTAGCCAAACACAACCTGTTAGGCCCAGACGCCGGAACAAAGCACATCGTACCAGCAGGGACTGTGAATGGAGAGACAGCAGAAGCAAACATTCTAGTGTCCAACGTGACAGTCTGCTCACTCTGACATGCCGCAAAAGCATTTTGCCAGCCTGGAGCATCTATGGGGGATGGTGGTGGTCTAGGACCATTAACAGGGAATGAAAGCTGATAGCATTTTTTAATAATATTCATTCCCAGCAACCCCGGCACCGCTCGCTTGCGTTCTTTTGCCGCTTGGCCCATCGGGTCCTTCACCACTAATATGCCCCTCTGCGGTATGGTCCTGCCCAACGCCACCGCCTCCACATCTGTTGTAAAATAACCCAAATATGGGATGTCTAAACCATGAGCCCCACTCAATGTCAACCAACCACAGTCAGCCAAACCCCCACCCCATCTTGGCAACAAATGGTCAAAGAAAAAACATTCGGTGACAGTAGACACATTTGACCCCGAGTCAATTAGACATTGAAACTTCACCCCTCGCATCGAAACTTCTACAGTGTCACATTCCCCCACCAGACATTCATACACCTGAGGGTCGATATGGGGTACTATTCCTGAGCCGGATTGCCCCCCTCCTGTGGTTTGGCACCTCACCGCAGGGGGAGGTAGTTTCCCTGCTGCTCTGATGTTTGGGCCGCCCCGCCACCCTCTAAGGGCAACGCAGGGGACAAGTTGTCTTGGCTATGGCTAGTCCGTACAGTTACACAAAACCGTGCAATGTGCCCCGCTTGTTGACACTTAAAGCAAATGGGCTGTCCCAATGCATCATATCGGGGTTCCCATTTACGGTTACCCACTCGCCTAGGCCCTAATGCCTGCATACTAGTTGACAGTTTTTGTGATAGATCATCAATCAAAGCCTGCTGTTTTTGTAACATATCAAAAACTGTAGCAAGCATAAGTTCGGACTTTGCTTCCACAGCGGAGGCAACTACAGCGGAGGCAACTAGACTTGCCTCTGCTGTTGCGGCCTCCATCTTCTCACATGAGCCCACCACTCGCTTCCTGCGTTCCATCCCAAACTCAGCATCCTCCCCCCACTGGAGAGCTTCCTTACGGAGATCAAAAAAGGAAATAGTTGGTTGTTGCCTAATTGTTTTCTTGAGCTCTCTACGAAGGCTACCATCACACACATTCTCAGCAAATTGGTCACGAAGAGCAAAATCTCCGCACCAAGCCTCCCTCACCTCACAATGATTAATTTCCTCCAAAATAGCCATTAGCGCATGAGAATATTCACGCACCGACTCCCCCTCTCTCTGCCTTCTATCGAAGAATTGTTTCTGCAACTTAGTGAGTGACTGGGGCTGCCCATATATCTCTTTAAGAATCTCCAACACACGTTTTGGATCAGATCGTTCCAACTGGGGATGATACTTTATTTCCTGTCTTGCCTCTCCTCCCAAGTGCTCATATATGTAAACTGCTTTTTCTGCACCAGTATAGGAACGGTAAATCAAAGTAGCATTCAACTCATCTAACCATTCAAAGAAGGCAGTGCTTGAACCACCAGTGAAAACAGCACATTTTCTTTCTTTTGGCAAATATACAATGCGCTCCCTGGTGCCGACAGATAGGCTCTCGCCTCCCAGTCCAGTCTGCAGCCCATGGCCAGTGGAGGACTGATCAGAAGAGTGGGAGGAACCTCGCCCTTGTTTTGAGTCCAATTGTAGCAATAAAGAGTCATTTTCGCCCTTCAACAAGCTCATGGCTTCCTTATCAGCCTGTACTCTTGCTTTAAGAGCAGCCAGCTCCGATTGCAAATCTTCCACGCTCATCTTTAGTTATTTAGTCCACTGAACAGCCAGATCACTGCTCCTCTCACACTCCACCGCACAGTTGAGCCGGCCGTGAGCTCTAGCGGCGGTGACTGACTCCGCTGCTCCTCTTCTCTGATGTTACGTAGTCACTGCTTTATCCCACCAACTGTATCCTACCAACTAACCACCATGCACGTCCGACCTGCCTCTCGATAGACTGGCACACCCAACTGACCAATTGCTCGCAGCGCCAAATTGTAACCCTAAGGGCCGATGCAGGTCGGGGGCTCTTTGAGATGAACAGCCAGACAACTTGTGTAATATACAAAAATACACCTTTATTTAATAAAATCCCTTCAAGAGACAGATCGGACACAAAACAGCATGGTAGGTATGAACAGTAGGCCTACAGGCTAAAGCAGTGATCTACCAGCAGACCCACAATCCTCAGCACCCCTCCATGCGCACCCCACACCCTGTCCAAGCAGAATGGCCTCAGACAGCCTACGACGCGCTCTGCAAGTTGGCAACCTATCCTGGGCCAGGCTGCCGCATGGACTCCAACCCACAAAGAGGAAATGTGAAATGTTTGTTCAAAACGCGCGCCCTGTGGCCGGAAATAGGCTTGCAGCCCAGGGACCACGCCCCCCCAACCGATGCCACACCTACCCAGACTTCACCTGGCCACATATACAAAAATACACCTTTATTTAATAAAATCCCTTCAAGAGACAGATCGGACACAAAACAGCATGGTAGGTATGAACAGTAGGCCTACAGGCTAAAGCAGTGATCTACCAGCAGACCCACAATCCTGCCAAAGCAGAGAAAACATGTTAGCCATTGTTCCCCCCAACTCAGAAAGACCATAATCCAACCCATAAAAACAAACATATTTACCAAATACAAAAACAAACCCAAATACCTCAGCACCCCTCCATGCGCACCCCACACCCTGTCCAAGCAGAATGGTCTCAGACAGCCTACGCCGCGCTGAGGACAAACATATTCCGTCAGCCACCCACCACAATCATCAGGAATTACAATAATAAATCAAAATACAACACACACACCCTATAAATCACAACACATTACCAAGTAATAAGAATGAAAACAATATGATCAGACATAGCAAGGAAACAAAAAGACAAACAATATAGCCTAAATCCCTCTGCAAGTTGGCAACCTATCCTGGGCCAGGCTGCCGCATGGACTCCAACCCACAAAGAGGAAATGTGAAATGTTTGTTCAAAACGCGCGCCCTGTGGCCGGAAATAGGCTTGCAGCCCAGGGACCACGCCCCCCCAACCGATGCCACACCTACCCAGACTTCACCTGGCCACATATATATATATATATATTGTATTGAGCCAAATAAAATATAGGGACTATCCTTAGCCTAATATAATCCAATCTATGAACAACAGCAACAATACTTTTTGCAAAGGGGACATTTGATGGCTTTTCTGGCTGCCTGTATAGCCCACGGTTAGGATAGCCTACCGACAGATATTCTGGCGAATTGATTAATTCAATGAGGCCAACTAGACCTATAGTAGGGTAGAAAGCTCCAACCGAGATTCCTCAGCTACATTTTAGATGCAAGCAACAACATTGTTGCTTTTATAGCCGATACCAAACTATAATGAGGACGAATATGCTCGCAATTGGTAATGTCTCCGAATATGTATTTAAACCGGCCCTCTTTTTGTCATGTAATTCCTACATAGTAGACAAGGCTAAAAGCCATTGGCAGGCGATTTCAAATGATGCTAGCAAGATCTCAAAGCTAACTATATGAAGCCCAATAGCCCTAAAGCTAATAGCAAAATGATAATAAATGAGCTACACAACACACTTTTAACACAAAGTAACCCTCACTCAAGTTTACAAATATAAAGACAAAATGTCGGAAAATGCCTAGCGACACATTAGCTATCCAAGAATAGCTAGGCCAGCTAACGACACTGATTATTACTTACTGCGTTCTATCAAGTCCACGTAGTCCACAAAAATCGATGTAAAGAAAGAAAAGCAGAAAGAAAGAAAGAAAGAGAGCTGCTGTAGATCGGTGGTTTGTGCTTGAAAGCTGTGTAAGGCAAAAGCTATACAGTCGCTATCTCGCTCAGTTATCACGTATTTATAGTAGGCTACGCCCAGAGGCGCTATTTTCAAAATTCAAATGAACCAATCAGGAGTGTCGTAGCCGAACAGTCATTTTATTCACACCACTACAATAATAATAATGATAATAATATTAATAATACACATATACTTAATAATTATACTACTACTAGGCTAATACTACTATGTATATCCCCTTGATGCCTGAATTTATTAACAATTATATAAAAAAAAATATTTTGTGTGTTTTTGCCTTCAAGCTGATGCTAAATTAAGTGGAGATTATTAATTTCACAATAGCACATAGAATAGATATACATTTGGCTATGATGCAAATTAGCGACAACAGGCATACAATAGTAATTTGGGTATGATGCAAATTAGCGACAACAGGCATAATTTATAAAGATTAAAAATATTATTTTATTATTTACTCATACTCATACACTTGACATGTTACATTTTTACTCATACTGTTTCACTGTCCTTATTACTGTAGGCCTACATGTTTACTAATACTCTGACTGTTCTTGTTACATGTTTACTCATACTGTTTGACTGGCCTTGATACATCTTTACTCATTCTGTCTGTTTCACTGTCCTTGTTGTGATGTAGAGTGAGCATACAGTTACTGCTGACTCTTACATGTGGAATTCACGAAAGCAGTTGTTGTTTTTGTTGAAGCACAGATGAACATTGCACTTTACACATTTGAATACGGTCTTGCCCTTACATTTTGGGAGTTTGCAGCGTTGCCTCCCACTTTCAACCACTGGCCAGTGACCCACAGCATCTGAATGGACTTCCTGTATTGGAATAGCCTTAGTTGGACCTTGACGTTTCTTCTTTCAAACTCCTTTCAACATCAGATGAAGGCCGCCCACTCTTCTTCTGTGACAGATCCTTGCCTTGCATGCAGAGTGCCTGTGCAATAGATGTTCTGAAAGCAAGCAAATCCTTCTGATTCTTTCTTTCTCACAATTCACGCCAATACAGCAACCAGCTGTTGACAATGGCCATATCCACAGTGAAAAAAACCCCAACTGTGGTAGTACTTTTTAGACCTGATGTGGATTAATATGCAATCAGTGCATCAAGTGCATTGTTCGATTTTGTTTGCCTGTAAAAGTGGCCACACATGGCCATTTTGTAAAGTCACGTAATAAAGGCAAATAAATCACGTTTAAATATAACACCTGCTGTCATAATCACGACTTTAACAAGAATAGAATCCTACACTTCACAAAAGGAAAAACGTAGATGCAACCGCGACAGAACAGCAAAGGCCCTATTGGCCAATCCCATATATTAAAAAAGGCCTCCGCTACACATCCTGCCTAGAACTTAGATGCATAATAATTAGCCTATCTAATACAATTAATAATCATCTAATTATCTAATATATCATAAAATCATAAGCCGTTTTATTGGCTGTAGGCTACACGAGTTGGTCTATATCCATCTGGCAACGGCGCGCATAGCAGAGAGCATCAACTCGTGTAGCCTGTGAATCTATCAAGATGCTACTTTACTCATCCCTTGGGCAAATTAGGCCTACAACACTTGACAAAGCGATGAAATGATAGAGAACAGACATTCAAGATCACGTCATAATATTTTGTCCGAAGCGCTCAGTCCGTGAGCGCATGGAGATGAGCCGTCCACGGCTGCTCTGCACTGGAGGGAAGCTGTCGCTCTGTAGGCTATGCGTCTCTCCACCACAGTCCCCAGCAAGTCCAAGCTCCCCCAATGAATAATACTTATAAACATATGCACACGTGATGTCCCAATGGCCTCACATGGCACTTATATGTAAACACAGTAGCAAAATTAAGAAATGAGTGTCAGTTTACATTCTAAATGCCACTCAAAATGATGCGTTGCTGCTGTGAGTTCCATGTACAGTAGGCCTATGACATCACATGCAGTCACACCACCACTAAGCATCACCACCAAGAAGAATTACATTCTATACTCTACTTACACAATGACTTGAACTTAACAGCTCTAGACTAGAGCTACTTCTAGCCACACTGCACAGATTACATTTCCAATGTTGTTTAAGATATGAAAGTAGAGCAAGAGGGTCACAATTTTACAAATAAAAATGAAATGGACAACAATCATAAAGTTAACATGTATTTATTATACATTTTCATCAGCCAAACTGAGGAGAGAAAAAAACCACAAATAAGTACATTGAAATGATTTTATAAACTTTATACCTAGGACACCATGGCTAACTAAAATATATGAATAATACAAAAAGAGAAAATCTTAACATTACAAATGCAGAGGAGCGGTCATTTCACCCATGCAACTACATTTAAAGTAATTCCCTGCACCCCTTCAACTTACAATACCCGGCTTCTATGCTCTCCTAGGCATTTGCATTTTACCTGCCACTGTTTTTGACACTTCAAAATCACATGAAGAAAAAGTATTTTGGACTTAAAATCCAATCCATTAATTTTCCCCTTGACATTTACTGTAGGCTGCAACACTACTTTCTCCCGGTAGATATTGCAAAACAATACTCACACAGGGACTCCTTCTACAGGGGGGAGCTCCACTGGAGCCTCCATCGGTTCAATGCACTCTATTAATCATAATGTAAACAGAAAGAAAAACATTAGTTGTGAGATACAACACCTTTATTAATGGTGTTGGGTTGATAAACACAGCATAAACAGTACTAATGTGTACATTGGCAATAATACCCCTCATATAAATCCCATTCAATATGATATATCTACGCCAAACACAAAGAGACTATACATTCTGTATTATTCCTGCAGTATGGTAAGGATGGTGACTGCAACTATGAAAAAGTTTGAAAACTACAGCTCCACCCTCAGTAGGCTATAGGCAGACAACCTTAAGCGTGATTTATGGTTGAACGCCTGTACCCTACAGCGCTGTCAGTCATTTATGCTTCTATGTTCATGTGTTACAAACCACATCGCATTGTGCGCATTGTGTTGCCTCTGGGTATGAAATGCGCTATACAAATAAAGCTTTGATTGATTGATTGATTGACATCACCATGACGCATAGTTATATTTTTGGGAAGGTGCACGTCAGGCTACAATTTAGCTTAAGCCATAACGACTGACCTATGGCTAGCAACCCATAACCTACACAATCGATTCAACATGGAGGCATAATTCACACTTAACGCGTATACCTCGCCCCTGACTAAACAAGGGAGACACACAAAGGCATGGAGACAGGCATGGCGAATCAAACTTGACAACTTCAACACAACAGACCTCATCACTCGCTGGACACTTACGAGAGAGCGCAGTGGCCTGGTCCTCTCCCTGTGCTGCCTCCTCAAAATCGCTGCCAGCTGAGATTCACATGGAATAATATATTGAATAAACATTAGTTCTGGAAAAATTGTTGACATTGCCCACAAAATAAAAACACTCACAATGCCTTATCTTGTAAAATAGCCTACACAAACAGACAATCAGTTGTGTCATGATTTCCTGTATAGTAATTCACAGCTGATATTTTCTTGTAATTGGAAGTTAAATACATTCTAAATGTTACTCAAGTAAACACCACAGCTATTGTCAAATTCATTTCAAAACAATTCACAAAACTGTGGATGAGGTGAATAACCTCATATCATTAAATTATTACCTATTGGCTATGTAACAGCAAACTATAGGCCCTATGCCTACTGCACCTCACAGCCATGTTCAAGCTGCTTATATAAATTGGCACACACAGATTATAGGCAATATGCCAGCTATTTCATCATTGAGATTTTTTGATGGTAGAGTACAATAAATCCACTCTGTTGTGTTGAGATATGTCATTAATATTTTCAGTATAAAAAGTAAATGTATTATTGTTATATTTTAGAACTCAAAGTGCAACAGTAGTATAATGGTGTAGAGAAAAATAACATCAGTAATTTTCAAACAGTAACAAAGCCTGGGAAAAATCGAATCTAAAGTCAACAAATAAATATCATTCAATGACATAAACACTTACCAAACACAGCAGAGGTCTCCAGGAGCTGCCCCTCCAGGTACTCCAGGCGCTGATCACGGGCACGTGCACACCTGACGTGGCGGATCAGCGCCTGGAGTACCTCTGTGGCCAGTACATGACCCTCCGAGTGGAGGTACTCCCTTGTCGCCCACGGATTCATTATTTGTAGCTGTAAAAAACACAACAATACATTTAAGGACACGTGAATGAAAAAAGGGAAAACAATAACACAATAAGGAACAAAAATGTACACTGGATCCATGCTTCAGGTAACATTGATTTGCCTGATGCACAACAGCAACACATGTTTGCCACACGCAGACCACCCTGGGCCTGATAGATGACCCCCATGTCTGCTTAGATGCTATACTAATCCTGTCTTCCTCCCTCCTCCCTAGTATCTCTCCCTTTTACTCTAAACAGGTCCTGTGAACACCTCCCTGTCTCCTGTAGCACACCTGGTAACTTGTCCCGGTGAACCTCCCACCCTGTCCTCAGCCAAGGTTCCCCTTAAGACTTGCAGATCAATCTCCTGCTCTCCTCATGCAATTTTTACTCTGTAAATTCAAATATATTACCCTGTATATTGTTCCTTAGCCAATGCCATGTCACCTATTTTTTTTATTAAAACTAAAATGTATAAAAAACACACTATCTTTGGTGACATCTATGTAGCCTACTTTGTAGGTAAACATGTTGTAAACAATTCCGGGTTTTAAATATACAGTAACTGCGTTTGTCGGTTTGTAACTTGGTTGCTAATCTTCAACATAGCGCTGCATTTTACAATGTTAATGTCAATATGTTATTTTTTTTTCAAGCGACTAACTTAATGAAAACAACATTGTATGTTGATAGTTTGGTGTTTAGATGTGAAAAGGTAAAATGTGAAAACATTACAGCCAATAGCCTAACCACGAGCCTAGCCTACTGTTAGGGGCCTACTTTTTTGACGACAAATGACAAATTGAATTAATTCGATGGAAATGCCATCACCAAATAATGCACGTGGTTTAACGCAGGCCACTATGGTCTAATCAAAACCATGAATTTGTTCATGCGAATTATAAATAGTGCAAGCATATGATACATGCAGTCATAGCACGTGTTATAAACGTAGGCTATCCAAACCATTAGCCTAATTTGTCAACGCCAATTACAAATGCGTGATAGCATAAACGCAGTAGCCTAATTATCACGAACACCCTCTTCATAAATAGGCCTACTACAATTTACTCTTAATCACTCACGTTGAACATCTCCAATTTTTGGGCCAGCTGGATGACCTCTGGCTCATTTATGGTGGGCAGCGCCGGGGGAGCAGTTGGTCTGGCAGCCATGATCTCATGTGATCTCTGATAATGATCATGTGTCGGTCGCCTCTTTTAAGACCGATGGAGCCGCCTCCCGTTGGAGCCGTTTTTTGGAGAAGGGTATCTCTGCAGGCCCGGAGACTTCGAGGGGGCGGGTCAACTGTCAATCAATTTCTACTTTGGCCAATCAGAGGCTGACAATCGTCTTGTCAATCAAAAACTCATTTCGCCTGAAACGGTTGAATCACTTTTTATTTGGCGAATCGCCTTTCTCTTAGGAGAAGGGGTGTGAGACGCAAAGCTAATTTGTCATTAATAAGTGTCAGCTGCGGACGATCAAGCGAACATATTGGACGTCTTTCGAGGTAAGGGAGATTGACACAAGTAACATAACAATAAGCAGTTATTTTAACGTATTTTCAATTAGTTATAACATTGACAGCGCCTAAATGCTCACATTTAAGAACGTAGACGAAGATGCTGAGATGCCTAACGTTAGATAAATAGCTAGTTAGTGAATACATCCATGATCCTAGCCGTCACAACGTGGCTAGCTAGGTGTAGGCTATTCTTGACCCAAGTTAACATTAGCAAAGCGGTGTACCTGCGCACATGCACAAACAGAGCAGTGCTTCTACAAAGAAATCTATCATATTTATTTTCTCATGTAAACACTGGGCGTTTGGTGTTGCCAAGCACTTAGGCTCTTTGCACAAGCTCCACTACTTCCTGAAATTCTACAGGCATCCTTATTTCCTGTCCTATACCATTGGATGGAAGTTATTAATCAGGTGTGCCGCTTATATAGATAAATAAATAGACAGGTAGGTGTGTATACATATACACAGTATGCATGATTATGTTCTGTTAAAAATATATAATTTGTTGACAGGAAACCAAGAGGTACAAGAGAGTGGAAGAGAGGGGACAGGAGGAGAGGACATAGAGATGAGAGGTGAGATACCTGATGTTAGCCAAAGAGACACTACATTAATTAGATCCTGCAAGTTTAAAAAATAATGTGGATGGGTGGGTGGGTGGGGGTGTGTGTGTGTTTATAGCTTATGTTTATGTTTTGTTAATTTGTGGACAGGAGATGAAAATGGACACCACAGTGGAGGAGAGGTGACAGGAGGAGACCAACATGGACACTACAGTGGAAGAGAGGTGACAGGAGGAGACCAACACGGACAAGAGTGGAGGAGAGGTGACAGGAGGAGACCAACATGGACAAAAGACAGGAGCAGAGGTGACAGAAGGAGACCAGCATGGACATCGGAGTGGAGGAGCCAGGCTGGGAGAGAGGTGACAGGAGGAGCTAGTCTCATGTTTCTAATAGATGGTGTGTTCTCATCAACATTCACTTATGTTGTGTCCTCTCTGGATGACCTCCACTGCTCTCAGTTAAAGATGATATTAATCCAATATGATGTGTGTTCTTTATAGATCTAGCCTCTTCATTTTGCTCTCAAAGTGCACCAGATTGAAGCACCACAACTAAATGACCTCGGTATTAAAAAAATCCTGCGTACGGCCCTGGTCCTGAATGTTTCAGAGGGCAGATGATAACCTCCTTCTAATCAAGGAGCAGGTGTTCATAACTCTGTCTGCATCACTACACTGTGGTGACATTTTGGTTGTACCGTCTGATCACAACACTAAGAGTTCTAATCTAATTTTTTAACCTATCTGTCTACATGTCTGTCTGTCCATCTCTATCTTTCATTGTCTGCCCCTGTTTTATTATTGTATCAGAGGCTTCACGTTTGGTGATGGGACCTCAGTGGGTGAGAACAGACATGCTGAATAGACATAAAGATCTAGGCATGGGCAGCATCTTTCCATCCATTTAAAAATAAGTATGTATTTTATGCCAACCTACATTCAGTCTAGCCCTAACCCTAACCTCTTAGAGTGCAGGAAGTGTCGGCCAGCTGTGTCGTGTGTGTGTCTCCATTCTCAGCGTCAGTACATCCAGTTTGATGGTTCACCTGGGCCAGTAGACTAAGCAGAGCCTCGACCCAAACAAGGTGTCCTGAATGGTCTCCCAGGTCCGCCTTGTACAACTGAACTGTCAGCCCAGTGTTTCAGTGTGGTCTACAAGCTATTCAATAAAACCTGGAGAAAATTATCTGTATCTTGTCTTTACACTTACAGCACACATGCTGCACAAATGATAACCTTAATTGTATGACACTTGTTTTGTCAAATGCACAAGGGTATCTCTAACTTGGCTAGACTGTGGATGTGGTAACTAGTCCAGGCATGGTGTCAGCTGCATACAGGTGAGCGGAAGCTGAAACGCTTGTTCCTTGGCTAGGACCAAGGCAGCTTGCCAGCAGGGTCAGGCCTGTGCCGGGAGGTCAGTACATTAGAACCCCCTTAGGCGGGCTGTATGTATCCTAGGTTCTCAAACTTATATTTGTGGTATAGAAAGGTAGAACTTGCTTGGTTGGTTATGCAAGTGTGTGTGGGGTGCTGTTGATTTTCCTCCACACATCTCTCAGCCATATGTTTCCCCTATGTTGATCTGAAAATGGTGATAGGGATTAAATTAGGTTGCTAAGAGAACTGCTAGTCACCAGAAGCATTCAAGAACATAACCTGTGCTGGAATACTAGTGTATGAACAAATCAATACAAGTAGAGCACATCTACTGACAGGCTGGCTGAATGACTAGAAGACTGACTTGGGACTTCCACTGAGGACATCCCAGTCCTGGCTATGGATCAGTAGTGATGCTCCCCTGCCCCTGTAGTCCAGGCATTTTATGACATAACCTTGAACAAATTGCAACAGAAATTATTTCAACTGTTTTAGTGTCATACATATGTTCTTTATAACATATCAGTTAGTCCCCCAAAATCCCAGTGGTGGAAAGTAATGAAAAATGCAGATGGAAGGTATGTGACAAATATACCAATTTCCAATTTTCGCCTATGTAAAAGAAAAAGGTTTATGCATGTTTTCTTGTCTGATGTCCACACAACACTGTCCCCAATCAACCAGAAACTATATAGGATGCATCACAGTGCATATACAGAAATATATTTTTAATTCAATTGGCATTTGGTGAAGAGAAAAGGGGTGAATCTCACATATTGCAACAGAAAATCTGACATTAATCAAATAGCTCAAGAGTCTAGAACCCTGGAGAGGACAGTCTACAACCCTGGAGAACAGTCTACAGCCCTGTAGAGAACAGTAGAACCCTGGAGAACAGTCTACAGCCCTGTAGAGAACAGTAGAACCCTGGAGAACAGTCTACAGCCCTGTAGAGAACAGTAGAACCCTGGAGAGGACAGTCTGAGACGTAGAACCGTCCATAGCAGTGGACTACCTAATCACACGCGCGAGGGGGTAACATACAGGCGAAATCGCAGACACTTACTCAAGGTACCTAAAAATGAAGACTGTACTGAAGACACAAATGCAGAGGGCGCTAGTGCAGGGTCACCGGTGTGTGACACGCCCATACGTGAGTGTGGTGAACACATTGACATAGAGAGGAGGTTGGGTAGACAGACCAAGGCGCTTCAGAGACTCATTGAGGAAATGTGATGGGGCAGTAATGAGGTGATGGGAGCTTGGTGATATGAGGTGATGGGACAGTAACAAGAGTTTGTTTTTGTTTGTCATGTTATGTTATTATTTTATTCTCTATAGTTGTAATTGTTACAGGCTCTGAAACTGTTAATTGAGGGTTAAAGCTGAAACACTGTTTGGCGTTTAAGAGAAATTGTTTATGTTTCCAGACACTGTAAACATAGTGTTTGACAGGAGAGATGTGTCATACGTGATGACGTCACGGATGTCTAGGTTGATCGAGGCAGTGATGCGGGAGCCAGCGAGAGTGATGGCCGCCTGTAATGGGAACTGTGAATAAATGTATAGCCGTATGCACACTGTTGTCCGGTTCCATTATTAAGTGTTAGCAGCCGAACACAACACTAGCTAGGTTTTAAGTGGATTAATTGGAAGGCTACAACATATTGACATCATGTTCATACAAATCAAAACATTCACTGATTTTGTGTTTTGTGGATGGGTGTATTGCTGTTTTGAAATAAATCATTTTCATCTGGATATGTTTCACTAATAGGATAAAGATGATCACTTAGAATAACTTTGTATTGACTGGTAATGGCTCTACACTTTCAGTATCCAAGTGGTTTCACACTATGGACGTGTGGGGGAGCATGTGGTGTACACTAAGAGAATGGTATTGACCTGAATGCTTCAGGTGGTTCACATTCATTTGGGGATTTATGGGTTTTGTGTTCATATAAGAGCAGTTAAAACAGATCAGTCAATTTTGGCCTTGAACACTATAAAACGGGGGCTCATTTTAGACCTAGAACCCGGGTAACCCAGGTGAGTTGTGGCTGTGGGTGTGTATGGGGATGTCTTCCATCTGCTGGATTAACATAATATTGTTTTACCCATTCATTTCCTATAGCGGGTCATTTTACCCATTCAATTCCTATGGCGGGTCATTTTAAACCCAGAACAGCACCCTGATCAGCTTGGTCTCACACTGCAACAGATTCAGCTTCATCAAGGTGATCAATATTTCATCTGCAACATGCATTTTCAAGTTGGCCATATAGAACTGCTAAACTAAAAAAGAACTGTACATGCTGACGAAATGCATCACAGGCAGAGGTCTGTGCTCTCTGAGCGCTATTCTAGTTATTGTCATGTTTCTGTAACACTATTTAACTGGCCACCCGAAGACCTTCATCAACATGCAATGATAGCAGTCAACCACATAGTGGCGGTGTTGCACAGAGCTCAGCTAGGAGACCTCAAACTGCAAGCAGAGGATGCAGATTATCAGATTATAAACACTATGAAGAGTGAAGATGTTCTTCTGAAACACAGACCGAGGCCTGATTAATCATTTTAACTCTATTCACCTGTTCTCTTTATTATGTTGGAGATACTGTATCTATCTGTGGGTTCACTTTCAAACGAACACTTCTGAAGATGGAAACACCAGCCTCTCCATGTCCTTTTTAATCTGATGATCACCTGTTGTGACCTTAATTGACTTCTGCTTCATTCCTTTGGGTTTAGGAATGTCTCAGGAAATATTTTAGATATGAAGACATTTTAGGTATGAGGAACTGCTTATCTCTACATTATAGCTTATCTAATGATCATTACTTATCATATCTAACCTTAACTCCTCCCACTGCTGCTTGGACCAGTGGGTCCAGTTTGTTACATTCCTCATAGGGCTTCTGTTAGTGTGTTTTGGCTACTGTACTGTTCACATTTCTCCTAATTCCACTGGATTGAACATTGATATTCGTAAATAAATACATTGAGTGTTCCATAAAGTACGTTTTTAACATATGGATGGAGTTAATGTTTAACATTTAGTGCTAGTGCCTATTGTACTGTAAGTGGGGTACTGGGGTGCTGAGAAAATGTATTTGATCCAGCATTAAACTATCATACCAAAATATAAACTACACACATGTAGGAAGAAAAAATACCGATATTATTTGGTCACTTTAGGTGGTACCGAGTCTGGATAGGCCCCTGGACTAAATGGTTAGTTTGTAAACTGCCTGATCAGCCTTTTCTATCCATTTTGCATCTTTCAGAATGGCATATTATGCAAATTAATTGATTACTACTTCTAGCTACTTTTGGGAGAACCAACAGCTACTTCCCTTACAGAGGAGCTGGCAACACTGCACTTAGCACCCCGATATCAGTCAGTCTTTCATTGTTCATGGAGTTGCGCACTGAAATGTATTGATTTCAGTGCAGAAAAGTTGGCATCAGCTGTGCTTAGAGATAGGGCCCTGGCAGGGTCTTGAAGACAACAACTTGTTAAAGAACGTAGTGTCTGCAGTACTCGGGTATCTGTTGTGCAAGGGGGAGGAGCACAGTCAGGGATGAAAATTAACTTTTTGGCTCACCTGCCAAGGGGACTGGTAGATGAAAAAATCCGCCGGCCAAGTATATTTTTTACCGGCCAAAATAATAAATTGCCTTTTTTGTCACATTATACATCTGTTTCAGTACTTTTCATTCAGATAATAGTATTATGTTGAATACATGCTTAAGGAAGAGGCCAAAGTAAAATTTCAAATAAAGTAGTTTAATTCGATGCCTAGAAACATTGCAATTCATAGAAATTCAAATATTCATTTCCATTCACTTCCTTCCACTTCCACTAGCTAACCCTACACAAATATGAGATATAAATGATCCAAGCCTTCACCTCATGGTCTTTATGTGTTTATGAACAAAATACATATACTGTAACATATTCACAGCCTGTCATTATGTAAAGTTAAACCTGAGCTGGTTGCAGGGGCGTAGGTTTGATTTGAGCTTTGGTAGGGACACAATAGGTTGTTGTTGTTTCACGTAGTCTGGATTGAATCTGGGCCGAATCAGATTAATTTCCGTCGCCACTGATTGGGCAATGTGACAACGAATGACAAGGTTTATCCACAAAACCTACATCTGTTGAGTCAGACTATAATCTCACCTGTAACCCTGATGCATCTCCCGCCTGCCTCTCCAGGTCCTGCCTTTCTGCTGCTTTGACCAAAACAATTCTAATGTCGGTTTTTGTCTTATTTTTTCTGGTCATAAAAGGGAAATGATTGACAATATCAAACTACTTGCAGACATGAAACACTCTTTTCCGTGTAACCTACAGCCTATTCTGTGTAGCATATGAAATATGAACATAATTACGCTGGACTTGGACTGAATTGCATAAACAAACCAGACGTCTCGTCTCGTTTGTTTAGCCTGTTATGCAATTCAGTGGGCGAGTGAACCTAGCTAGTCATTGCTCAAACCTAGGAGTTTGCAACGGTTATACCAAAACTGATTTATTACTAGCTAAAGACAACTGTTATGACAACATTACAGCACCTTATCTCTGCCTCAGCAAACGTTTACGAGACCTAACGTTATAGCTTATACGTACAGCTCTGACTAGCTGCACCACCAGCACTAACATTACAGTTTACAGGCATTTAGTAGGACGCAAACTAAACTATTATCATTGATACTCTGTACTGAAAAATAATTGTCGGTCAACATATTGTATTCCCTATTGTTCAATAACTTCAATCTTACTTCTGCTTAATCAAAATTCCCGCTGTTGCCGACAGTCGATGCTCGATGTGCTGTGAGCTGCTGAGCTCGCGAGGCCCTCGCTGGGTCACAGAGGGAGGGGGGGAAGTAGGCTACTGTACATTGAGGGGGGGAAGTAGGCTACTGTACATTGAGGGGGGGAAGTAGGCTACTGTACATTGTTGAGGGAGGGAGGGGGGGAAGTAGGCTACTGTACATTGAGGGGGGGAAGTAGGCTACTGTACATTGTTGAGGGAGGGAGGGGGGAAGTAGGCTACTGTACATTGTTGATTGGATAGCTTGCTGAACGCAGCTGTCAACCAGGCCTTAATTCCCAACCGTTTTGCTTTCTTAAGTTGTGAATGGTAATTAAAAACTACAGTTTCAGTACTCTGTATTATTTTTGGTAGGGACAATTCGTGTTCCCGTGGCTTTGGACATGTCCATAGCGTCCATACCTAAAACTACGCCTATGACTGGATGACCAGTGAAGTCAGTCAAGCAGGAACCAGTACCTGTTGTGTTCGGCTGCTAACACTTAATAATGGAACCGGACAACAGTGTGCATACGGCTATACATTTATTCACAGCTCCCATTACAGGCGGCCATCACTCTCGCTGGCTCCCGCATCACTGCCTCGATCAACCTTGACGTCCGTGACGTCATCACGTATGACACATCTCTCCTGTCAAGAACTATGTTTACAGTGTCTGGAAACATTAACAATTTCTCTTAAACGCCAAACAGTGTTTCAGCTTTAAACCTCAATTAACAGTTTCAGAGCCTGTAACAATTACAACTGTAGAGAATAAAATAATAACATAACAGGACTTGTAAAGAATAACAAAAACAAACTCTTGTTACTGTCCCATCACCTCATATCACCAAGCTCCCATCACCTCATTACTGCCCCATCACATTTCCTCAATGAGTCTCTGAGGCGCCTTGGTCTGTCTACCCAACCTCCTCTCTATGTCTATGTGTTCACCACACTCACATATGGGCGTGTCACACACCGGTGACCCTGCACTAGCGCCCTCTGCATTTGTGTCTTCAGTACTGTCTTCATTTTTAGGTACCTTGAGTAAGTGTCTGCGATTTCGCCTGTATGTTACCCCCTCGGGCGTCTGCACCTCATATGACCTTGTGGCCACATTCTGCAGCACTCTTGCATCTAAGTTCCAGTACTGACCATTGTGCAGTTTTACTCTGTCATCTGGCCTCAGCTCACTCAGGACTTTAGACCCCCTGTCATAGTCTCTTTTCCTCTCATTATGTTCCTCCATTGTGCTTCCCCAAATCAGGACATCGTCTATGTATACCTTTGCACCCGGAACCTTCTCAAATATCTGTTGTACTGTTCTATGAAATACCTCAGGTGCCGAAGCCAATCCAAAAGGTAACCTCTTAAAGGAATACCTTCCAAAGGGGGTATTGAATGTGCAGAGTTTGACACTGTCCTGGTCTAAACCTATCTGCCAAAACCCGGAGGAGGCATCTAGTTTAGAAAAGTATTTTGCACCAGCTATATCCCCAAATATGTCCCCTCTTATAGGCAGCTGGTAGTGCTCTCGTTTCAGATCTTTGTTCAACTCTTTGGGATCCATACATAACCTTATTGAGCCATCCTTTTTTTCCACCACAACGAGTGAGTGTACCCACTCTGTAGGCTCCTCCCTCTTCTCTACGATGCCCAGGGACTCTAGCCTGTCTAGCTCAGCTTTAAGACTTTCTCGCAGTGCCAAGGGCACCTTCCTGGCAGCATGTATGACCGGTTTGCATGGCTTTTTAATCTCTATTCTGTGTGTGACACCCAGCTTCCCAATGCCCTGGTATACATCTGCATACTGATCTTCTATGTTGCTCTTGTCACTTGCCGTCACCTCATGTACACGTTTCACTAAACCTAAAGCATTGCATGTTTTGAACCCAATTATGGGCGTCTTTTTACCTTGCACAATGACAAATGGCCCATCATATCGCTCACCTTTCCGTCCGTCAAGCAGCAGCTAGGTCCCAGTGTGTGCACTCACATTCTCTTCAGTCATGCTATAGCTGGGTGTGACACTACGTCCTGCCTTTATGGCATTGGGAAAGGAGCTCCCCTCAAGAAGTTCAGAGCCAGCAGCGAGTTCTATCAGCAAGCTACAGTGTTTGACTCATAGTCAGCTTCTAGAGCAGAGATTGTGTCAGCAGGAGAGAATGCTTGGCTGTGCCTGTACAATGGGAAGCCTGGGGAGGGACTTGACAGTCTAAGATACAAGCGCTTTTGTGAGAAGGTGGCTACCAGCACTTCTCATGTACAGCCACAGTCTACCACCAACGTCAGCAGCAGCAAAGTACCAGAGTCTCCGTGTGTACTACCAGGTGCAACAGTGGAAGGGACCTGTAGATGAACTCCTGCCACAAGAATGGGGGTGGAAAGAGAATGATGGGAGGCTTGTCCCTGTCCAGACGGACTGACCACCAGCTCCACAAGAACTTCTTAAGATCATCAGATGCACCTGCAAGACAGACTGCAGCAGCCTGAGGTGCACATGCAAGAAACATGGCCTTGAGTGTTCTGTTGCATGTAGCAGCTGTAAAGGATCAGGGTGTACAAATTCACATCAGGCGGCATGTGATGATGAAGATGATGATGAATGCAAGTTATTATTATTATCATCCTGCTCATGTTCTCTTCTCTCCTGAAGTGGACCCTCTAATCGTGTGTGTGTGTGCGCGCGCACGCACGTGTGATTTTCTCCCACAGGTATCTGAAGTGGACCCTCTAGCACCTGGCTGCTCTGCTATGGACGGTTCTACGTCTCAGACTGTCCTCTCCAGGGTTCTACTGTTCTCTACAGGGCTGTAGACTGTTCTCCAGGGTTCTACTGTTCTCTACAGGGCTGTAGACTGTTCTCCAGGGTTCTACTGTTCTCTACAGGGCTGTAGACTGTTCTCCAGGGTTGTAGACTGTCCTCTCCAGGGTTCTAGACTCTTGAGCTATTTGATTAATACACGTCAGATTTTCTGTTGCAATATGTGAGATTCACCCCTTTTCTCTTCACCAAATACCAATAGAATTAAAAATATATTTCTGTTTATGCACTGTGATGCATCCTATATAGTTTCTGGTTGATTGGGGACAGTGTTGTGTGGACATCAGACAAGAAAACATGCATAAACCTTTTTCTTTTACATAGGCGAAAATTGGAAATTGGTATATTTGTCACATACCTTCCATCTGCATTTTTCATTACTTTCCACCACTGGGATTTTGGGGGACTAACTGATATGTTATAAAGAACATATGTATGACACTAAAACAGTTGAAATAATTTCTGTTGCAATTTGTTCAAGGTTATGTCATAAAATGCCTGGACTATAGGGGCAGGGGAGCATCACTACTGATCCATAGCCAGGACTGGGATGTCCTCAGTGGAGGTCCCAAGTCAGTCTTCCAGTCATTCAGCCAGCCTGTCAGTAGATGTGCTCTACTTGTATTGATTTGTTCATACACTAGTATTCCAGCACAGGTTATGTTCTTGAATGCTTCTGGTGACTAGCAGTTCTCTTAGCAACCTAATTTAACCCCTATCACCATTTTCAGATCCACATAGGGGAAACATATGGCTGAGAGATGTGTGGAGGAAAATCAACAGCACCCCACACACACTTACATAATCAACCAAGCAAGTTCTACCTTTCTATACCACAAATATAAGTTTGAGAACCTAGGATACATACAGCCCGCCTAAGGGGGTTCTAATGTACTGACCTCCCGGCACAGGCCTGACCCTGCTGGCAAGCTGCCTTGGTCCTAGCCAAGGAACAAGCGTTTCAGCTTCCGCTCACCTGTATGCAGCTTATACCATGCTGACTGGCCTGGACTAGTCACCACATCCACAGTCTAGCCAAGTTAGAGATACCCTTGTGCATTTTACAAAACAAGTGTCATACAATTAAGGTTATCGCTCACCTGTATGCATCTTATACCATGCTGACTGGCCTGGACTAGTCACCACATCCACAGTCTAGCCAAGTTAGAGATACCCTTGTGCATTTTACAAAACAAGTGTCATACAATTAAGGTCATCATTTGTGCAGCATGTGTGCTGTAAGTGTAAAGACAAGATACAGATCATTTTCTCCAGGCTTTATTGAGTAGCTTGTAGACCACACTGAAACACTGGGCTGACAGTTCAGTTGTACAAGGCAGACCTGAGAGACCATTCAGGACACCTTGTTTGGGTCGAGGCTCTGCTTAGTCTGCTGGCCCAGGTGAACTATCAAACTGGATGTACTGACGCTGAGAATGGAGACACACACACATGACACAGCTGGCCGACACTTCCTGCACTCTAAGAGGTTAGGGTTAGAATAGAGACACACACACATGACACAGCTGGCCGACACTTCCTGCACTCTAAGAGGTTAGGGTTAGGGCTAGACTGAATGTAGGTTGGCATAAAATAATACATATTTATTTTTAAATGGATGGAAAGATGCTGCCCATGCCTAGATCTTTATGTCTATTCAGCATGTCTGTTCTCACCCACTGAGGTCCCATCACCAAACGTGAAGCCTCGAAAACAATAATAAAACAGGGGCAGACAATGAAAGATAGAGAGAGAGAGAGACAGATAGATATGTAGACAGATGGGTTAAAAATTAGAACAGTTAGTGTTGTGATCAGACGGTACAACCAAAATGTCACCTCAGTGTAGTGATGCAGACAGAATTATGAACACCTGCTCCTTGCTTAGAAGGAGGTTATCATCTGCCCTCTGAAACATTCAGGACCAGGGCCGTACGCAGGATTTTTGTAATACCGAGGTCATTTAGTTGTGGTGCTTCAATCTGGTGCACTTTGAGAGCAGAATTAAGAGGCTAGATCTATAAAGAACACACATCATATTGGATTAATATCATCTTTAACTGAGGGCAGTGGAGGTCATCCAGAGAGGACACAACTTAAGTGAATGTTGATGAGAACACACCATCTATTAGAAACATGAGACTAGCTCCTCCTGTCACCTCTCTCCCAGCCTGGCCTCCTCCACTCTGATGTCCATGTTGGTCTCCTCCTGTCACCTCTCTTCCACTCTTGTCCATGTTGGTCTCCTCCTGTCACCTCTCCTCCACTCTGATGTCCATGTTGGTCTCCTCCTGTCACCTCTCTTCCACTGTGGTGTCCATGTTGGTCTCCTCCTGTCACCTCTCTCTTCCACTCTTGTCCATGTTGGTCTCCTCCTGTCACCTCTCCTCCACTGTGGTGTCCATGTTGGTCTCCTCCTGTCACCTCTCCTCCTGTGTTTTGTCCATGCTGGTCTCCTCCTGTCACCTCTCCTCCACTGTGGTGTCCATTTTCATCTCCTGTCCACAAATTAACAAAACATAAACATAAGCTATAAACACACACACACCCCCACCCACCCACCCACCCATCCATCCACATTATTTTTCAAAACTTGCCAGGATCTAATTAATGTAGTGTCTCTTTGGCTAACATCAGGTCTCACCTCTCATCTCTATGTCCTCTCCTCCTGTCCCCTCTCTTGTACCTCTTGGTTTCCTGTCAATAAATTATATATTTTTAACAGAACATAATCATGCATACTATGTATATATATATACACACCTACCTGTCTATTTGTTTATCTATATAAGCGGCACACCTGATTAATAACTTCCATCCAATGGTATAGGACAGGAAATAAGGATGCCTGTAGAATTTCAGGAAGTAGTGGAGCTTGTGCAAAGAGCCTAATTGCTTGGCAACACCAAACGCCCAGTGTTTACATGAGAAAATAAATATGATAGATTTCTTTGTAGAAGCACTGCTCTGTTTGTGCATGTGCGCAGGTACACCGCTTTGCTAATGTTAACTTGGGTCAAGAATAGCCTACACCTACAACCGTTTCAGGCGAAATGAGTTTTTGATTGACAAGACGATTGTCAGCCTCTGATTGGCCAAAGTAGAAATTGATTGACAGTTGACCCGCCCCCTCGAAGTCTCCGGGCCTGCAGAGTCTGAACAGTGAAACGCGTCATTGTTCCCGGCTTTCACCGATTGGTTAAGAGCATTGAAAAGACTAGCAGTCACGACCAAAAGTGTATATAAATTGTGTTCGTAATTTGTGTCTCTCTCTACCTTGGAAACTTTTCACAGTTGAACATTGTTTGTCACGCCTGTAAAGATTCCCTACTCACTAGCCTTTTCACTGTAGGCTACGACAATCCTCAATTCGGTAAGTTGTATGTTATTGTTTATTTTTGAAAGATTAGAGCGAAGCCGTTTGGGGCTTCGGTTTAGGAAGTGAACTTCGAATGAACAAGGGAGGGTTAGACGACTGTTTTTGAATTTGAGTCCAGGAGAGGGTTACTGTTCTTTTTAATTTGAGTCCAGGAGAGGGGTACTGTTCTTTTTAATTTGAGTCCAGGGGAGGGTCATATAGCTACACATTTGAATCGAAAACAGAATAGTTTATTCATCTTTTCTGAATTCAGCAAGCTGTTTTGTATGACCATGTTGAGAGGGAAGCGCGTGAAGCGAACATACCGACATGCGGTCTGTTTTCAGTGAATCTCGCTGTTGCTGGTCGTTGCTGCGTGCGTTCACTTCTTTTATTCGCTGGTGATATTAAGTGGAGAGCATGGCCGTATAACGTAATTCATAAGCAAATCTAGAGGCCACCACCTGTGCTGACTCAAAACAAATTGCTGATGTGACCGGTCTGGTCTTGTACGCATGTGTTTCTGCATTGTGTATTAAATAGCTGGACCACTTATTGCTGCTGAAAGCTGATTTATTCTGGATAGAATAAACACACACATAGTTATACATTTGCACTGAGGCTGGTCAGGCATCAGATGGACCGCCAGCAACTGAGATTTACATGTTGCTATACAATTACTGTAATAAAGTCAAGGATGATACACTCAAAGTTATTTACTCTTTATTGCGTTCTGCACTTCAGACTCCATTACTACGCATTCTGGTGGTTATCTCCTTGCTGAACGTTACTTCCGGTCCCCCTCTACATTAAGCCCCTCTCCTTATATCACCTGACTGCCTGACTGAATATAACATACAACATGAATCAGAACATTACAACATTCCTCCCCCCATAGTCTACAAAAATCCTTCTTTTATGTGCTGAACAAATTCACTTAAACCTAGTCTGATTATACGAGGGGATTATTCTGCCCCTGCTACCACTTAGTCCTTGAGATAACGTGGGTGCCTGTCTAACTCTCACTGGGTAACAATTTCCCAAAACCCCAATGTCTGGAGGCCCCGGTGCCACTGCATCTGGTGCTGGATTCTCTAGTTCTGCTGGCGGCACCAGTATGCCTGGATCCTCTGCTTCTTGTGGCGGTGCCCATACTACCTTGTGTGCCTGATTTTCTAGTTCTTGCTCTGCTGTGTCCACAGGAACACTCTCCTCTTAGAGACAGGGGTCAGCCAGGTTGTGATCATAACATGGCCGTATCTGATCCTGATGTCGTCTCACCAGTTTCCCATCCAGTGTTTTCACTCTCCAAGAGACTGGACCGGTCCTCTCTATAAGTTGCCGGAATCCACTTCTGGCCTGAGGTCCTCCTCCGAGACTCTTTTAATAGTCCCTAGATCGAGACTTAAGACCAAGGGTGACCGAGCTTTTGCGGTGGCTGGCCCAAAGCTCTGGAACAGCCTCCCTCCACACATTAGACACGCACAGAACCTAGGGCTCTTTAAGTCTCAGCTTAAAACGCACTTGTTTTCACTGGCTTTTGAGGCCTGATAGCCTACATCCCCTGTCCTGTTTGTGTCCTGTCCTTTTATTGTTCTGTGATTATGTGCACTTTATTCTGTTTTTTGTTTTAGTTTATTTTATATATTGTACAGCACTTTGGTGCAACTTCGGTTGATTTTAAACGTGCTTTATAAATAAAGTTGACCTTGACCTTGACCTGAGTATCCCCTCACATAGACTGAATCAGACTCTTGTTAATAGCGAGGGACGCACCTGATCTAGCCAAGTCCTGATCCTGTGTTTCATGAGCAGCTCAGCTGGCGTGGCTCCCGTGGTGGTCTGGGGGGTTGATCTGTACTTGAACAGGAACCTGGATAGCTTTGTCTCCACACTACCTTCCCCCATCGTCTTGAGTCCCTCCTTGACCACCCGCACCGCCCGCTCTGCACAGCCATTTGAGGATGGGTGGTATGGTGCTGTTGTGACATGCTGTATGCCATTCTTTTGTAGGAAGTTCTTGAACTCTGCACTGACCAGACTAGGCCCATTATCACTGACAATCACTGCAGGGGTGGCAAAAATGCTTCTCAGTCTCTCGATAGTCATGGATGAAGTAATAGACGACATTGGGTGAGCCTCAATCCATTTTCAATAGGCATCTACGACGATGAGGAGCATCTTCCATCCATGGTTGGTCTGGCCACTCCCACGGGTGTAGCGGTGCTGTTGCAGGGGTGGCTTGGTAGGACTGACATGCATGACATTCCCGCACAGCGGACTCTAAATCCGCGTCCATGTTTGTCCACCATACGTAGCTGCGGGCCAAAGACTTCATTGGTGAGACCCCCGGACCCCCTGATGAGCTTCATGAAGCTCCTCAATCATGATTCGTCTTCCTTGAGGTGGGATTATCACTCTACTTCCCCACAGTATGCACCCCTCCTCCTCGCTCACTTCCTTTTTTCTTCTTATGTATGGCTGCATTTCTGGGTTGTTGCAGTACTCTGAGGGCCAGGAGTCCTGCAGCAGCGCCTGATGTACTCTGGACAGAATGGGGTCTCGCCGGGTCCCCTCCCATATCTGCGTTACCTGTAGTGGTGTGCCATTCATGTGCTCCATGAGAATTACCACCTCTTCTTCCCGTGGTGTGGCAGCGGACGTGATCGGCAGGGAGAGCCTGCTCAGTGCATCCGCGTTCCCGTGTTTTGAGCCCTCCTTATACTCCAAGGTGTAGTCATAAGCTGCCAAAATCAGTGTCCATCTTTGAATTCTGGCTGCGGCGAGGTGTGGGATGCCTTTACTCTCTCCCAGGAGGTCCAGCAGCGGTTTGTGGTCTGTCACAATGGTGCAGTGTTTCCCAAACAGATACTGGTGGAATTTCTTAAAGGAGTAGTAAAGGGAAAAATCATGATTAGCCCCGTTTTAAGGTTACTTATGATCATATACAATGGTTCAGATCAAAAAGTTGACAAAACTAGCACTTTTGAGAAAGTGTGATAATTGCTCTACCACCGTTTTGGTCATACAATGGATGTGGGTGAGCACTGTGGAAAATCATTCAAAAAATATGTTAAACTCTTGTATATGATCATAAGTAACCTTAAAGCAGGGCTAAACATGATTTTCCCCCTTACTACTCCTTTAAAGTTACCCAATGTAGTTTTTGACCATTAGTATTCGCTCTAGAGCAAATTTGAGGATGTCCCTGAAAATCGCATACTACGTCATTGCGTCAATACGTGGAGCACACAATAGTGACGTTTCACACATCTTTGTTGTTTTAGCTAATATTTAACATTATCTAAATATCATTTTCCGAAGAAATTACAAGGTAGGAAAGACATTCAAGTGATTCATCATGTTTATTAGACTACAAGGAAGTAGTACAGTAGGACCCCACTTATCCGAACCCAACGGGACCGAAGGTCGTTCGTCTCTCTGAAATGTCCGGATGACTAAAACGTATGTTAAAATGCACCAAATTCAATAAGTGGCATACTTGTTTCATATAGACTCATAATACACCGATAAATACCCTTAATTACTTGTGAAAATGCATCAAAATTGCAATCAAATAGCCAACTAAACTCATATAGCCTAGCCTATAATAAAATAAACGAATTTCCACTTGAGTGCGTGCTTTGATCAAATACAGTACTTCGTACGACTCGTTTGCGTTTTGTGCTCGACATTTCCCGCTTTAGAGTAACAAAGAAATGAAACGTGACAATAGGCTACAGCCTACAGGCAACATGTAGGTCTACATACAGTTCAGTTTTTATTCACAGTAGGATACAGTACATGTTTACTATGACAGATTTAAGTACAGTACTGTAATGAAAATCCCACCAGTAACCAGATAGCAGGCTAAAAAAAGAGAGAGTTTTTTAAGCCTGTCCGGTAAACCGGGAGGTTGGGATCTCTGAAGTTGGGAATTAGGGGTCCTACTGTAGTTAAGCATGAAGCCCAAGAAGTACTTCAACTGTGTCTGGTCAGTTGGCTGTGGAGCGCTTGCAATGGCCTGTACCTTGTGTTGACTTTCGTTGTCTTTTATCATTGTCCTTATTAAGCTCTGCGTTGTGTTTTGATTACAATAAAAGACGGCCCCCGATCTCACACAATACCACACAGTCCAGTGTCTCCTTGTCCTGATGTATTCCAAATTAATCTCTCCAACACAGGATTTGAGCGACATCAAAAGCTGTTTATTCCAGAAGGGTTAACATACAAAAGACGATGGCATAAAGTCTAATGTACACTTGACCTCTCTGTATGCTGTCTGAACTCAGATTAAAGCATTGGTCTTGTTGCAACGTTCTTATGGTTCGGGTGTCTCCCCCCCCCCTCGTCTCTTCTCCGATAAGACTGTCTTTCTCATCTCTTCTGTGGCCTTGCTTGGTCAAGATAAGCTACGCCGCCTCGGCGCTAACCACAACAATTGCTGTTTAGCACAGAATGTACCAGCCCTAAGAATGTCATCTTTATCTCATAAGTCTATGGAAGAGGGACACCGTTTTCTTACAGAACACACCAGCTACAGCCATACTCAGAGGTCGATCATAATAATTTAGAAATAGCTAACAGGATCAGATTAAATCAATATTTCTTTGAAAATCAGCCAGATTCAACACTTATCTGCTACGGAATGAATTCCTTTTTCGTTGATCCTGTATCCCAGGTACACCACCTCTGGTGCCATGAAGACACATTTCTCTCTCCTATGCCTGGGGCTGATGACACCCCATAGGGTAGCCTGGTGTACTGGTATAAACCGCGGGGGGTGTTAATTGTTGTGAACTTCTTAGATTCTTCATCCCGTGGGAGTTGCTGGTATGCCTGAGACATGTCTAGTTTGGTGAATTTCTGTCCCCTCCCAGTACTGCCAACAAGTCCTCAGTTTTTGGAATTGGGTAGTTATCTATCTTAGACACTGGATTCACGGTAAATTTATAGTCCCCCACATATTCTAGTTGTTTTGTCTGGTTTAAGTATAGGAACTATGGGAGCGGCCCACTCGGAAACTCACAGGCTCTATGATGCCTTCCTTCTCTAATCTAACCAACTCTGTCTCAACTTTGTCCTTGAGGGCATATGGCAGAGGCCTGGCTTTGAAATACCTTGGCTTGGCCTCGGGGTCAACAGAGATCTTTGCTGTAGCTCCCACTAAACTGCCCAGCTCACCTTAAACACCTCTCCGTGTTGTGAGAGTAGCTCACTCAACTCCTGCTGCTGACCTGTATGTAGTCTGAAAATGGCCCTCCAGTCTAGCCTAATGGCCTCTAGCCAATTTATCCCCAAGATATTTGGCCCCTCCCCTCTTACCACTATCAATGGCAACTGTCTGGTCTGCCCCTTGTAACTGACTTGTGTGTACATCTTGCCTAGCACCCCTACACTATCTCTGGTGTACATATACAGCTTTGTTCTTGTATGGTGGAGTTTCCCCCCTCCCATCTTCCTGTATGTTTTCTCATTCACTATAGTCAGGCTTGCCCCAGTGTCTACTTCAAACTCAATGTTTAATCCATTCACTGCCATCTGCTCTCTGTATGGCTCTACTCTTTTTTCATCATCGATATTGTACATCATGTGGGCATACTCCTCTTCCTCTTCTTCCAGTCTGTGGCGCGCTATGGCTTCTACCATACGGACTTGTGGTCACGATTGATCAGATAGCTGGTTGGCTTGGTTCCACGATTGAAAATCTTCAATCAGTATCCCTGCACACCGCACTGATCACTATACATATACACACTGTACATACAAACTTTAAAGTTTATTAATATTACACTTACTTATTCGTTCAATTCAACCATAACATTTCTGTGACCTTTTGGGATGTTTGCTTTGACATTGTAAATGTATGTTTCCCATGCCAATAAAGCCCTTTGAATTGAAGTAAAATATAGAAGACATACAGATAGTTATCCATTCATACTTGGATGGATGGATGGATAGATGGATAGGGATTTGTGTTAGTGAAAATGTGCTTTACTGAGACGGGAAGCACAGGGTGTAATCAGTCTCAATATGCTCTCCTGTGAAATGTATCGCAATCCCAATATTTGTACATGTTTGGCATGGCTTGGACTTGAGCATTCCCCTGGCACTTGTTTTCACTGCTCCCACGGAGGACTATGTGCAAGTCATGCCAGATGCCTACAAACAGATGGACTCTTGCGCGTGTAAACTGTAGAATAATTAGGCATTACAGTCAGGTGAAGAAATATGAACACATGCTCATTTCTCAAATTTCCAGAATCTATTTGGCTGCGCTCACGCTATATTGTTAGAAGTAGGCCTAGGCTATATTGTTAGAAGTAGGCCTAGGCTATATTTCTAGAAGTAGGCCTAGGCTATATTGATAGAAGTAGGCCTAATCTATATTGTTAGAAGTAGGCTGGGACTGACTGCCCCCCTGATCAAAAAGTCAAACTGCGCATATGAACATCATGCCACTAGAGAGACAGAAACAGCAGGATCCAGCGATGGTAAGGGACTGTGATAGAACTAACAGAAGGAACTTCATAGAGAAGCAACTAGAAATGAATCCAGAGGCCTATAAACAATGAGATGCAAATAAAAAGGCTATGTTAAGGGAAAGACTTCATGAACAATTAAACAGGACAACAATAGGCAGGCTTTTTAGAGATCGTGTCAGGGATGGACCCATCTTTGCATGTGTAAACTGTAGAATAATCGGGCATTACAATCAGGTTAAGAAATATGAACACATGCTAATTTCTCATATTTCCAGAATCTATTCTGCTGCTCTCACTCAAAATAAACCATCTCTCCAGTCTTGAAAGTTTTCCTCCCTCCATACAGTCAGTCCCTACATCTCATCCACTTGGTTTTCTCCCTCCCTCTCTTCCTTCATCTTTCCTTCCTCCCGTCTCTCCCTCCCTCACCTGTTTGTTCTTATGAAACCACCCCCTCTCTCCCCCAGGTATGTGAACTGTGCCCGTACTGAGGAAGAGCAGAACCTGGTAGCGTTTCAGTACCGTGGAGGGATCCTTTTTCGCGGCTGTCGGCTGCTGGCTGTCGGGGAGGAGCTGCTGGTCTGGTACGGACAGGAGTACAGATACAAGAGCATCTCCTTCAACTACGTCTGGGAAGAAAAGAGCACCGCTAGAGGTATCTGTCCTCAACTCTTCTTCCCTCTGTCTTCTCCTCCATCTCTCTCTCATCCACCTCTTTCCTTAAAGCTGAAAGAACAAGAGGTCTGCTGGTCATAATAATAACCGCTGTCCAAGTAGCTCTCCTCTACCGTCCTTCCTCTCCTCTGTCTTTTTCCCATGGTGCCAGCCAGCAGGCAAGACATGGGCATACAGCGTGAAATTCAGGACACTCATGGATGCAACGATACAGAGGGCACTATGTCATGAACTGCAATGGTGCCTGTGCAAATCGCTGTTGAGGCAGGCACACTTGCTCAGATATATATATATTAGGCAGGCACACTTGCTCAGAACAAAATGGAATGCTGTTAGTTGCCATGGAACATGGTAGCTTGACTTATCTTTAGGAGTGCTAGCTTACTCTAGCTATCTAAGGTAGCTATTGCCGTGGGCTTCAATGTATTCATGCTTGTTTTCTCTCCTTTCTCCTCTTTTCTTTTTCTCACTCCTCTCTCTCCTCTGTCGCTCTCCTTCACTCGAGCTCAGCCAGAGGAACCTCTTACATATCTTTCTCTCTCCTGTCCTCAATCTGAAGTTGTTGTGTCGTTGTGTTTCGCCCCCCACTAGTTACATACGTATAAACACTCTATACAATATTTGCACTTGTAATACAGGTGTGAGAATCCTTTTTAATGTTTGTCTCGTTCTCTTTCACTCTCCCAGGAGTGATGTCAGACTTGTCCCAGACTCAGGTGTTCTCCTGCTCTGTGTGCCCATTCACCTACACCTCCCAGATCTACCTCAACAAGCACCTCAAGAGGAGCCATGACAACCTCTACGTCTCTCTCTCTCGTCTCTCGAGCAGACAGATCAGACAAGAGATTCTCTCCTCCTCCTCCTCCTCTCAATCACTCCCTATCACCACCCCCCTCACCCCAGCTCCCGCCCAGAGAAAGAGAGACACAGACAAGCCAAGACCGTACCACTGTGAACAGTGTGGGAAGAACTTCACTACGTCAGAACATTTAAAGAAACACCAGCGTGTTCATACAGGAGAGAAGCCATACCACTGTGACCAGTGTGGGAAGAACTTCACTGACTCAGGAAAGTTAAAGATACACCAGCGTGTTCATACGGGAGAAAAGCCATACCACTGTGTCCAGTGTGGAAAGAACTTCACTACATCAGAACATTTAAAGATACACCAGCGTGTTCATACAGGAGAGAAGCCATACCACTGTGACCAGTGTGGGAAGAACTTCACTACGTCAGGATATTTAAAGACACACCAGCGTGTTCAAACAGGAGAGAAGCCATACCACTGTGACAAGTGTGGAAAGAACTTCACTACGTCAGGTGACTTAAAGATACACCAGCGTGTTCATACAGGAGAGAAGCCATACCACTGTGTCCAATGTGGAAAGAACTTTACTGCGTCAGGAAATTTAAAGAAACACCAGCGTGTTCATACAGGAGAGAAGCCATACCACTGTGACCAATGTGGAAAGAACTTCACTACGTCAGGACAGTTAAAGACACACCAGTGTGTTCATACAGGAGAGAAGCCATACCACTGTGACCAGTGTGGGAAGAACTTCACTGACTCAGGAAAGTTAAAGATACACCAGCGTGTTCATACAGGAGAGAAGCCATACCACTGTGACCAGTGTGGAAAGAACTTCACTACGTCAGGAGATTTAAAGATACACCAGCGTGTTCATTCAGGAGAGAAGCCATACCACTGTGACCAGTGTGGAAAGAACTTCACTACGTCAGGAGATTTAAAGATACACCAGCGTGTTCATTCAGGAGAGAAGCCATACCACTGTGTCCATTGTGGGAAGAGCTTCACTACGTCAGAACATTTAAAGAAACACCAGCGTGTTCATACAGGAGAGAAGCCATACTACTGTGATCAGTGTGGAAAGAACTTCACTACGTCAGGACATTTAAAGGCACACCAGCGTGTTCATACAGGAGAGAAGCCATACCACTGTGACCAGTGTGGAAAGAACTTTACTTTGTCAGGAAATTTAAAGACACACCAGCGTGTTCATACAGGAGAGAAGCCATACTACTGTGATCAGTGTGGAAAGAACTTCACTACGTCAAGACATTTAAAGACACACCAGCGTGTTCATACAGGAGAGAAGCCATACCACTGTGACCAGTGTGGAAAGAACTTTACTTTGTCAGGAAATTTAAAGACACACCAGCGTGTTCATACAGGAGAGAAGCCATACCACTGTGACCAGTGTGGAAGGAACTTCACTACATCAGGATATTTAAAGACACACCAGCGTTGTCATACAGGAGAGAAGCCATACCACTGTGACAAGTGTGGAAAGAACTTCACTACGTCAGGTGACTTAAAGATACACCAGCGTGTTCATACAGGAGAGAAGCCATACCACTGTGTCCAATGTGGAAAGAACTTTACTGCGTCAGGAAATTTAAAGAAACACCAGCGTGTTCATACAGGAGAGAAGCCATACCACTGTGACCAATGTGGAAAGAACTTCACTACGTCAGGACAGTTAAAGACACACCAGTGTGTTCATACAGGAGAGAAGCCATACCACTGTGACCAGTGTGGGAAGAACTTCACTGACTCAGGAAAGTTAAAGATACACCAGCGTGTTCATACAGGAGAGAAGCCATACCACTGTGACCAGTGTGGAAAGAACTTCACTACGTCAGGAGATTTAAAGATACACCAGCGTGTTCATTCAGGAGAGAAGCCATACCACTGTAACCAGTGTGGAAAGAACTTCACTACGTCAGGAGATTTAAAGATACACCAGCGTGTTCATTCAGGAGAGAAGCCATACCACTGTGTCCAATGTGGAAGGAACTTCATTACGTCAGGAGAGTTAAAGATACACCAGCGTGTTCATACAGGAGAGAAGCCATACCACTGTGTCCATTGTGGGAAGAGCTTCACTACGTCAGAACATTTAAAGAAACACCAGCGTGTTCATACAGGAGAGAAGCCATACTACTGTGATCAGTGTGGAAAGAACTTCACTACGTCAGGACATTTAAAGACACACCAGCGTGTTCATACAGGAGAGAAGCCATACCACTGTGACCAGTGTGGAAAGAACTTTACTTTGTCAGGAAATTTAAAGACACACCAGCGTGTTCATACAGGAGAGAAGCCATACCACTGTGACCAGTGTGGAAGGAACTTCACTACGTCAGGATATTTAAAGACACACCAGCGTGTTCATACAGGAGAGAAGCCATACCACTGTGACCAGTGTGGAAAGAACTTCACTACGTCAGGTGACTTAAAGATACACCAGCGTGTTCATACAGGAGAGAAGCCATACCACTGTGTCCAATGTGGAAAGAACTTTACTGCGTCAGGAAATTTAAAGAAACACCAGCGTGTTCATACAGGAGAGAAGCCATACCACTGTGACCAGTGTGGGAAGAACTTCACTGACTCACTAAAGTTAAAGATACACCAGCGTGTTCATACAGGAGAAAAGCCATACCACTGTGACCAGTTTGAAAAGAACTTCACTACGTCAGGAAATTTAAAGAAACACCAGCGTGTTCATACAGGAGAGAAGCCATACCACTGTGACCAGTGTGGAAAGAACTTCACTACGTCAGGAGAGTTAAAGATACACCAGCGTGTTCATACAGGAGAGAAGCCATACCACTGTGACCAGTGTGGAAAGAACTTCACTACGTCAGGATATTTAAAGACACACCAGCGTTTTCATACAGGGGAGAAGCCATACCACTGTGTCCAGTGTGGAAAGAACTTCACTACATCAGGATATTTAAAGACACACCAGCGTTTTCATACAGGGGAGAAGCCATACCACTGTGTCCAGTGTGGAAAGAACTTCACTACGTCAGGAGAGTTAAAGACACACCAGTGTGTTCATACAGGAGAGAAGTCACAGCCTTAGGACTGGATTACACGACTGAGTTTTTCTGGAGGCAGATCGATACGTCCGGGGCCACGTTTTGTTGCTTTAAATCCGGAGATGCGTTCTAGTGTAATAGGCAGATCCGGAGGCCTTTGAGAAAAAAAAACTTTAGGAATAGGGTTACATTGTAACTATGTGTTAACTTCACCTTATAACAATAAAACAGATGATTCACGAGTTTGAGCTACATAGTGTCTTACTGTATACTATAGTTAATCAGACAAGCAGAATTTCACTGTATTCCATGTTTACATGTTCCCCCCAAAAAGTAGACACTTCAAATCATAACCTACATAAGAATAGACGCCTCAAATAATAATATTCTCTTGTTCAAAGAAAAGTAACTAGCAAAAAGTTACAATATTTTTATTGAGCTATAGCTATATAAGATATATATTGAGGTATGCTGCTACACGTGTTGGTAGACTCCCCAGCTCAGCCTTTCCTGTTCCTGACCAAATATCACCTTGATCACACCTGTCTGAACTTCCCAGCACTCCTGACCTTTTCTTTTTCAATAATATCTCTAATCAATACTCAAATACAGTCCAAATATTCAGATATATAGTCCTTACAATCATTTAGTTTTAAGTCCTTCATCCATTCCCTCACGATATCTCCCGTATTATGATGAGACTTGATAATAATAATTAATATCTATCAGGGTATGTGAATGTTTTTACGAATATGCCAACTGTCTGTCCCGCATGGTGTCGTTCTAAAACATCACCATCAAGAGATGAATAAGCCTACTATTTTAAACCGCACCACAGATATGGGCAAACATGATTTAGGGTACCTATTAGGCCAGTAAAAGCAGATGTTTGCTTTTGCAAAAGAACCCCTCAAATATTTTATACAGTTTAATCTGGAATAATATTCTGAAATCAGATCTGTAATCACTCTACAAGCAATTGGTTTATTCAGGTGTGAGCCAATGATCAAAATAGGAATTGGATATGGAGTTTGGATTACTGGAGAAAATGAAAAGAGGAACTTGAGGAAGATCCTTGGTGAACTGAATAATACGGCAGGCCTTATCCTATAGGCCTATGGAATGCTGTTCAGGAAGTTGGGTGAATGAATGGATTTAATTTTGTCCTCTGGGTAAAAGTCAATTGCTTTAAAAGCATGAAAGAATAAAACCAAAAAGTACTGCAACAAAAAGTAAATGAAATGGTGATTGCATAGGGAACTGTTTAAATGAATTCCAATATACCTGGTTGAGTTCATGGCTTACAACTGTATCTCTTTGGAAGATTGGATCTAGATTGGAATAAATAGCCTAACTTTTTGGATTTGAGATTATTTTAAAAGCAGTGGATGCGCACCAGACATGGAACACAAACTGGGATGGACATGTATTTGTTGTGACTGTTGGCGTTGGTTGGATGGCTGGACAGCTGCATTTTAAACTCTAACCCTAACTTTTCAGAATGTTTTTTTTTTCATTAGCCTTTTTAATAAACATTGTGTAACCTGAGAGAGGTACTGTAGAGAGTGTGTTCATTTGTGTGCCTGCCTCAGTATCCAACCCTGGACTGACCCTGCCTCAGTATCCAACCCTGGACTGACCCCCCCTCAGTATCCAACCCTGGACTGACCCCACCTCAGTATCCAACCCTGGACTGACCCCCCCTCAGTATCCAACCCTGGACTGACCCCCCCTCAGTATCCAACCCTGGACTGACCCTGCCTCAGTATCCAACCCTGGACTGACCCCCCCCCCCCCACACAATATCCAACCCTTGACTGACCCCACCTCAGTATCCAACCCTGGACTTACCCCACCTCAGTATCCAACCCAGGACTGACCCCACCTCAGTATCCAACCCTGGACTTACCCCACCTCAGTATCCAACCCAGGACTGACCCCACCTCAGTATCCAACCCTGGACTAACCACCCCCCCCCCCTCAGTATCTAACCCTGGACTGACCCCCCCTCAGTATCCAACCCTGAACTGACCCTGCCTCAGTATCCAACCCTGGACTGACCCCACCTCAGTATCCAACCCTGGACTGACCCCACCTCAGTGTCTCTGCATGCCTCTTCCATTGCTCCCAGGGAGAGTCATGCAGGTGTCTGGTTGGTGTTCATAGACTTTTGTTGACTTTCGTTGTCTTTTATTATTGTCCTTATTAAGCTCTGCGTTGTGTTTTGATTACAATAGAAGACGGCCCCAGATCTCACACAATACCACACAGTCCAGTGTCCCTTCTTTAGGTGTATTCCAAATGAATCTCTCCAACACAGGATTTGAGCGACATCAAAAGCTGTTTATTACAGAAGGTTTAACATACAAAAGACGATGGCATATAGTCTAATGTACAGCTGACCTGTCTGTATGCTGTCTGGACTCAAATCAAATCATCTGAGCTCGAGCACGGTTCTTATGTGGTTTGAGTGCCCCCACCCCCCCCCTCGTCTCTTCTCCGATAAGACTGTCTTTCTGGTCTCTTCTGTGGCCTTGTTTTGTCAAGTCAACCTACGCCGCCTTGGCGCTAACCACAACAATTAATGTTTGGCACAGAGTGTACCAGCCATGGAATGTCATCTTTATCTCATAAGTCTATGGAAGAGGGACACCATTTCTTACAGAAAGCTCCAGCTACAGCCATACTCAGAGGTCAATCATTATCATTAGGAACAGCTAACAGGATCAGATTAAACCAATATTTCTCTGAAAATCAACCAATATTCAACACCTTCCAACACCAAAGTGAAAATAATTCCTCAATGGGACTGAGGAATGGGGAGTAAGGGGGTAACGGTGTATCCACCTGTGAAGTTATGTATGGTGGTTGGTGAACCAGTCCCAGACCAGAGCAGCCCGGTGGAAACTAACATGATCCCACATGACAACAAACCTGGGCTGCTCTGCTCCGTCCTGTACAACTGCATTATATAGAGCACCAGATATGTCATTGTGAGTGGAGTGCACTTCTAAAGCATAGAGCGCTTTACAATATCTTCTCTCATTCACTCACCAATGGTGGCCAGCTGGTGTTAGCCTGCTCTTTGGGATAAATTAGTGTCTTACTCAAGAACATGTCAACGAAGCAGAGGAGATAGCTGGAATTGAACTGGAGGCTCCCAGACGGCTACTCTACCTCCTGAGCTGCTGCCGCCCCCTCAAAACGTGATCATGTGTGCAGTACTGGATGGACCTAGGGTGGCATGGTGATGGAGAACTCCTTGCAGATGTAGAAACCTCTTGAAAATGATTTCAGCCCTCAAAGGCCATATCTAGGTTTTTGCAGGTTGATAATCAATCTAGTAATTATATTCCGTAAACTAAGGCATGTTTAAATGATTTTATTGTGAGCTCACAAGGTATGTCTGATCTCCAGAGCAGGGATATCAGAGTACAAATGTGTGGTCAGAAAACAATGAGTCTCATACTTCAGCCAAAATTACCTCACCTTAAGACCTCCTCCTCCTTATCTCTCTGGGCTAGTGGAAAGGGCTCCCCCCCTCCCCCAACTTAACATTCTTGAAGCTCACAGACCTGCTTCCACACACCACAAAACACTGAATCTTCTTCCAGGAACACAAGTTGATATTTCCCCCACGCTGCCCAGGGACATTCACAACAGCTCTTTGTCCTGTAACATCTGGGCCCTGACGCCTGGTTTTAGATAGATTGAATCCAGCTTCATCAATGAAAATGAGGTCATGACGCTGTTCAGCTGCGCCAAATACCACCAATTGGCCGTCAATAAATTGTCTTTGCTTTGCACAAGTTCCCCTACTTCCTGAAATGCTACAGGCATCCTTATTTCCTGTCCTATACCATTGTGCCGCACACCTGATTAATCACATACATCCAATAGTACAGGACAGGAAATAAAAATGCCTGTAGAATTTCAGGAAGTAGTAGAGCTTGTGCAAAGAGCCTATTGTCAGACTGTACTTCAGGAACAGTGTAAATCACACAAGTCAACTGCTGGCACGTTGCATGTCTGTGACTGATAAATCGTCAATGACGTGGAAATGGTTGAAATTCATGTTGAAATGAAGCCCCCTCTTTTCCATTGCAACTATAGCAGAGGCCGTTATTCACATAACAGTTGACCGTGTTTGCTTTCTTCACTGACAGAGAGAGAGAGGGGGAAAGAGAGGGAGAAGATGAAAAGATTTCATCAAACAAAGCTCAGCTTTGGAAAGCGAACTGTTGAGGACAAGATCAAAAAGAAAGAGGTGATGATGGTGGTACACTGCCTACTCTTTACTTAAGATGATGGGAAAAGCACATTGACGGGATAAATTGTATGTCTGTATATAGAGAAACAAATAGACAGGTATGTAGGTGTGTATAAATATACACAGTATGCATGATTATGTTTGGTTAAAAATATATAATTTGTTGACAGGAAACCAAGAGGTACAAGAGAGTGGAAGAGAGGGGACAGGAGGAGAGGACATAGAGATGAGAGGGGAGATACCTGATGTTAGCCAAAGAGACGCTGCATTAAGTTAGATCCTGGCAAGATTAAAAAATGATGGATGGATGGATGGATGGATGGATGGATGGATGGATGGATGGATGGGTGTGTGTGTGTTTATAGCTTATGTTTATGTTTTGTTAATTTGTGGACAGGAGATGAAAATGGACACCACAGTGGAGGAGAGGTGACGGGAGGAGACCAACATGGACAAAAGACAAGAGGAGAGGTGACAGGAGGAGACCAGCATGGACATCAGAGTGGAGGAGGCCAGGCTGGGAGAGAGGTGACAGGAGGAGCTAGTCTCATGTTTCTAATAGATGGTGTGTTCTCATCAACATTCACTTATGTTGTGTCCTCTCTGGATGACCTCCACTGCTCTCAGTTAAAGATGATATTAATCCAATATGATGTGTGTTCTTTATAGATCTAGCCTCTTAATTCTGCTCTCAAAGTGCACCAGATTGAAGCACCACAACTAAATGACCTCGGTATTACAAAAATCCTGCGTACGGCCCTGGTCCTGAATGTTTCAGAGGGCAGATGATAACCTCCTTCTAAGCAAGGAGCAGGTGTTCATAATTCTGTCTACATCACTACACTGAGGTGACATTTTGGTTGTACCGTCTGATCACAACACTAACTGTTCTAATTTTTAACCCATCTGTCTACATATCTATCTGTCTCTCTCTCTCTATCTTTCATTGTCTGCCCGTTTTATTATTGTATCTGAGGCTTCATGTTTGGTGATGGGACCTCAGTGGGTGAGAACAGACATGCTGAATAGACATAAAGATCTAGGCATGGGCAGCATCTTTCCATCCATTTAAAAATAAATATGTATTATTTTATGCCAACCTACATTCAGTCTAGCCCTAATCCTAACCTCTTAGAGTGCAGGAAGTGTCGGCCAGCTGTGTCATGCGTGTGTGTCTCCATTCTCAGCGTCAGTACATCCAGTTTGATAGTTCACCTGGGCCATCTATGGGCTGCAAGGATTGAGTCTGAGAGAAATAATAATAGGCACCAATCCTCATTAAATAAATTTTAATCCAATGCTTTTATCTCTAGCAAGATTGATTATGCTCTCCTAAAGCTATAATCAACGTTTTGATGATTGAGGCCCAATTTAGGGACTCAAATAGGATTGAGTCCACCCAAGAAAAAAACAAAAAAAACCGAATAATTCCCTTTATTTGACAAACCAATCATAGCCTACATACCAGTGATTATACCAATATGAGGTCATTTTAAGATCAATCAAACATTCAGTTCCGAGTCCGGGTCCAGAACCAGGGCTACAGCCAACAGCAGGAGGAGGCGGACTGGACTGGGAAGGTGTTTGCATAGTCCTTGAACTCTGCTCCCTTCTTTTCTCCTCCAGATCCAGGTACCTAAGAAGACAGTTTCAGTTGCTGGCGATTTAGACTGTTGGCACTTATAGTTAGAATGGGGAGGCCTTCAGCTTTTCAATAGCGCTGAAGTTGGAGAGCAGACACATTCACAATTGGGAACCATTTAGCCTGCGTATTGTCTGTTTGAAGTGGTCGTCAGTAGTCCTGCGTTCACACCTCTCATATTCAAATGAATGGAAAGAAGTAGCCCTGATCCAGGTCCAGGACTAAAGAACAAGAAGAGACTGCACCTTTTTATCTGTGGAAAACAAGGAGGAACATGGTCAGCACTGGACATTCAATATAAGACCTCACATAAATGAAGAGGTCACGCATAATGCATGTCAGAATAATAATGTCATAGTAATGTCAGAACTGGTCACTACCATTACTGTACTATATGCTATGGTTGGGTTATGTGTTCTTAACAATGTCCAGTAGGTGGCAACAGAGGTTCACCTAAGCACTACTACTTGTTAATCACCTAGGTAGATATAGCAGTGCAGTGTCAGTTAGTCAGTGATGGCCATGCCCTGTAATGCACTTCTCCAAAGTATATCAGTAAACGTCAGTAAATGGTTACGCCGCTGTCCGACCTTGATTATGTAATATAGTACAAGATATTACAATTACATATCCAGATTAAAGCTGCTTCGCAGCGATGAGGCGGGGCCAGGCAATTTCCGACAAGTTTAGGAGCAATAAGCGAGAGAATAGGAGGACAACAAGAAAGTTGACATTCCAATGTTAATTTTGTACATTCATATCGTATCGTAAAAACATTTGTAAAACATTTTGATGCATTGTAAGCTCGATTTAGATAATTCAACAATCTGGTCAATGAGTTTGTGAATTACAGTCTGAACATCCAGTGGAGCAAGTTGTGTGGTGTTAATTGATTGAAAAATGTGGGATGAGATATGTTTATTAATTTTTACAGGTTTTGTCTGTTTTTCTTTATAATTGAACATTAACTTCAGCAGCTGTGTACTCAGTCAGTTGCCAATCAATCGATTTAGTCATTGTAATCCTCGGCGGGGGCTGGGTAGGGTTGCCAACAGCGATGTCTTCGGAGCTTGCGTTGGATTGTGGGTAATGTAGTTTTCTCTGTATGTAGTGTTGGTTTCAGAGGACAGAATTAAACATATTTTTAAAAATTCAATTTTTGAGATAAAATTCTGAAAAAATCATACTACATCTTGGATATGTGGCCAATGTTGTCACTTTTTATGAGGATGATCAGACATTGATTTGGCGAGAATTAATAGGAACTGTATACAGAACTGTTAACAGTAAAACTTTTTGAAGTGCTGTGGGCTCTATTTTTCATATTTCAAAAATCTGTGAGGATCGTTTGGTAAGGACAGTCTGAAGATACAGTAGATCAATTTTGGTGTCAATTGAACAAAAAATGTGGGAGGAGATAGGTTTGATAGGTTTTACAGTTTATGAAGAAATCAGAGTGATGGACTTCAAAATTCCTGCAAGGTCAAAGCGTATGAAAGTTTTGTCTCCCTTGGGACTACATTCACGTGGTGGTTTTACAGTGATAGCACCTATGGCTGATTTGTTATGATTTTTTTTAAAGTTTTAAACTTTAGACTGTTGCTGTAGCGCCACCTTCTGGTTTATTAACCTACAATGCAGGTTGAGGACTTTGGGTATAGTACTGGAGCTTTGTGCAAATTTTGGTGATTTTTTGTCCACGGGAAGTTAGACTTCACTGGAGGATGGAGAATAATAATAATAAGTAAAACATTTTCATGCATTGTAAGCTCAATTTTGATAATTCAATAATCTGGTCAATGAGTTTGTGAATGACAGTTTGAAGATCCAGTGTAGCAACTTTAGTGTTAATTGATTGAAAAATGTGGGTTACAGGTTTTGTTAGCTTTTTTTTCATAATTGAACATTAACTTCAGCCGCTGTGTACTCAGTCAGTTGCCAATCAATCGATTTAGTCATTGTAATCCTCGGCGGGGGTTGGGTAGTGTTGCCAACAGCGATGTCTCCGATTCGTTGAGCTTGCGTTGGATTGTGGGTAACGTAGTTTTCTCTGTATGAAGTGTTGGTTTCAGAGGACAGAATTAAACATATTTTTAAAAATTCAATTTTTGAGATAAAATTCTGAAAAAAATCATACTACATCTTGGATATGTGGCCAATGTTGTCACTTTTTATGAGGATGATCAGACATTGATTTGGTGAGAATTAATAGGAACTGTATACAAAACTGTTAACAGTGAAACCTTTTGATGTGCTGTGGGCTCAATTTTTCATATTTCAAAAATCTGTGAGGAACCTTTGGTAAGGACAGTCTGTAGATACAGTATATTAATTTTGGTGTCAATTGAACAAAAAATGTGGGAGGAGATATGTTTGATAGGTTTTACAGTTTATGAAGAAATCAGAGTGATGGACTTCAAAATTCCTGCAAGGTCAAAGTGTATGAAGGTTTTGTCTCACTTGGGACTACATTCACGTGGTGGTTTTACAGTGATAGCACCTATGGCTGATTTGTTATGATTTTTTTAAGTTTTAAACTTTAGACTGTTGCTGTAGCGCCACCTTCAGGTTTATTGACCTACAATGCAGGTTGAGGACTTTGGATATAGTACTGGAGCTATGTGCAAATTTTGGTGATTTTTTGTCCATGGGAAGTTAGACTTCAGTGGAAGGAGAATAATAATAATATAGGCAAATACAATAGGGTTCCGGCAGCTACGCTGCCTGGCCCCTAATAAGGACACTGAATTTCATGTTTAGCCCTATTCCTGGCTTCCCTGGCATGTATCTGACTAGTACAGGTTCAAATATTTCTGTTTTGTGCAGTACAGAGTTCTGTGTCAATAACGTCAGCATGCGCACCCTGGCTCGTTGCTAGCTAAGGGCACACTCGAAAAACTCGAAAAAGTATGATATAAGTGGATTTCAAGTTCACTTTCAATACAGATTTCCCATCATTAAAAGTAATGTAAATTGGACTTGGTATTACAGCAACAAAACACTCCCTAATTGACAACATCTGGGCTAGTTTACAGGAAGTGAATCATCTTTAGTCCAAAAATCCCCCAGTAACCCTGAGTTACTTCACAGACTTACTCTGCGTGGGACTGCACTTACTGTAGTATATGTGGAAGTGTCTTTAGCTATTCTGACTTCTCCTTTGAGCATCACTGTGCTATGTTATAAGTTAGTATGAGATATTCAACAGAACCAGTCGATGCATGCTTCCACCTGGGATGATCTGCTGCAGTTTATAGATTGTAACAAAAGTTCTGCAATATTCAAAATAAAAATCAAGCAATGTACATGCAGAGCAATCATTCTCAGTATGTGGGTGGGGCTCGCAGAAAAGGTCAAGTTCTGATCACTATTTTTTTGAAAAGTTCTGAATACTATACTATTTTTCAGAGGCCCTGCACAGCTCTAATTGCACGGTGTGGTATTGCAGCATACAGTACCTAATGAGCAGGAAGGGGTTTTAATATGCCAAACACCAACTCTCAATTCACCACCTTCTCCAAGCCAAGTTCACTTCTCAAAATAGGATCAATGTGGATTTCGAGCCAAATCAATCATAGTGATTAATGTTTCAAAGGATCCGCCTTTGATGTTGGAGTTACCAGACCATATCTGAAACACGCAAGAACACGTGTATCGATCCATCTTGATCCATACTGTAACTATTGATCCAGACAGGGGATCCGCTTAGGTCACGTTAAATACAAGCACAGGCGCCCTCATTACAAACAAGAATGTTTAATCATATTTCTTACATTTTATAGTTCTCTTGAGTCCACACTCTGCATACATAAACACACACATGAACTTCCTTTAGAGCGAAGGAATGAAACTCACAGCAGGTTTCAGCAGACGTTTCCCTGAACACTAGCGCAGTATCAGTTCCCCCCACCACACCCAGTGGTGCTACCAGTACTAAGCCGGCTTAGAGCCAGATCAGGGTGGTTCTTTACCTCTGACAGTGCAATCTGAAATGGGGACTCATGGGGAGTGGATCTGGTGTTAGAGCCGTTGAACACAGTTTGTGATGTGTATCTGTGTGTGTGTGTGTGTGTGTGTGTGTGTGTGTGTGTGTGTGTGTGTGTGTGTGTGTGTGTGTGTGTGTGTGTGTGTGTGTGTGTGTGTGTGTGTGTGTGTGTGTGTGCGTGCGTGCGCGTGTGTGTGTGTGAAAGAGTTACACTGGGTCACACTGAGGATACCTGCGCTAGCTGAGGTTCAGGGCTCCATGTCAGCCTGTGTGGGTGTGAAGTATGTGTGTGTATGTATGTATGTATGTGTGTATGTCATCATCATCATCATCATCTTCATCCGCTTATCCAGGGTCGGGTCGCGGAGGCAGCAGCTCCAGCAGCAGTGTGTATGTGTGTGATGTATTTATAAAGCACATTTAAAAACCACTCACCTTAACCAAAGCGCTGCACAAATGACAGCAGGTATTAACGTCACAAAAGAAAAAGATGAAAAACAAAAACACCCAAAAGCATAAACACGCAGCGCATAGGTACAAATTAACATCATTGGCATATAGCGGATATCACACCAGATCAGGAGGATCCAAACACTAACGAATGAAGGTGTGTTTTGAGCCTGGATGTGAACCTGGGTGTTGCTGAGAGCTGCATATTCATGAGGCATTTATAGATCAAAGCATAAGGTTAATTGTTTCCATGTATAAGTGGGAACAGGTCTTTTCTAATATTATCCAAGCAGAGGCCTTTATTTGTAGTGGAGATGTACAGGGAAGACTTACTGTACGGTACTGTAGTGTGAGTAAAGGCTACAATAATGTGGTTAATGACTGTGGCTCTGAGGTCTTCTGACTATCTTATGCACTGTGTTGGTTTTAGAAGGCAAAATGGTGAGTCCATAGGGTCGCAGTGTGGATTCAGATTTGGATTTCAGAAAAATATCTTCAAAGCTTGGTTAGAATTGAAGCTTTGAGGTTCTGTAGAGCAAAGCTCAGGTTTGTTCTGGAACCACTGATCTTGGCTTTTTTGTCTCATTCAAACAGCAGGAGAAACTGCCCATAAATAATTCAGTGTGTGAGGCAGCACATGAGGAGGCACTCAGGAAAAATATTTGATATTTTATTCAGTGTCAAAAGGCTAAGTCATATTCTAGGCAGATACTTTGTTCCCCTCCTGTATGGGAATGAGATGAACCAGTATGAACTGTACAGGGGCTCCCTTCTTTGTGAAGAGGAGGGCGCCATTCATAGCTATAGTAGTAATCTGATTTGTCAACAATTCAGTAAAAAACACTGGTTACAAAAATACATTATGCTTATTCAAATAACATTAACCTCTTTCTGTAAAGTGCAGTTTTCCAGTTAAGCAATCATTACTGCATAACTATAATCTATGTATAAACTGTCTCATGAAGTAAATACAGGAGTTGATTTTAAATGTTTCCTGCAAAACGACTTGTTCCACATACCCATGCACTACTCATAGTGTTCATATACTGTATTAAGTCATTGATATCAGTTTCATGCTACACTACAGATTACTGCACAAGTAACTAAGCATCTTATGCAGCCTCTAAGAACATAACAAGACAATTATTATCCTATCTATTAACAAATCTATATTACAAGGAGTATCAAAAAGGACGTGTAAAAGACAAGGAGAACAGGGAGAGAGAGAGACAGAGGGGGAGAGAGAGAGAGAGAGCGCAAGGTAGGACTTGGGGCAATAAATTATGGATGTCAGGAGGAATACATTATTTAACAGGATTCTGAGCATATTTTATGTTAATAATTTCTGTATAATTTTGCAACTGCCTCCCTTCAAAGTGAGCTATGAAAATGTACAGTGTAGGCAATTACCAAAGGAGGACTCATAAGCCTGGGTCCACATACAACCGCTGAGACCGTTTTAAGCAGTTTTAAAACTGAATATTTGTGTTGAAGCTGCCTTCTCATTGTAAAGCTGCAGTTCTTGACTTTAACATGACAAATGTTAACATTACAAACTGTAAACATTACAAAACTCTTGGCTGTTGTTGACAACATGATACCGAAAAACGTCAGGGATTATCTGATGAATTACCTGATTACATTACCTGACACCAGAGACTGAGGGGGCTCTGAATGAGTGCTTTGAGTCAACGGACTGGGAGGTGCTCAGGGGACATCAATGGCCTAATTCATTGTATTACGGGCTACATCAATTTCTGTGTGGAGAATGATGTCATGCCCACCAGTAGGGTATGCTGTTTCCCGTAGAACAAACCCTAGATCACCAAGGACATAAAGACTCCACTGGACGACAAGTAGAAGGGCTTTAGGGCTTAGAGGAAAAGGAGGAAGTGAAGTGTGTACAGAGGGCGCTGAAGGGAAGGATCAAGCAAGAATAACTACAAGAGGAAGATGGAGGACAAGTTGCAGCCTAACAACATAAGAGAGCTGTGGGATGCTATGAAGATCATCATCACTGGCTACAAACAGACCAACTGGTCGACGGAAAGTGGCCAAGACAGGGCCAATGAGTTGAGCTGGTTCCTTCAGCAGGTTTGACGCAGGGTCCTGCTGTGTAGGCTTCTCAAGTCTTGATTGCGCTTCTTGTTTATGCTGCTGTAACACTGTAATTCCTCCCCGGGGATCAATAAAGTACTACCCACCTATACCTACCATTAATACAGGCAATCTCTCTGACTGTTATAAACATGATGTAGCCCTCAGTGATGCTGCCATCTAGTGTTACATGGGAGGTGACACAGATTGGGTTGGTTTGACAAATGAATGAATCATATCATTACAACATTATTATATAAAGTCATATTTCATACAGTATTCCTCGAATTACAATCTGGACTAACAAATAATCTGTGAACCATTTAATACATGCTATTATAGGGGTGACTGTGTTGTGTCAATATATTAATGTTGGAAACCCTCCAAAATACTTACTGTAGGTACTGCTTCCCATGTTTTGACAGAATCTATCAGCCAGTGAGCTGCGCACATTCAGTCTCATCCACCAGCCGTGAGTAACCCTTTCTTCTGTCTCTGATTCCTCTCCTCTTCCATTCCTGTTCCCTCCCCTGCCTCCTTCTGTCCTAACATATTCATTCTACCTCCCCCTTGGTGTGTGTGTGTGTGTGCGTGTGTGTGTGTGTGTGCGTGTGTGTGTGTGTGCGGCGTGCATACAGTATGTGTCTGCATGCATGCACACATGTATTGCGTATAGCCTAATTTGAGCCTTCTTCAACACATCCCAAAGAATAAGAGTCACCCTTTGCCATTTGGTGGTTGAGCATACACTTGTGCAATAAGGAAGAAGCATAGCTACATATTCAGATTAGTGTCTGTTGTGCAATAAGGAAGTGGCATAGCTACATATTCAGATTAGTGTCTACATTAGTTGAAGCAAAGTCCATTGTGTGGCTTTTCAGATGAGCCTGTTCTTCTTCTATTATTATTGTTTGTGTCGTTTGACTGATCTGATCTAGAGGACCACTGAAGGGATAGTGAGAGAAGTTCAGAGAGCAGTGCAAAATTGACCCCCTTTATCAGGACCTATTCTAAGAAAAGGCTGCAACTAGTTTAATATTTCATTCTTCCTGCCATTCAACCATTGGCACCACCAGAAAACAAAGCCTGTTGAATAAAAAGCAACATGAGTCATCTCACAAGGTATGCTAAATATAGCCTATGTACGGTAACCTCAAAAATGTTTATGTGATGTGATGTGAACATGATGACGTTTTCTTGTGGTAGAATGAGTTTACAGAAGTCAGGCCTGTTGACTCACTCACCCTTTTCATATCATACCGTTCGACAACTCAGAAGTGCTGTAATTTTCACCAGAGATGGTCCTTCCAACTCTCATTATTGTGCTTCTCAGCCTTGGTCTTCTAAATCTGCTAGTAGGGGTGGGCAGAGATATTTATCTGTTCGACTAACAAAATGATCTATATCTGTGTATTCAAATATAAAATATGAATTGCTGTGCTTCCAATGCATCAGACTATGATTCATATAATATAATTATTGACATATCATTAATTATGAAGTAGCCTTTAATTACTCATCATACTGTAGCCTACTTTTTAAATGTATTTTTATTTGAACAGATTAAGAACTAAGAACCTAACCCTCTGAAAACCTCTTAACTGGGTTCTTAACTCCTCAGCAGACGAGAGGAGCTTTGCCTACACTTCCTGAGTGTTTGAACTAGTGTGTCGTTCGCGAATGATTCGTTCATTTTGATTCTCTCACAGACAAATCTAATTCTTGCATCCTGCTGTGAACTGTCCTTAAACACCAATGCACTCGGCAATGGAGGAGATAGGCAGGTGTGTCTAGTAAATTCTTCCGTTTTTCGCACTCTTTCACAATTTGTAACAACCAGCACCTGGACCAACTTCTCTTTCTAGTTCTACAATGGCTATACAGCTGGTTTTAATTTTAGCACTAACCAGATGGTTTAGTCATTTTATAAGCTCCTAAACCTGCATTGTTTACTTCACCGCCTGGGTGTTACAATACAATTCCTGCAAGAAACTGTGAGTAACGTCTTCAGACTTGAGTCATCATTACCTACCACCGACCATATTTTATGGTAGTCATCCCCACCCAACACCTACCCCCATGCTTCAGAAAACATAGGTCACCATTTTCGTGCGTGGCTGGCCAGCCGCGCAGCTAGAATAGCAATTGCCCAGTAGTCGTCAGTGCCTTTGTGCCGTTGTTGACCTGTAGTTCTATGTTGCTACCACAAGAGGCAGTGGTCCCAGAACCTGCAGTTCTATGTTGCTACCACAAGAGCATGTACCGTTTTCGGCCACAGGAGGGCAGCAACAGGCTTAGATAGACAGTGTTCCTTGTTCAGTGGGCAGTAATAGGCTTAGATAGACTGTTCCTTGTTCAGTTTCAGCAATTCAATGAGTATTTGAGTTAGGCTATTTAGTTTATTTGTGTAAGTATTTCTGTTAATTATACATTATATTTCTTTATTATTTCAGAGACCACACACTCACTGTCGGTTTATGTAAGTGAAGAGAAATAATGTGTATAAAAAGGCGGAGTCTTGCCACCACGCCACGGAACCCACGGCCAATGGGCCTAGGATATAGACAATTAACTACCCGGAATGGAATGGTGGTGGAGCATCCATCGGGGATCCACTGTAGGTCCGCTAGCCTTGTGTTATATTCCGCCGGAGGTCCGCTTACTCGTCCATCGGGGACCCACTGTAGGTCCGCTAGCCTTGTGTTATCTGGGTTTATCTAGAAACAGAAGTTGAACCAATTGCAGCAAAATAGCTAATGTTACCAGAATCATCAGGGTAACTGCGTTAGCCACTGACCGCTACCATTAATGTTATGGAAGCTGCTGCTAGTTGTTGTGAGCTCATGAGCTAACTGGCTATCCCGCTCTTATTGTGATGGATTAGCATTGGAAGCATTTGAACTGATGTGTCCAGGTGACAAGACCTATCTTAATTTATCAGACATAATTTCATGTCATTTCAATTCACAGTTATTTCAGTGGCATGACTAGCTTCCGTCCTACCAGTCCTGAACAGAAACAAGCCAGCCACGCACATAAACCAGGCTGGACCTGGCCTGGTTTCCTTATTCCAAAATTAGCTGTAATATAGAGATTTGTTAATCCCAGGGCACTGCTTCTCCCACTTGCCTCCCACTGCATCTAAATAAAACCAATTTGGTTACTTAACACCCTTGTAAGTTCCTCACTTTGTAACGGGTGGTGGTTCACGAAAATAATTGTCAGCATCTGAAAATCCTCGATTTGAACGTCCACTAGCCCTCGATATGCCCCCTAGCCCTAGAAGCTGAAAGGAATGGGACACACTACCCTACGCGGGAACGCGCAAAATGTAGGGGTAGGGAAAAAGGCTCACACAAATAAAGCTCACATTTTAAATGAGAACATGCTCTAGTGTGAGTAGGCAATCCTATGGAAAATGGAATGGATTCATGAAAATGTCTCAACTCCACCATATATTTAAGCAAAGTGTGTGGTAAACAATGTCACCGGCTATATGCTACTGCGCAATCGTCTACTCTTCATGGAAACTTGTTGCAACACGTTCTTTTACAGCGCGGTGGTGGTAGTCAAAAATCTGTGAAAAGGAGAAGTAATTGTTTTTTTCAGAGGTGTATCTTCCACCTCCATTATGGGTTTGAGATGATGTAACGGGGTGTGTTTACTCAGTCACGGCATACGGCCAGAGTTCAGGCTATTACAGCGCACATTCTCAGTGGAGTTAGGGCCTCCTCTGTGGGTGTCTTATTCGAACGGCACCTGCCTCGGGGAAATATGGAGAGATTTAACAAACTTGCTGCTCCTGCAACTGAAAAACTTCGGTAAGATCAATAGCCTATTATGAATAGGCTAGTCTATTTATGCAAGATTTATAACCGTATTAAAATAAAAAGGAAAACATAGGCTATTGAAGCCACAATTCTTAAGGTAAAGCTTGCGTCCACAGATGTCACGTTTGTCAGTGTTGCTGGTGCATTGCCTACGACAATTTCCATTAATAACTTTAGGTAGCCTAACTGTTTTTATTAGGTAACTGTTTCATCTGCAGGCTGATACTAAAGCTTATTATTATTTTATTTTCTGAGTATTTTACATATGTGTTGGACTGCCTATTTTCTAATGAAAGTGCTAGTGATGAAGAAAGGCGCCATAACTCGAGGGTGGTACAGACTGTTTCAAACTTTGCTCCTTTAAATAGCCTACATGTAAGCCTAATTATACTGTGTGTGTGTGTGTGTGTGTGCGTGTGTGTGTGTGTGTGTGTGTGTGTGCCTGCCTGCCTGCCTGCCTGTCTGTTTTTGTCCCTGCATGTAAGTAGCCTATGAGGTGGGTGAAAGAGTAGCCTAAATTTTCAGATGAATTCAGAAAACAGCAGATAACTGAATTTGTAGAGAACTGTTAAGTTCGCAGTTTATACAGAACGTAACGACATTAAAAGCTTTGCCAAGGAAATTAGCTCTCTTGGTTTTGCAGTTGGCGAGCTGGGTTTGGAAGCGGAAGGTCATTGGTTCAATCCCCACTTGGGGTGAGTTCTCTACTCCTGCCCCTGTTCACTACAGTACTCTGAGTTATTGTAGGCTTAACCACCCAAAAATTGGTTGATTTTTAAAACGGCCTTTGTACATCCGTCCGTCCATCCGTCACACAAGAGCCTACCAAAGTTCACCACTGTGCAAGCCACAATTCATTTTTCCGATTGCCAGTTGAACATTGAAATCAGTCAATCTGTGCGTTGGCAAGTCAGAGGACCTGAGATCGAACCCAGCACGAGCAAGTGAGGGAAGAAGCGATATACTACTGACGAGCCACGCAGTGAAATCTGTGACAGTGGTGCCATGACCCATGTACACAGTTGGGCTCAGCTTGACCAGCTGGGGTCACGGTGGTGTGTGGAGTGAGTTTAGGGGGTGAATGTAACCTTGTTGAACTCAATCCTCAGTATAAATACTGCCCACCTGTGCCATCAAATCGCTAGCTTTTTGGTGGCAGCTGGCTAAAGCGGTGTTCGTGTAAGGTGGTCATGTGCATTGGCAAGTCAGAGGAACTGAGATCGAACCCAGCATGGGCAAGTGAGGCTGGAAGCAGAACTGACAAGCAACACTGTGTCACCAATACATATTGCTTTGTATACAAAAAAGATATAGTGTCAGTAAAAGTGTAGTCCATTCGACTCAGGGCCCTTCTACATACTTTTCAAATCCACAGTGTAGATCTTGAGGAGCTTTCATGCTTGTCTGGTCCTTGTTCTAAATATTAGGACTATCATAGATTAATGTAGAGGTTAGGTGCATTGTGGGTACAGTTATTATTAGTTCTAGTCATTGTATTGGATAGATTAGAGGGTTCTTGTTCAGGTAGTTTGATAATGTTGTATAGATTATACTAGTGATGGTGTATGGCTAGGTCATGTAGGCTACTGTGTCGAAACATCAGGCTGTTTCGTATGCCCATCGGTAGCCTGTCTGTCATTTTTCTACCAACTAGGCTACTGTAAATCAAACTTGTGTGTACGCCTCAGCACTACCAGCTGATAGCTCTTAAGATGAAGGCCATTGATGTGGCTGTTTGGAGACATGTCTGCGACAATGACAGCCATTTTCTTATGTGAAAAAAGTGCCTATTGCTTCTCTCTTGTGTGTTGGATTTAGCAGAAGAGAAGTGGATTTGAACCGTTTAGACTTGCTCCCACAGCTTCATTGACAATAAGGGGATTTATGGGTCGGGGGGCAACATGTTTACTGTGCACTTGTATAATGGCATAGTCATACTTGTCTTTCACCTCATCACCTACAGTACATGGCAATCACCAATGCTCAACCAGTCCTCTTGGCTACTGGAGTGTTTCATATCTGTGGATATCTCAAAAAGTGTATCATGCTATTTTTACTTGTGTTTCCCAGACAGCTTCAGAAGATGGTCCAAGATATCAAGAAGAACGATGGCAGTATTCTTGACAAGTTAAGAAGGTCAGTCTGAAAGTATAAAATATCTTATTTTCCCCATGTTTTAGTGTCAGACAGAAACATATAATGTGTTGGTAAATAAGTTATTAAGAGAGTAGCCTGAATGAATTGAGATTCCTTGAGGGAGGCAACATTTATTTGAAGATGTCCTTTGTCTATGCTGTAGGACTAGAGCCTCTTAGTCAGAATCAGAAAAGGACAATGTGCACATGGCCGATGCAAGACACTCTATTGGAGGCACAAGGCCTATTTTCTGCTAATGTTTTGAAATAGAAAGTTACAATTCCTCTTTCTTCCGCTGTTTCGCATAAGCCTTCAAACTGAAAATAGACTAAAGAAAAATGCTTCTGACAGATGGCTATACCTCCTTACTTAACTTTCCTGAAAAGAAACCTAAATGGCACATGTGTTATACAAAAGGAATACCAATGCATTTCAGTGTCTGGAATAATGAGAATTCAAGGACAACGTTTACTTACCCAATTTACAATGGGTACAGTGTCTGTATTTTGTATGTATGATTTGTATTTGTATTTCTCTACTGTGAAGCCCTCTGTGCACTCATGCTGTGAAGAGGGCTATATAAATAACGGTTTACTAATTTACGTGGCCATGGTTATCATAGATGAACTGACTGCATGCAACTTGAAATTCATACTGTAGTGCAGTCATGCATGATACTCAGTGTCTCTTTGTGCTACAGATTAAAAAGTAAGCCTGCTCCAAAAGTACCTGCAAGAGACTATCAAGGTAAGAGATTGTTTGGGGTTGTTTGATAGAGTAGTACACACTTTAGATTACTAGATAAGTGTCGTCAGTCGTCATCAGTTTCATGCTTGTGTTTCTGTGTGAAGTTAGCTAGGACAAAACAATTGTTCTGTCAGGAGCTACCGATAGTGGTGCTAAGCAGTCATATCAGTAGTTGGTGAAAGGCTACAGTATAACAGCAGCTGTGATGGTCTTCCTCACACAACTAATGATGTGTTTGGTGACTCTGACATGGCAGCAGTAAGCCTGTACAGTACTTTATTTCCAGAGGGTCAATTTTCCTTCTTCTTACACCTGTCATCACACGATCAATCGCCACGCACAGCCTGTCAGATAGCAAGTTCACCTCACTAGAGTGGACGTTCTGTTTAATCGGAGGAATTGATTGTGCATACTGGCCCAACTGGATAGCACAGTAAATATTATCACTGTAAGAAGACAGATTCTTCTTGTTGGTCCATCATAGTTGATGACACGTCTCATCTGAAGACAGGTCACATTAATTACTGTAGGCCTAATTGATATGTACTGTATGTGTGCAGGCGATGACGGGGATGACAGCCAGTGGTCTGATGCTGAGTTTGTGAGTATTCATAAGGCTGTTTTTTGGGGGGAGGGGGGGACTCCAGAATACATTCACCAGAACTGTGATGAGTTCTTTCTTTTGAACATTGTGGATGTTGACAGGACAGTGACACGTACGAGGACCCCCAGGAGGACCATGACGACAGCTACGAGCCTCCGCCCAGTCACCGCGTCTTCCGGCCCACCCCCTCTGGCTCCTCCGTACCAAGGTTACCTATGTCTCTAGGAAGCTTGACACCTTAAATACTGTATGTTGTTGTGACATCTGCTTTAATAGACCATCTGCATGCCTCAGAACACCCCCACAGACTTTGCCACCGAGGGCGAGCCCCAGGTACCGGCCACCTTGACAATAATGAACAGACCCAGAAACAAAGGTTTTGTTGTTTTATTGACACACTCACATATGACCTTTCTACTCTAGATTGCTTGTAAGGAAACCGAAAGCTCTTCCTGTTCCAGTAAGTGGAAAACACTTTTATCTGACCACATGTATCTGATAGAGATATCTTAACAATATAAGTACAAAACAAAAAGAGATAAGAAGATAAACTCAGTGAAACACAATTGAGTCATATGGATGATTTCTCACTGCTTTCTTTTTGTCCAGGTCCAGCAATCTACAGAGCATGATGAATATGAAGTTTGCGACCCAGACAATAGTATGTATTCGTCGGAATTGCCACCATCAAACACAATGTCCAAATATTTCAACAGTCTTGAAAATAAACACAGATTGTCAGTGTTCTTTTTGTGCGTGGCTGTAAGCCAGCGCACCTGGTATAGCGTTTGTCCGGTTATCACTCTCTCCCTCCCTCCCTCCCTCCGTCACTCTGGACAATGTTGACCTGCATTTCTCTGTTGGCACCACAAGAGGCACTAGTCTCCGCACACCAAAATCAAGAGGGAGACCAAAATCAACCCGCCAATCTCCACTGCACAAGTAGAGTAGTGGCGAGAGCGTTGGTCTCCCACCTGCGAGACTGGGATTCAAGACCCGGTGGGGATGACTTTATGGGACTATACCCGAAACCTCCACATGTTCATCCTTTCACTCCAATCTTTACCCTTTGCCTTATAGATCAGATCCTGTCCCAACCCTCTAACCCATATTCTAAACCCCAACCCACACTAGGGACTGGAAGAAGGACACCAAAACCAACCAGTTGATCTACACTGCACAAGTAGAGTAGTGGTGAGAGCATTGGACTCCCACCTGAGAGACCGGGGTTCAAGACCCGGTGGGGATGACTTTATGTTATCATCAGTGTAACTGCTTTAGCCACTGACAGCTACCATTAATGTTATGGAAGCTGCTGCTAGTTGTTGTGAGCTTATGAGCTAACTGGCTATCCAGCTCTTATTGTGCTGGATTAGCATTGGAAGCATTGGAACTGATGTGTCCAGGCGACAAGACCCATCTTAATTTATCAGACATTATTTAATGTCATTTCAATTCACAGCTATTTCAGTAACATGACTACCTTCCGTCCTACCAGTCCTGAACAGAAACAAGCCAGCCACGCACATAAGCCAGGCTGGACCTGGCCTGGTTTGTGAAGGTTTCTCAGCATGTGTGATTGAAATGAGTCACCTGGCTGTATGCCACCTAGTGGAGAACTCAAGAGTATAAGGAAAAGCCAACCTGCTCATCTTATCAGCTTGCTGCCACATCAGAGTGTGGCATAGAAAGAACTATGGGTTATAAACTGTACTAAAATACCTATTATCATTGTTCTATTTTTTCTGATCGTTGTTCACTACTTTTCAGGCTCCAGTGTAAAACCCCTGGACGGACCGGTCCGCGTGGCTCCAACACCGCTGCCCAGAGAGTCGTATGTGAAACTCAGTTTGTAATGACACATCATGATAAGACAAGAGTCGTGTGTGTAACTCAGTTTGTAAATGACACATTGTGATAAGACTAGAGAGTCGTATGTGTAACTCAGTTTGTAAATGACACATTATGATAAACTGTAGCATCTGCTCATTGTTGTACAAAATAAGCTGACCGACTTCCCATAAACCTCCCTGTTCTAGGAGAGGTCAGAAACCAGCTCTCATGCCGGTAGGAAACCTCTCCTAGCTTATTTGAAAGTAATGACGTTTACTTCTATATAAAGTGATGTTGGTTGTTCATGATTCTGTCTTATTGCAGAGGCCAGACCTGTCATCCAGAGAACATGCAGGTAACTTTGAAATGAATACATGCCTGTGTTTTGGGGTATAAGAGACATCTCAGCTCATTACTGTGCACATTCTTTTTCACAGGCTCAACATCATCCATGATACAGACCAATCAGAAACCCACGACTGCGTCCCTGCCGTTTGAACGCAAACGACCCAAGTGAGAACTCCTACAAACTCATGGGTGTCCACTTTATTTGCAGCACACACAGTCCACCTCAGTGACTCTGGACGGAGGGAGTTCAGTCTTCAGTCTGAGTGTAGTACTGTGTGTTTATCCCGAGTGCTGTGACCTGGTAAATGACCTCCCGGGTTTGTTTTCTCTTTCCCAGGATTCCACTGCCACAGTTCACTTCCCACAGTAAGTACAGGTCTGAGGAGACGCACGTTCCATACTGACTCAGCACACAGACAGCCACAGCCATAACCACCGCCTTTGCCCAGACACCGTGACAACATAAAATACTATATTTTGATATCACCTGTATGGGTGGCCGTTGTGTTAAGTTGATAAAAGATTTCATGGAGTTCTCAATTTTTCTGATTCCCAGAACAAGTTGACAGAGGAAATGTGCCTAGAGCTGAAAACGAGTCGACAGACACTGATGAGGTAATCGAAACCTGACTTTAACATTCACCATTAGATTACGAGTACTGTTTATATCATTATGACCCAACAGCGATGGTACACAGTTTAATTAGACAAAGCCTGTCTGTCAGCCAACAAAAGTGTGCATACTTGCACTGCATTATTTCAGTCAACATTCAAGATTTCTTTATTTGTCACATGTAATGTACATGTACAGTTACAGTGAAATTTTCTCTCCAAGATTATGCTCAATACAGATGAACTCCAATACTCCAAAATTAATTACCAATTTACAAGTTACAAATTTACAAGTCACGCAATAAGTACCCTTTCTATACAGTATGAAGATAGGGGTAAGATAAGATAGATACCGGTCTGGATGGATTATGTACATGCTATATATGGATATGAATAAAAAACCCAGGGGGTTTATTTACATGCTATAGCTACAGTATAAGAAATAATTCCCTAATGTGGTTGTTACTGACTGTCCACTTTAAAAAAGGTACAGTAATTGAAGAATGTTATTTGTCTGATGAAGATATACTACTGGTTATGAAAACCACATTAGACCAGAGTCTAAACCCACTGTCGTGCTGGTTATTTATTTTTGTTCCAGGATGCGGACATCTTAAAGAAACCCTGATACGCGAGCACCTGTCACCGCAAGACAGCCGAGGATGCCTTAATTCACTCAAATAAGGCAAGAACCTCACTCCGTATGACATAGTGTTGAAGAAAGTTTGGAGCAATGTTCTTTGGAGTATTTGAATGAACTAAATGTGACTTTACAGAAGCATATGTTGACTGTGTGCTCTGTGTGTCAGGACGGGTCATTCCTGCTGAGGAAGAGCTCTGGCCAGGACTCCCAGCAGCCGTACACACTGGTGGTGTTCTACAACGCCAGGGTCTACAACATCCCGGTACGCTACATCCAAGCGTCGCGCCAGTACGCCCTGGGCAGAGACAAGAAAGGAGAGGAGGTGAGCCAATTTGTTGTCAGTATAGTTAGGGATGTTTACAGAACACCTCTATTAGATATACAGTGAAAGGAGATAAAAGGGTATACTGTAATGCCGTTGAAGGCAGCTAACATTGATCTCTCGTTGCCTCTCAGCGTTTCAGCAGTGTCTCCCGCATGATCGAGAACCATCAGAAGAATTCTCTGGTGCTGATCGACAGCCAGAGTAACAGCAAGGACTCCACAAAACTGTGCTATCCCGTGAAGCCCTAGGCCCCTCCACACCCAACAAAGGTCACTGGTTGACCAGCTGGACTAAAAGCTTGGGAGTTATTCTCCCGAACTACTGGGTCTATATGATCGGACCCTTCAGAACTGGAACTTGAATGCTGTATTCAGCGTTGTCCCTTACACCTATCAGTATTTTCAGTGTGTGTGAGAGTGGGAGTACTGTGGTGTACTGAGGTCAAATTTGGCAACAAAATAGTATTAGAATTCAATGTTGCACAAATCTGGAATTTGGAATAATACTGAATATGAGTGTTATTTCAGGATCTAAAGCTTATGGGATATAACAAGTGGATGTGTTGTGATGTACGTTTTGCATTTCATACTGTACATGTTAAATAAACATTTTAAATGTTCTTGCAGAATGGAGATCAGCACACATGAAGAGATCGTCAATACATTTGCATTTATTTATCTGTTCAACATAATGCTACCAGACACATTATCAAGATTAATGCAGAGTCATTGCGTGACAGAAAACGTCAGGCACTTGGTGACCTCTATCTCAGGTACAAAACTGTACTTCTGACTCAATAATACAAAGCAATTTTTTGCGAGAGCCAAAGAAATAGTACTAATGCTGCTGTGTGTAAGCACACAGGTGTGCTCAGTGAGACATGCTACATGTATTGTGTTTTGGACATATTTGACCACGGGTTGGAAGCTGAGACATAGTTCCCGTATAAAAGATACCAAGGGATCGCCACAGCTCAGCAGGACACAGTGACAAGCATGTAAAGATTGTCAGATGCTTAATAAGGTGAGGTAATGGGAAACACTCATTGTCCCTTCATAGTGCAATTACGAATCAGTCAGATCATCATTTCAAGTTACAAAAGTAATTTTCTCTTCTAGTATCTATCTGCATTTAAAACCAGCATTTTGACATAATATACAAACGACACTTAGTCACCCACTGACATCCTACCACAGGTATGCGTTATAAAAGTATTCTTTGGATTGCTCCTGCTCCTATTACAAGAATAACTTAAAATACACCCTGCATGGGTAATACTACATTTTGGTAGGTATTCAAACAAACAATATATATATACATATTCATTCTCTCAATGGCCAATCACAGAAGGAAACAAAATAAGCAAATAAAATATAAATAGATGTATATGCATCCTATATTGATGTAGCTTAGTAACAACATAGGAAACCTAACAACCCCAAAACATAAACATATTAGTATAAACTATGTATATATAGCCTACCAGCATACTGACGTTATATGTTCTAATATCTTGAACTCAGGGAGAATGGCAGACACAGAGTACAACGTTCTGGGAGATATTCCATTTGCCAGTTTACTGAAACCAACTTTCATTTATTACATGACTGAGAAGCACATTTCACGCTGGCACTTCGGAGCGCTGCTGCTTGCTCGACTCACCCATTAGATTTGATCAAGGTAATTAAATCTAGCTTACACTTCCTGGTTTCTCCAAAATCGCCTAGCCTACCTTTAAATAACATAGCTTTTAGTTACACATGATCTCAAATCAGAGCACTATTGGGGGGGGGTTACCTAGAAATTACCCTGAGTATTTGAGCTGCTCCAATAAGTTGAGAGAACTCTATTAGACATAGACACAAGTCTTTGCCATTATCAATCATTACCCTAGTAAGACAATACAGTGAGGATTAGTGAGAACGCTGTCCATTGGTCCATCATCCTTTCTATCCATTTCCTCAGTGCAGGAGCACTTATCTTTCTATCCAGTGTATGTCACGGTTTATGTTTCACAGTTCTGCCTCTTCCATGCCACCAAATGTCTCTGGCCGTGGCTGATCCACATCTCCCGAGTACTGAACACCCGGCCACAGAACCAGCAGGTCGCCAGGGACCTTGAAGAAGCTTCCCAGGCCTTTCTTCTTCTTCTTTGGTGCATCACCATCAGCAGCATCCCTTGTGTCATCCGCAGGCATCACCATCACTGCAGTCTCAAGGGGGGCCTTCTCCTTGGAGGGGACAAATATTGTAAAAAAAAAAAAAAAGGAAGAAAGAACATGTTTAATCTGTCTCTGGTTTGGGGTTTTAAAATTCAAAGCTAGAATTACATTGCAACATTTTTACAACACAATAATTCACTTAATTGTATTTACTGTCAAATGTGTATTTTTCTATTTTGTATTATTAACATGATTCTGATTATTATGATCATTATTATTACCATGATGGTCTTCATCTCAGTTGTCAGTCTGGCTTTAATGGACCCTCGGCTGACTTCACTGACATATGTTAGCTTGAACCTCGGGTCCAGGACAGTGGCCACGTCCAGCAGCTCTTGGGTTGGTGGATCAGCGTATTTCTCATTGAGATAACCCAGTATCTTCGTCTTGATGTCTTTGCAGAGGTCTGTGTCATCCTCTTGCACTGCCAGGAGTGAGTTGTTGAAGAGGTGGAGTGTTGGTTTCACAAAAGACACACTTACATATTTCTCGCCAGAAAGTGCATCGTGAATTCAACCAGAGGGCCCAGGGTCTTGTTGATGGACTCGAAAACTTCAATGTCCTGCCACGAGGGGACGAGGTGTCTTGTTTTCCGGTCTTGGGAGAGGACCTGGGCGATGGCCTCCTGCAGCTCAAGGATCCTGGAAACCATGGCCTGCCTCGAACCCCATCTGGTTGGACATTCAGTCTTCAGCGAGTGTTCAGGCAGCTTCAGGTTCCTCTGTGCCACTGCCAGCTCCCTCTTCTTTCTCCAACTGTAGGAGAAGGTGCTGACCACCTTCTTGCCGACCCTCATCGCACGCTCAATCCTGTGATCCTTCATAGCATTCTCTAAGATTAAAAAAAATATATACACATTTATTATCAGGATGATTATCATTTGTGTGTGTGTGTGTGTGTGTGTGTGTGTGCGTGTGCGTGCGAGTGCGAGAGACAGAATGAGTGACGGAGTAGCTCAGATGAAATATATACAATGCATATGAATCATTATCATTTAGTTGTGTGTGACTGTGAGAGAGAATGAGTGACAGAGTAGCTCGGATTAAATATTTATATTTATAATGCATATGATTATCATTTGTGTGTGTGTGTGTGAGAGAGAGAGACTGTGAGAGAGAATGAGTGATAGAGTAGCTCTGATTAAATATATTTGTATGGATATTAATAAAACTTAAATATATCCACAAATTATCACATAATGCCACACAATCAGGGTGAAGTAGCCTACTCACCTATGGCCAAGTGCAGTCTATGCCCGAAGCACTGGAGCCTCATCCAGCCATTGAGTTGAGCAGCCAGTGTGATGTTTGAGGCATTGTCTGTAGTCATACAGATGAGTTTCTTCTCCTCCAGGTTCCATGTAGCCATCGCATGTTTCAGGCCATCAGCAATGTTTTGCCCGGTGTGGTCTTCTGGGAAAAACGCTGTCTGGAGACATTTCGTCTTCATGTTGAAATCCGCGTCAATGAAATGTACTGTGAGGCTAATGTACGGCTCCATGGTGCGGCTTGACCAGAGGTCCGTTGTAGTGGCAAAATATTCGGCTGTAGCCACATCATTTTCAACGCCCTCACGGCCTCACTCTTTATACAGAGCATGCAGTGCAACTCTACTGAAATGGTGACGAGATGGCAAGGCATAACGCTTGTCCAAAGTATTCACCATTTTCTTGAATCCGGGCATGTTGACGGTGTTTATTGGGCACTGGTCTTTACCGATAAAGAATGTGATGGCCTGCGTTATTTCTGTATGTCTAAGGGAGCTGGTGGAATATGTGGTCGCGTTATAAAGGGTGTCCTGAATAGATGACTGTTTTGCAGGGGCAGCAGGAGGAGACGAGAGGGCTTTCTTCTTTTGCTCCTTTATTGCTTGGTCATAGACCACTTTGTGAGACGACTTCAGGTGATTAAAAAGATTTGTCGTGTTGCTTTGAGGGGCAGCTACGACTGTGTAGCAAATCTTGCACACCGTTTCAACTTGGTCCAAATCTATCTCCCTGAACCCATAGTGTTTCCACACCACTGATGTCGTTTTACCTCTCTTGTCCACCAGCGGCTCTCTTTCTGCCATTCTTCTCGTCGTGTTTTGTTCGAGAGCGTGCGCATCGCTTTACAACTCGTCTCGCTTTGAAGTGTTTGTTTTGGGGCTTTGGGGGGGGGGGGCAACCACAATAGCTCTGCAGTGTAGGGTGCGCTTGATCTGCGCTAAATCGTTTTATGGCGATTATTTTGTTTTAATGATCGTTGACAAGCCAAATCATAATCTAGATTAAAATCCGATTAATCGAGCAGCCCTAGTGTACAGAATATCAAACTTGTAACTAAACATCCCAAACTTCTAGATTGCTGTAGGTCGTTCACACGTCTGTTGTCTCTCAAGGGATTCTGACTCGTACAATTAAATGGAGCTTGAGGGCCAATGGTGGAAAGGACAACTTGCTGGAGACATATACGAGGCTCTGCGCCGCAAAGTGAGTAGTATGTGTAACCGAATGAAACGTGGAGTAGCTGGTGAAACTCACTCCCCAAGGAGCGCTGACAGGCCAGCCAATATGGACGTCCCTACCCTACTAACACAGTACGTAAAACTGACGGGACACATTGGTGTAATTGTGGTAACTTTGCGACGTCACCAGCAGCGGACCTAGCTGACACCTAGCTGACACTTGCCTTTTCAGTCGCAAAATAACCAAAATAGCCGTCCTCAAGTACACTGTAAGGGAACGTAGCCGCCACTGCTGCTTAAATCCGTAACTACGATGTAATTAAATAACGTGACAATGTGGTTAGATCACAGTCCCAATCTGACTTTATTGGAAATGTGTCACAGTGGGTCAGAACATTTGTAAATTACTTAGGTTTTAAAATAAATTTTGAAGTCATACAGTTACAGAATTGTAATAATGAGGAGAAATCCTGCATGTCTGTTTTGTGTGTAATTTCTCATTTACAGTTAATATTAACACTAAAGATTTGCAGTCTAGGCCTAATAAAAATAATGATAAAAAATATGCCTATGAATAAACTCCTAATTTTGCAACCTAAATGTGAGCAATGAACGCTGAGCAGTGGACGTAGAATGCAAGGCATTGGGCTACTTTCTTCGACAACACAGATCCTGTAAGTATCTCAATTGAAGAACTAGACAAACAAGTTACACACTCTGTGCCAGTAGGTGGCGGTATGCACATTAAAGTTGTTTGCGATCCGCCACTAAACCCAGCGAAGAAGAAGAAGAACGAGGACGGGTAAACTTCCGCCCCGTTTGAAACAAACGATTGAGAGTCGCTGTCTTTGTCCCCGCGACAACACAGATCATGTAAGTATCTCAATTTCAATGTATACATTAGTATGTATACATACATACTATGTATTTTGGTATCGTCCCAGATAAAACACCAACGTTATGTGCAAGCTACCCTTTTGTAATGATTATCTATATGGAGATGCTCTCTTTCCAATGTTAGCTAACTAGCTAGCCAGCTAACGTGATTAGCCTTTTTCTGTACATGGCTAGCTAAGTAGCCTACGTAAAATTACTCTCGCAATTATTGTTATAACTAGCTTTTGTGTAATTGTAGCTTAAATTATAATGTTGGCTTGGCAACTTGAGAATATTTCAGTTGTGTACACTATAACTTTTATGAAGTGTTGTCGTGGGCCATTGTTTCCTAATTACGGGCAATGGTGGTCTAGCAGGCTCGCGCGAGCTCCTGCACGTTCGTACTGTTTCATCGCTTGGAATAAAATGCGATAATTAGCTTACTCATTGATTTCGCATTAACCCACGACACCGTTAGTATGTGTTTGTTTTTAGGCATTCATTTTTCCGATTTTAACGTTAACAGAATACTAGAAGCCCCAACAACGGAGCTAGGCTAGCTAGCAGGATTTGTTATAGCAGCCATCTTGGCTTTTGGCACGTGGTCCTGTGGAGTGTGCATGTCAGCCAACGAGAGGGTCACCCACCCACTCTCTCTCTCTCTCCCTCTCTCCCCTCCCATGCTCTGTTGCCAACCTCCCAGTTCTTGTTTGAACTGAGCAAGAAGCAGGTGAGCGGGGCAGGAAGAGGCGCTAAGACGGGGACAGGCGTGGCCAGGGGCAGTCCTGGGACAGCACCACAGGCTCTGTGAGTCTTGTTCAGTTGAATGCCCTCATGAGTATTAACAGAAGAGCACCATATACATATGCACACATACACTCTAACATGTCGCTCTCTCCTCAGCTCAGCCCAATGGTCTCTGATGGTTCTGTCTGGCCAGCCCTTAGGTGGAGAAACACCTGATCATCAATATAGGCAGGCACACGTAAGTACAAATGCACATACGTTTCCATAGACGGGATAAACAAATGGGAATATTGATATTGAGTTAGCGGTAGACATGTGAGATTCATAAGACGCATCACTGACGCCAGTGACGCCACAATATCAGGGAAATTGAGCAATTGCTTCCCTGTAGTGCAAACTTGCAAGATTCGCTCAGTTATTAACCCTTCTTGCCTTTTTTGTTGTTGGTTTTCTCTCTCCTCCTTCCTCTCTGTGCAGTTCTCCTGTGTGCTGAGCCGCTATCCCATGTATTGCCACTGCTGACAGGGTAGAGCTCAGCCCCATGCAGAAGTGAGTGATGAGGAGAGGGAAGATAATTTTCCCGTTTTTTTTCCCTCCAGTTTTAGGAACCGTCTCAAGAATGTGTTCCCCACTTTTATGCCTTTAAATCAGGGTTGGAGTATTCCAGGTGTGTGGCCATGGCCATGCACACCAGTAGAGGAGGGAACCAAGTGTCTCATTCTCTCTCCACAGTTGTGTGGTTGTAACCCCCCACTAGCTACATATTCATTCAATCTTTATTTAACCTCGTGAATCAATTGAGAGTAAGCTCTCATTTACAATGACGTATAATCACTCTATATTTGAACTTGTACTACAGGTGAGATAATCCTTTTTAATGGTCTCTCTCATTGCTGTGCAAGACTTGGGTGTTCTCCTGCTCTGAGTGCCCATTCTCCTATACCTCCCAGATCTACCTCCACAAGCACATCAAGAGGAGCCATGACAACCTCTGTCTCTGCTGAGGAACACACAGAGCATTATGAAGTAGCCAGTGCCTTGGCGAAGGTGTTTGAGCAGCAGTCATCAATGGATTAACTCCCAAGACACAAGGAAGAGACAGCGCAACACACGCTATGACTCCAGTGACGAAGGTAATATAATAAAGTGCATTCAACAGTCCCAAAAGAGTACTACTTGAGTTGACTAATCTGAGCTAATTTACCTCTACTATATGTTCCAGTGCCCAGGCAGCCGGTCGGCAGAACTCAGACCAGACCAGCTATGCCAGGTGCCAGAGCCGGAAGGCCTGCTCTGCCAGTTATCAATGCAGGTATCCATGCATGTTTGTGTTGGTGAAATGTCTATGCATATTTGCACACTTACAGTTAACTCAGGACTGTCTGAAGACTCATGTACTCAGTTCACTAATTCGCTCATCTCACATCTCACTACTCGGCAGTAGATGTTCATCGCCCGGGTCCTTTGAGCCAAGGCGCTGTGAGCCCAGGCCCTTCAGCCCTTCAGACGCCCAGGCACGAGCAGCATGCATCAGCGATTAGCACCCCGGCCAGACCAGGTCAGGGTCTGACATGTCTCATGTCGAGTTGATTCTTCCCCTTATGCCAGAATCACTACGCCGCCAGCACCATAGTTTCCTGCTCATCCCTTTATCCTCTGGTTTTCAGGTAGTTCTCTGATGCCATCGCCTGTGAGACCAACAGCTCCAGCAGGGTTGCCATCAAGCTCTGCAGATGCTGGTATGCTGAATTTTGTGAACTACTTCATGCTGCATGTAGGGATATACTTTGAGCTGAATATCCATTATGGGACCGTACAATTACTTATAGCCACATCTGTGTTTAATATCCAGACTTCCAGAGGATGATGTGTCAGCAGTTCTCCAGCGTCATGCAGAGTCTGAGGGAGATGGCACAGACAATGATGAGGCTGGAGCAGAGACTGGAGCAGAGACTGTCCGGCGAGTCTGCAGACAGCTATCGGGGAGCAGTACTGGATGACCTGCACCCTGCTAAAACGGAGGAGGAGCTGCTGGTCTTGGAGGAGCAGCTGAAGGACAAGGATCATCAAAGGAAGATGGTGAGTAACTTCAAGGCAGAACTTTGTTCCTTATTTTTGCAGAGAAGTGTTAAGGAAATGTAAAAGTAAAGGATTGTCTTTATGTTTTGCAGACACGATATCTGAGTTCCATTGGCGGCAAAGATCTGCCAGATGTGGTCCGGCGGGTGCTGTCAGCCATTGCCATACACAGAGTGTGGTGTGTCTACAGCGTCCATGGGAAGAGGGGGAAGAAGCCTCTGAAGAATATGACCCTCTACAATGTCATATTACGTAAGGGATTGTTCATATTTTCGCAAAATAATACATTGTCTTTGCTTCATGCCATGTGCATTGAAACCATTCCCTTTTTGGTTAAAAGGTGCAGTTATGGCCTGTAAGCCAAGCACCACTGTGACGGAGGTGTCTGCCCAGCTGCAGGAGATGCTGAAACATGCCCCTGCTCGATGCAAAAAGGTATGTGATGTCAGGCAGTTAATTTTCTCGTATCCAGTGACATGGCACGCTTCCAATGAACGTATGCGACTTGCTTTTACAGCCATTTCATTATGTCCTTAGGCATCTGCTCCAGCCCAGCTGACCTCCCCAGCCCAGCCCCTGACCGCAGCTCCAGCCCTGACCACAGTGGAGTATTCAGATGAGGATGACCTCTTCAGCCCAGACCCTCGATTCAGATGTGGGTGACCCCCAGCCCGTCTCCCTAAACCTGCCTTTCCAGCCTGCCAGGATGGATGCCTTTTTTGTAAATAGTTTTTGTAAATTTTAACCTTTTTTTTGTGGGATACAACGGTCTGTTCCCGGTCTGCCTGCCACAGAATGCGCACTGTTTCATTTTTGTTTTTAGAACTTTTGCAATTGTCAGATAATGGGTTGCTAGCCAGAGCTTGTACATGCTTTTTTTTGCTTTTCTGGCTATGCGTAATGTGACAGACCGTAAACCTCATCCTTGTAAATATGTATACTTTTAATTTGTAATGTACTTTGTGTAATAAAATGTTCTAAACTGTTCAGTCTTATATTGGTTTGTATCATAATGCTTGCTGCTATATCCCCATATAGCATTAATTCGTTTTTGTACTGGTAAATGCTAAATATAGCCAGTGGTACTGCAAATGCTAAATATAGCCAGTGGTACTGCAAATGCTAAATATAGCCAGTGGTACTGCAAATGCTAAATATAGCCAGTGGTCAGGGTTTAGTAAGTAAGTGACCATATTTGCACCGTGCGAAAAAGACGTGCAGACCAAGTCATATAAATACCTGTAAATCTAGTGTCAGCCAAGTGAGTTTATAACGGAGGTTCCTGCCCACGTGATCACGTGCGTTCTTTGCACGCGGCCGCAACTTCTGAATGACGTGTCGTTCTTACGTAGCGTCTACTAAACGGCAGATCTCGCGTTTCCGTAAATGGCCGCGTAATTTCCGCACGCGGCGCAGACGAATCGTCACCTATAGCGGCCGTATGTAGAACATTTGCGCAACCTGCGTGTGTTAGTAGGGACAAAACAGCTTGCTGAATTCCGAAAAGATGAATAAACTATTCTGTTTTCGATTCAAATGTATATATGATCCCCTGGTCTAAAAAACAAACAAACAAAAAAAAAAACAATAACCCTCTCCTGGACTCAAATTCAAAAACAGTCGTCTAACCCTCTCTTGTTCATTCGAAGTTCACTTCCTAAACCGAAGCCCCAAACGGCTGCGCTCTAATCTTTCAAAAATAAAAAATAACATACAACTTACCGAATTGAGGATTGTCGTAGCCTACAGTGAAAGGCTAGTGAGTAGGTTGTGATGAAAACATTTATTTACTCAAAAATAATAAAGAGCTTGTCTCTTGTTTTCTTCAGATGGATAAAAAAATCTTTGCAATGGGGAATCTTTACAGGCGTGACAAACAATGTTCAACTGTGAAAAGTTTCCAAGGTAGAGAGAGACACAAATTACGAACACAATTTATATACACTTTTGGTCGTGACTGCTAGTCTTTTCAATGCTCTTAACCAATCGGTGAAAGCCGGGAACAATGACGCGTTTCACTGTTCAGACTCTGCAGGCCCGGAGGCGTTATTATGGAACCCACGGGAGTTTATGGCAGGGCACGCCCTGTTTACCATTCAAGCGATGTGATTGGCCAGACGTCCGCGCTTGCGTGAGGCACAAAGCGGTGTTGATTTTGAGCTCTGCCGCTAGCGCGGTGCCGCTTCGCGGAACGCGCGCCGACCTGGAAATAAAATAGGATCACATTGTTTTCTTTAACATTGTTAACATGAACATGTTAACGTTGCTTCAGATTAGGATCACATACCTTAATGTTAAACAAGTTAACGTTTTAGACAAGTGTCATAATAGCCTGGCCCTCGCTATTCAATAGCCTACGAATAGGCTGGTACAAGACGCTAGCCTTTTATAGGCAATATGCCTAATAATTAGTCATCTCGCCCAATTTGCAATCTCGCTTAGTCAGTAAACTAAACTGGACGGTTTGTGTGTTCCTCTACTAGGAGGTCCACTTGCTAGATGCAAAACTAATAAATAACATGTTCCAGATGTAGCTTGTTTAGTTGTATTCCTATAATTCTCAGTGAATCATATTCATTCAAAAATATGGGGGATGGACATGTGTAATTTGTAATGAATAACTCTGAACTGAAGACATTCAAGAAATTGAGTGTTCAGTGCAACACACGTTTAGTTCCACACAATAAAATGTAGTGCAATGTAGAACAAACCTGTGCAATACATAGGTTGTGTAGTTGACACAAGAATACTTAATTTGTCTAGAAGAACATGCATCGCCAGAAATAAAATAACCTTATAAACCCACCAGAAAAGGTAAGCATTTCAGAAATACATAACACATTTCATTATTGTTTATTAAACACATAAGTCTGATGCTCTGTACTGAATGTTGTATGTTTACTTGTTGTCAATGTCTTATTGTTGTTGGCTTGTTGCAACTGTGACACTATGCCCAAGACAAATTTCCCTCTGAGACAATAAAGTATATCTCATCTCATCATCAACAGCATGGACAAAAAAATTAAAGTAAATAAAACACAGGATTCCCCCCCAGCAGGGCCGGACTGGCCATGTGGCGTACCGGGCAAATGCCCGGTGGGCCGGACCTACTTGTGGGCCGATCTAATAAAAAAAAGAGCTAACGAACGGCCCATAGAGCAGGGACAGCGGCCCATTGGTCCATTTTCTATACTGACACTGGGCTGGCCCAATCATATGTAGGCCCCACCCCTCCCTCTGTTAGTTTCAGGTGTCATTTGCGTGGGCCGTTAGAGAGCCAGCTGGCCTGTCCCCCCGTCAACAAATCGCGCAGCAGCACCCCCCCCCCCCCGTCAAGAAATCGCGCAGCAGCATCCCCCCCCCCGTCAACAAATCGCGCAGCAGCACCCCCCCCCCCCCCCCCGTCAACAAATCGCGCAGCAGCATCCCCCCCCCCGTCAACAAATCGCGCAGCAGCACCCCCCCCCCCCCCCCCCCCCCCCCCGTCAACAAATCGCGAAGCACCCCCCCCCCCCGTCAACAAAACGAAACTGAAGGTGTTCCATCTCACCGCGTCGGCTCGGCTAGTGGCCTGACTGGGGCTACATTTCCCGGTAGGAAATATTCACCCAGTCCAGCCCTGGGTCCGGCCGATTGTGGTGGGCCGGTCTGGGCCAAAAATGCCAGGGCCGATTTTTTGTCCCAGTCCAGCCCTGCCCCCCAGCAACTAAAAACACAGTATGAGACATGCCAAAACCAAGGGAGAGGGTCCGGGCCAGGAGCAGGGGCGAGCAGAGCGGACCAGGGGCGAGGGAAGAGGGTCCGGGCCAGGAGCAGGGGCAAGCAGAGCGGACCAGGGGCGAGGGAAGACGGTCCGTCCAGGAGCAGGGGCGAGCAGAGCGGACCAGGGGCGAGGGATGAGGGTCCGGGCCAGGAGCAGGGGCGAGCCGAGCGGACCAGGGGCGAGGGAAGAGGGTCCGGGCCAGGAGCAGGGGCGAGCAGAGCGGACCAGGGGCGAGGGATGAGGGTCCGGGCCAGGAGCAGGGGCGAGCAGAGCGGACCAGGGGCGAGGGAAGAGGGTCCGGGCCAGGAGCAGGGGCAAGCAGAGCGGACCAGGGGCGAGGGAAGAGGGTCCGGGCCAGGAGCAGGGGCAAGCAGAGCGGACCAGGGGCGAGGGATGAGGGTCCGGGCCAGGAGCAGGGGCGAGCAGAGTGGACCAGGGGCGAGGGATGAGGGTCCGGGCCAGGAGCAGGGGCGAGCAGAGTGGACCAGGGGCGAGGGATGAGGGTCCGGGCCAGGAGCAGGGGCGAGCAGAGTGGACCAGGGGCGAGGGATGAGGGTCCGGGCCAGGAGCAGGGGCGAACGGCCAGAACCATAACATGATCAGCCTGAAAAACACAAATATGCTGTATGTGTGTGTGTGTGTGTGTGTGTGTAATACTACAAATAGAACCCTTTCCACAGCAGTCTTCTTGACCGAAAGCCAGGCTGTATTTTATGAGAAAATAAACAGTTTATCTAGAGAGAGAAACCTTCAGAGTAGGGAATTCCGAGATATTACTCTTGGGACTGGTGCAGATAAACTTCTTTTGACAGGGCCTCTCACGAGTCTTGCTCTCAATTGTCTGAGGAGGAAAATCATCATTTTGGACATAACGTTAGTAAGGTTTTTCATTTGCATAACGTTACACATGGGAACGTTATCAGATTTAGAAAGGGAAAAAAGACAATGGCGAGAACTAAAGACAGGTTCACTTAGCTAATGTTAACGCTAGCTAGCTATAACATTAACTAAACATCAACCAAGTTTAAACTAGCTAATTAGCAGGACTAATAAAGCGACACTGGCGAATGACAACTCTGGGCTAATATAATTGGCTTTAATGTTACTGATTAAACACATAGTGGAAGAACATAGTTTGATGATTTATTGTGAATTTTACGTTACCGTTTTGCTTCTTCACTCAAAGGCATAACTTTGTGCGTTCTTTCGTTGTCTGCAGTGGCGTGCAGTGCGGCGAAAGTCTGGCCTCTTCGCGCGTAGCCTACGCGGCAAGCCTACAGTCTAGTCTAGTGGGCATCGAGTCATGGCCAATCCTGATGCTCGAATGGCAAGCAGGGCGTGTCTTGCCATAAACTCCAGTGGGTTCCATAATAACGCGGCCCGGAGACTACGAGGGGGCGGGTCAACTGTCAATCAATTTCTACTTTGGCCAATCAGAGGCTGACAATCGTCTTGTCAATCAAAAACTCATTTCGCCTGAAACGGTTGAATCACTTTTTATTTGGCGAATCTTCTTTCTCTTAGGAGAAGGGGTGTGAGACGCAAAGCTAATTTGTCATTAATAAGTGTCAGCTGCGGACGATCAAGCGAACATATTGGACGTCTTTCGAGGTAAGGGAGATTGACACAAGTAACATAACAATAAGCAGTTATTTTAACGTATTTTCAATTAGTTATAACATTGACAGCGCCTAAATGCTCACATTTAAGAACGTAGACGAAGATGCTGAGATGCCTGACGTTAGCTACATAGCTAGTTAGTGAATACATCCATGATCCTAGCCGTCACAACGTGGCTAGCTAGGTGTAGGCTATTCTTGACCCAAGTTAACATTAGCAAAGCGGTGTACCTGCGCACATGCACAAACAGAGCAGTGCTTCTACAAAGAAATCTATCATATTTATTTTCTCATGTAAACACTGGGCGTTTGGTGTTGCCAAGCACTTAGGCTCTTTGCACAAGCTCCACTACTTCCTGAAATTCTACAGGCATCCTTATTTTTTGTCCTATACCATTGGATGGAAGTTATTAATCAGGTGTGCCGCTTATATAGATAAACAAATAGACAGGTAGGTGTGTATACATATACACAGTATGCATGATTATGTTCTGTTAAAAATATATAATTTGTTGACAGGAAACCAAGAGGTACAAGAGAGTGGAAGAGGGGACAGGAGGAGAGGACATAGAGATGAGAGGTGAGATACCTGATGTTAGCCAAAGAGACACTGCATTAAGTTAGATCCTGGCAAGTTTAAAAAAATAATGTGGATGGATGGGTGGGTGGGGGGGGGGGTGTTTATAGCTTATGTTTATGTTTTGTTAATTTGTGGACAGGAGATGAAAATGGACACCACAGTGGAGGAGAGGTGACAGGAGGAGACCAGCATGGACAAAAGACAGGAGGAGAGTTGACAGGAGGAGACCAACATGGACACCACAGTGGAAGAGAGGTGACAGGAGGAGACCAACATGGACAAGAGTGGAAGAGAGGTGACAGGAGGAGACCAACATGGACACCACAGTGGAAGAGAGGTGACAGGAAGAGACCAACATGGACATCAGAGTGGAGGAGCCAGGCTGGGAGAGAGGTGACCGGAGGAGCTAGTCTCATGTTTCTAATAGATGGTGTGTTCTCATCAACATTCACTTAAGTTGTGTCCTCTCTGGATGACCTCCACTGCTCTCAGTTAAAGATGATATTAATCCAATATGATGTGTGTTCTTTATAGATCTAGCCTCTTAATTCTGCTCTCAAAGTGCACCAGATTGAAGCACCACAACTAAATGACCTCGGTATTACAAAAATCCTGCGTACGGCCCTGGTCCTGAATGTTTCAGAGTGCAGATGATAACCTCCTTCTAAGCAAGGAGCAGGTGTTCATAACTCTGTCTGCATCACTACACTGAGGTGACATTTTGGTTGTACCGTCTGATCACAACACTAAGAGTTCTAATCTATTTTTTTAACCTGTCTGTCTACATGTCTGTCTGTCCATCTCTATCTTTCATTGTCTGCCCCTGTTTTATTATTGTATCCGAGGCTTCACGTTTGGTGATGGGACCTCAGTGGGTGAGAACAGACATGCTGAATAGACATAAGGATCTAGGCATGGGCAGCATCTTTCCATCCATTTAAAAATAAATATGTATTATTTTATGCCAACCTACATTCAGTCTAGCCCTAACCCTAACCTCTTAGAGTGCAGGAAGTGTCGGCCAGCTGTGTCATGTGTGTGTGTCTCCATTCTCAGCGTCAGTACATCCAGTTTGATAGTTCACCTGGGCCAGCAGACTAAGCAGAGCCTCGACCCAAACAAGGTGTCCTGAATGGTCTCCCAGGTCCGCCTTGTACAACTGAACTGTCAGCCCAGTGTTTGTGTGGTCTACAAGCTATTCAATAAAGCCTGGAGAAAATGATCTGTATCTTGTCTTTACACTTACAGCACACATGCTGCACAAATGATGACCTTAATTGTATGACACTTGTTTTGTAAAATGCACAAGGGTATCTAACTTGGCTAGACTGTGGATGTGGTGACTAGTCCAGGCCAGTCAGCATGGTATAAGCTGCATACAGGTGAGCAGAAGCTGAAACGCTTGTTCCTTGGCTAGGACCAAGGCAGCTTGCCAGCAGGGTCAGGCCTGTGCCGGGAGGTCAGTACATTAGAACCCCCTTAGGCGGGCTGTATGTATCCTAGGTTCTCAAACTTATATTTGTGGTATAGAAAGGTAGAACTTGCTTGGTTGGTTATGCAAGTGTGTGTGTGGTACTGTTGATTTTCCTCCACACTCCTCTCTCAGCCATATGTTTCCCCTATTTGGATCTGAAAACAGTGATAGGGATTAAATTAGGTTGCTAAGAGAACTGCTAGTCACCAGAAGCATTCAAGAACATAACCCGTGCTGGAATACTAGTGTATGAACAAATCAATACAAGTAGAGCACATCTACTGACAGGCTGGCTGAATGACTGGAAGACTGACTTGGGACCTCCACTGAGGGCATCCCAGTCCTGGCTATGGATCAGTAGGCTAGTGATGCTCCCCTGCCCCTGGGCTAGTGTAGACCATTGCTAGCCTCTACCCACAAGCCATTACATTGATCATAGGCCTACTAAGAGAATACCAAGGGGAGTCTTGGTAAGGCTTTTATCAGGGAGGTTGATGGATTACGTCTTTCAAGATACATGATTTGCATTAAAAATATAATCTCTCTCTCACACACAGTCATGTAATCCAGTCAATCTAACTCCATAACAAATTGCATTAGGTCTACGTAACTAGCAAGCTAGCAAACTAAGTCAATGTAGACAGCTAGCTAACTAGCTAGCGTCATTTCCACCATGCCCCTTCTCGTAAGAGAAAGGCGATTCGCCAAATTAAAAAGTGATTGACAACCATTTCAGGCGAAATGAGTTTTTGATTGACAAGACGATTGTCAGTCTCTGATTGGCCAAAGTAGAAATTGATTGACAGTTGACCCGCCCCCTGGAAGTCTCTAGGCCTGCAGAGATACACACTTGGAAAATTGAGGGGTCTTCTACAGGGCAATAAAGTGGGATATCTGTATAAAAACGCCTAATGAGAAGCAGGGGGCTTGATACCACAAGAGAACATGCATAATGGGTGGGGGACAACATGTTTACATGTGTACAGTACTTGTTGTTGTTGGCAACCCCGCCCCAATAGCGGACCTAGGACTACAACTGGCTAAATTGGCTCTGATTGAGAGACCTGTGCCACTGATTGTTTGATTGGTTTCCATCTGCCTCGTTTGCAGATGTTTACAGTATTTCTAGCCTACATGTACAGTAGCTCCCATCTTGTTCTTTGTCTGTTCCATTTGCTGTAGCTGTGCATAGTCCCTGGTGTTTCCGGTGCCATCTTGTAAGTCTGTAAGTTTATAAGGTCTGTCTTTTCTTCTTCACTTGTCGAGTGTATACCTTGGTTTTATTGTTTAGTCTTTGGTTTTGTGAAAACTGCTGAAACCTCAATGCACCTGTGACAGTTACATGCAGCCCTTGTGATTGCTTAAGTCAGTATGAAACCATCTATGGCTTCTCACATGGCAGGTAACTCAACAAGAGTTCAAGCCCAGGGGGGATGCAGAATAAAAATGCTAATACATGTACAGTACATACTCAGGCATTGTGCTGTGACATGATTTTTTAAAACTTATTTATGTATTTATTTGTAGCTGTTACTGTTTCTTCATTTTGTTTACATCTCTTCATCTGACCAGCCTGTTGTCTGCTTACATCTCAATCAGTCCCACCTGTGTTCAATTCAGTCAATCAGTGAATCCATGCTCAGTCCAGAGTCCCACAACTCATTCCCATCACAGTATGTAGGCCTACTAATATGTTCATCCAGGATTGCTACAGTGTAAATAAGCTGCAACATTTATAATTTTTTACTTAGAGCTATCTGAAGCCAGCCATGCTCTCCTCATATTCACTGCACATTCATATTCATATTCATATTCATGCTCAATAAATCTCTAATGTTCATGACTTAAAAAATTACATTTTCATGACATGGTAGATGTAGTGTGAAATGTATTGTGTGCCAGAAACAACCACAAACAACCTCAGATCACAACACCAGATATAACTTTTCTCCATTTCCATGGTGGCCTGCTATACACTGTCGAACAGTGTCACAATATGGATTAGAGCAGGGGTTCCCAACCTTTCTTCCCCAGAGCCCCCCACTTACACCTGATGGAATTTGCCCCCCCCCCCCCCCCCCCAAATCGGTGTGAACGTCCAGTCTGTGTATGTTTGTGTGTGCAAATTACATCAGGCGTAAGTTAGGGTACAATTAAGTGCTTCGCCAATGTAGCAGGAATATAAATGTTGACACGATTCATAGTCTCTGATTAATTTGTTGAATTTGTATGATATTGTAGTGCCTTACATACAAGGCTTTTTGGCCCTTCATCAGATATAATCATGTATTTTGCTGTGACATGTCAATAACATGATTCTTTGACAAATATTTGTCTAGCTAATATTAGGGCCTCAAATTATCTGAGGTCTGGCGCACCAAACAGAACAATAACAAGACAAGACTGGCTCACTAGTCACCAGACAACAGTCGTCTAACAGTGTTCTTATCACAAACATGCATCAGCAGGTATGTGTGTTCTGATTGGCTGTGTGACAAGCCGCTGTGTGTGTGTGCCTTGTTTTCTCTTCCACAGTTCAAGTTCTGCAGCCTGTTCAGCTATGAGGACTGGGGGAATCATCCCAAACTCCTGCTTCTGCCCGGAAAGGCCAAGCAGCAGGGACACTGTCAGGGGATGAGCTTCACAGTGAGCCATCTATCAATACACACACACACACACACACACACACACTCACACACACACACACACACACACACACACACACACACACACACACACAAACACTCACATAGACACCAACAGACACACACACACACACACGCCAAAACACACACACACACACACACACACAGACAGACACACACACACACATGCACACACACATACTGTAGACTGATACACATTCACACAAACATGGACACACACAAACACACACATACTGTAGGAGCAGCAACCTTAGCTGGCAGCATCATCTCTGTCTCTCTCTGTCTGTCTCTTTCTCTCTCTCAATAAACAGTATAAAGGAGAGTTCCCTATGGTGACAAAGAAAGGGGCACCATCTTTTATCTTCCGTTGATTAAACCCACCCCCCTCATTTCTCTTCTATCTCAGTACATGCTCAGTTATGGGGTTGGCAAGGAGGTCTACAAACAGGTGAACACTAGACTTCTGTACAGACTTATTAAGGAAATTATCAATCAATCAATGATGTGCATGTGTGTGTATGTGTGTTTGTTTGTGTGTGTGTGTGTTTGTTTGTGTCTGTGTGTGTGATTAATACGTCTAGTATGTCCCTAGCACGTCTGTAACGTCTCTCTCTCTCTCTCCCTCTCTCTCTCTCTCTCTCTCTCTTTGTCTCACAGACATGCTCCTCCATCCTCATGGCTTCCTCTCCATGGCCGATGACATCATAGTGGGGATCTTGTTGGGGTTTGCGTCCCTGTCTGAGTAACCAGTTCTTCACTGGCCTGCCGTCCTAACGGTCACCTGGCTACATAGTTCTGAAGCTGTGCCCACAGACCATAACAAGCACATTTGCTGTATGGAAATATGGTATAAAGCCTGATTTACCTTGAGCTGCTGTGTACAGGAAGTCACAGATTCAAAACACAACAAAATATGTACAGTAAGGGTTATGGTTCACCTCACGATAACAGAAACGTATGTGAGAGACTGGGGGAAATTCTACTGATGTAACTGAAATTGTTAGATATGAAGTGAATGGAAAAGAATGTTAAATCCATTGGGTGTTAATCAAAAAATAACAAATGTGATGCATTTTGAGTTAATTAGGTTTATTGCATAAGCCTCATTATTATGTATTTCAAACAAATATTATTAATCTTGAATAGATAACCTGATTATTATGCATTTCAAACAAATATACGTTATGTATTTTGAATACATAATCTGATTATTATGCATTTAAAGCAAATAGACTTTATTTATACTGAATACATAAACCTGGTGATTATGCATTTCAAATAAATAGGTTTTATTACACTGACAAATATGCATCATGTAAAGTTTATAAGGTACATTTATGTTAAAACTACCTAAAACAAATTCATGGAAATTTGTCATGCAATTAAATTACATAAATCTAAAAAGTTAGGCTTAAATATTTCTGTGAGTGCAGTGTACCAGTAGAGACCAGTGTATCTGGAGGAGCCCAGTGTACCAGTAGGAGACCAGGCCTAGGTCTGTGTGAGTTTCAGAAGAACATCTCCACTCTTCATAGTGTTTATAATCTGATAATCTGCATCCTCTGCTTGCAGTTTGAGGTCTCCTAGCTGAGCTCTGTGCAACACCGCCACTATGTGGTTGACTGCTATCATTGCATGTTGATGAAGGTCTTCGGGTGGCCAGTTAAATACTGTAGTGTTACAGAAACATGACAATAACTAGAATAGCGCTCAGAGAGCACAGACCTCTGCCTGTGATGCATTTCGTCAGCATGTACAGTTCTTTTTAAGTTTAGCAGTTCTATATGGCCAACTTGAAAATGCATGTTGCAGATGAAATATTGATCACCTTGATGAAGCTGAATCTGTTGCAGTGTGAGACCAAGCTGATCAGGGTGCTGTTCTGGGTTTAAAATGACCCGCCATAGGAATTGAATGGGTAAAATGACCCGCTATAGGAAATGAATGGGTAAGACAATATTATGTTCATCCAGCAGATGGAAACCATCCCCATACACACCCACAGCCACAACTCACCTGGGTTACCCGGGTTCTAGGTCTAAAATGAGCCCCCGTTTTATAGTGTTCAAGGCCAAATTTGACTGATCTGTTTTAACTGCTCTTATATGAACACAAAACCCATAAATCCCCAAATGAATGTGAACCACCTGAAGCATTCAGGTCAATACCATTCTCTTAGTGTACACCACATGCTCCCCCACACGTCCATAGTGTGAAACCACTTGGATACTGAAAGTGTAGAGCCATTACCAGTCAATACAAAGTTATTCTAAGTGATCATCTTTATCCTATTAGTGAAACATATCCAGATGAAAATGATTTATTTCAAAACCGCAATACACCCATCCACAAAACACAAAATCAGTGAATGTTTTGATTTGTATGAACATGATGTCAATATGTTGTAGCCTTCCAATTAATCCACTTAAAACCTAGCTAGTGTTGTGTTCGGCTGCTAACACTTAATAATGGAACCGGACAACAGTGTGCATACGGCTATACTTTTATTCACAGTTCCCATTACAGGCGGCCATCACTCTCGCTGGCTCCCGCATCACTGCCTCGATCAACCTTGACGTCCGTGACGTCATCACGTATGACACATCTCTCCTGTCAAGAACTATGTTTACAGTGTCTGGAAACATTAACAATTTCTCTTAAACGCCAAACAGTGTTTCAGCTTTAAACCTCAATTAACAGTTTCAGAGCCTGTAACAATTACAACTATAGAGAATAAAATAATAACATAACATGACAAACAAAAACAAACTCTTGTTACTGTCCCATCACCTCATATCACCAAGCTCCCATCACCTCATTACTGCCCCATCACATTTCCTCAATGAGTCTCTTTGGCGCTTTGGTCTGTCTACCCAACCTCCTCTCTATGTCTATGTGTTCACCACACTCACGTATGGGCGTGTCACACACCGGTGACCCTGCACTAGCGCCCTCTGCATTTGTGTCTTCAGTACTGTCTTCATTTTTAGGTACCTTGAGTAAGTGTCTGCGATTTCGCCTGTATGTTACCCCCTCGCGCGTGTGATTAGGTAGTCCACTGCTATGGACGGTTCTACGTCTCAGACTGTCCTCTCCAGGGTTCTACTGTTCTCTACAGGGCTGTAGACTGTTCTCCAGGGTTCTACTGTTCTCTACAGGGCTGTAGACTGTTCTCCAGGGTTCTACTGTTCTCTACAGGGCTGTAGACTGTTCTCCAGGGTTCTACTGTTCTCTACAGGGCTGTAGACTGTTCTCCAGGGTTCTACTGTTCTCTACAGGGCTGTAGACTGTTCTCCAGGGTTGTAGACTGTCCTCTCCAGGGTTCTAGACTCTTAAGCTATTTGATTAATGTCAGATTTTCTGTTGCAATATGTGAGATTCACCCCTTTTCTCTTCACCAAATGCCAATTGAATTAAAAATATATTTCTGTATATGCACTGTGATGCATCCTTTATATTTTATGGTTGATTGGGGACAGTGTTGTGTGGACATCAGACAAGAAAACATGCATAAACCTTTTTCTTTTACATAGGCGAAAATTGGAAATTGGTATATTTGTCACATACCTTCCATCTGCATTTTTCATTACTTTCCACCACTGGGATTTTGGGGGACTTACTGATATGTTATAAAGAACCTATGTATGACACTAAAACAGTTGAAATAATTTCTGTTGCAATTTGTTCAAGGTTATGTCATAAAATGCCTGGACTATAGGGGCAGGGGAGCATCACTAGCCTACTGATCCATAGCCAGGACTGGGATGCCCTCAGTGGAGGTCCCAAGTCAGTCTTCCAGTCATTCAGCCAGCCTGTCAGTAGATGTGCTCTACTTGTATTGATTTGTTCATACACTAGTATTCCAGCACAGGTTGTTCTTGAATGCTTCTGGTGACTAGCAGTTCTCTTAGCAACCTAATTTAATCCCTATCACCATTTTCAGATCAACATAGGGGAAACATATGGCTGAGAGATGTGTGGAGGAAAATCAACAGCACCACACACACACTTGCATAACCAACCAAGCAAGTTCTACCTTTCTATACCACAAATATAAGTTTTAGAACCTAGGATACATACAGGCCGCCTAAGGGGGTTCTAATGTACTGACCTCCCGGCACAGGCCTGACCCTGCTGGCAAGCTGCCTTGGTCCTAGCCAAGGAACAAGCGTTTCAGCTTCCGCTCACCTGTATGCAGCTTATACCATGCTGACTGGCCTGGACTAGTCACCACATCCACAGTCTAGCCAAGTTAGAGATACCCTTGTGCATTTTACAAAACAAGTGTCATACAATTAAGGTTATCATTTGTGCAGCATGTGTGCTGTAAGTGTAAAGACAAGATACAGATAATTTTCTCCAGGTTTTATTGAATAGTTTGTAGACCACACTGAAACACTGTGCTGACAGTTCAGTTGTACAAGGCGGACCTGGGAGACCATTCAGGACACCTTGTTTGGGTCGAGGCTCTGCTTAGTCTGCTGGCCCAGGTGAACCATCAAACTGGATGTACTGACGCTGAGAATGGAGACACACACACGACACAGCTGGCCGACACTTCCTGCACTCTAAGAGGTTAGGGTTAGGGCTAGACTGAATGTAGGTTGGCATAAAATACATACTTATTTTTAAATGGATGGAAAGATGCTGCCCATGCCTAGATCTTTATGTCTATTCAGCATGTCTGTTCTCACCCACTGAGGTCCCCTCACCAAACGTGAAGCCTCTGATACAATAATAAAATCGGGGCAGACAATGAAAGATAGAGATGGACAGACAGACATGTAGACAGATAGGTTAAAAAATTAGATTAGAACTCTTAGTGTTGTGATCAGACGGTACAACCAAAATGTCACCACAGTGTAGTGATGCAGACAGAGTTATGAACACCTGCTCCTTGATTAGAAGGAGGTTATCATCTGCCCTCTGAAACATTCAGGACCAGGGCCGTACGCAGGATTTTTGTAATACCGAGGTCATTTAGTTGTGGTGCTTCAATCTGGTGCACTTTGAGAGCAAAATGAAGAGGCTAGATCTATAAAGAACAACACACATCATATTGGATTAATATCATCTTTAACTGAGAGCAGTGGAGATCATCCAGAGAGGACACAACTTAAGTGAATGTTGATGAGAACACACCATCTATTAGAAACATGAGACTAGCTCCTCCTGTCACCTCTCTCCCAGCCTGGCCTCCTCCACTCTGATGTCCATGTTGGTCTCCTCCTGTCACCTCTGCTCCTGTCTTTTGTCCATGTTGGTCTCCTCCTGTCACCTCTCCTCCACTCTGATGTCCATGTTGGTCTCCTCCTGTCACCTCTCTTCCACTCTTGTCCATGTTGGTCTCCTCCTGTCACCTCTCTTCCACTGTGGTGTCCATGTTGGTCTCCTCCTGTCACCTCTCCTCCACTGTGGTGTCCATTTTCATCTCCTGTCCACAAATTAACAAAACATAAACATAAGCTATAAACACACACACCCCCACCCACCCACCCATCCACATTATTTTTTAAACTTGCCAGGATCTAATTAATGTAGTGTCTCTTTGGCTAACATCAGGTATCTCCCCTCTCATCTCTATGTCCTCTCCTCCTGTCCCCTCTCTTCCACTCTTGTACCTCTTGGTTTCCTGACAACAAATTATATATTTTTAACAGAACATAATCATGCATACTGTGTATATATACACACACCTACCTGTCTATTTGTTTATCTATATAAGCAGCACACCTGATTAATAACTTCCATCCAATGGTATAGGACAGGAAATAAGGATGCCTGTAGAATTTCAGGAAGTAGTGGAGCTTGTGCAAAGAGCCTAATTGCTTGGCAACACCAAACGCCCAGTGTTTACATGAGAAAATAAATATGATAGATTTCTTTGTAGAAGCACTGCTCTGTTTGTGCATGTGCGCAGGTACACCGCTTTGCTAATGTTAACTTGGGTCAAGAATAGCCTACACCTAGCTAGCCACGTTGTGACGGCTAGGATCATGGATGTATTCACTAACTAGCTATGTAGCTAACGTCAGGCATCTCAGCATCTTCGTCTACGTTCTTAAATGTGAGCATTTAGGCGCTGTCAATGTTATAACTAATTGAAAATACGTTAAAATAACTGCTTATTGTTATGTTACTTGTGTCAATCTCCCTGACCTCGAAAGACGTCCAATATGTTCGCTTGATCGTCCGCAGCTGACACTTATTAATGACAAATTAGCTTTGCGTCTCACACCCCTTCTCCTAAGAGAAAGAAGATTCGCCAAATAAAAAGTGATTCAACCGTTTCAGGCGAAATGAGTTTTTGATTGACAAGACGATTGTCAGCCTCTGATTGGCCAAAGTAGAAATTGATTGACAGTTGACCCGCCCCCTCGAAGTCTCCGGGCCTGCAGAGCATGGAGGTATAATATAGGGTCCCCTCCTCTCACCCTAGACATTAACATCTGGTAGGGGTCCGTAACAGTCTAGAGCCCGCCTCATGAGACCGGAAACTACCTGACGCCCTCTTCTGGATATGTTATTGTAATATCTTGTACTATATTACATAATCAAGGTCGGACAGCAGCGTAACCATTTACTGACGTTTACTGATATACTTTGGAGAAGTGCATTACAGGGCATGGCCATCACTGACTAACTGACACTGCACTGCTATATCTACCTAGGTGATTAACAAGTAGTAGTGCTTAGGTGAACCTCTGTTGCCACCTACTGGACATTGTTAAGAACACATAACCCAACCATAGCATATAGTACAGTAATGTTAGTGACCAGTTCTGACATTACTATGACATTATTATTCTGACATGCATTATGCGTGACCTCTTCATTTATGTGAGGTCTTATATTGAATGTCCAGTGCTGACCATCCTTGTTTTCCACAGATAAAAAGGTGCATTCTCTTCTTGTTCTTTAGTCCTGGACCTGGATCAGGGCTACTTCGTTCCATTCATTTGAATATGAGAGGTGTGAACACAAGACTGCTGACGACCACTTCAGCCAGACAATACGTAGACTAGATGGTTCCCAAGTGTGAATGTGTCTGCTCTCCATCTTCAGCGCTATTGAAAAGCTGAATCCCTCCTCATTCTAACTATAAGTGCCAACGGTCTAAATCACCAGCAACTGAAACTGTCTTCTTAGGTACCTTGATCTGGAGGAGAAAAGAAGGGAGCAGAGTTCAAGGACTATGCAAACACCTTCCCAGTCCAGTCTGCCTCCTCCTGCTGTTGGCTGTAGCCCTGGTTCTGGACCCAGACTCGGAACTGAATGTTTGATTGATCTTAAAATGGCCTCATATTGGTATAATAACTTGTATGTAGGCTATGATTGGTTTGTCAAATAAAGGGAATTATTTGTTTTGTAAAAAAAAAAATATTGGGTGGACTCAATCCTATTTGAGTCCCTAAATTGGGCCTCAACATCAAAACTTTGATTATAGCTTTAGGAGAGCATAATCAATCTTGGTATAGATAAAAGCAATGGATTAAAATTGATTTAATAAGGATTTGTGCCTATTATTATTTCTCTCAGACTCAATCCTTGCAGCCCATAGATGAGATGTTCTATAGGGTGTGTTAGGGTACTTGTTTTCCAAAGTATGGTACAATGAGGACTTGGGGCAGGTAAAAGGATCCATGATCCCCAGATGTTACAGGACAAAGAGCTGTTGTGAATGTCCCTGGGCAGCGTGGGGGAAATATCACCTTGTGTTCCTGGAAGAAGAATCAGTGTTTTGTGGTGTGTGGAAGCAGGTCTGTGAGCTTCAAGAATGTTAAGTTGGGGGAGGGGGAGAGCCCTTTCCACTAGCCCAGAGAGATAAGGAGGAGGAGGTCTTAAGATGAGGTCATTTTGGCTGAAGTATGAGACTCATTGTTTTCTGACCACACATTTGTACTCTGATATCCCTGCTCTGGAGATCAGACATACCTTGTGAGCTCACAATAAAATAATTTAAACATGCCTTAGTGTGGTATTCTGCAGTTGTAAGATGTATCAAAGTATTAGCCGGGGAGACTTGCAGCTGCCATTCATCCTCTTTATTCAACAACGACCCAAGACACCTTCCAACACGGTCGTACCTCATTCTCTGTCCTCTAGCGCCCTCAGGCTGTAACAACAGGACACAACATTTCCCCTTTTCTTGAAGGAATTACTTCTTGTGTAAACCAGGCAAAAATAAAACAATTTTGTAGGCTGATATTAACAAGTGTCAAATAACTTGGTATGTATATGAATCAGCAAAATGAATAACAATTGGCTCTTATGCAAAAACTAGCATTAATCGCTTAGTATAAAGTAACCCTCACATTGAAACATGAAATTAGACATTCACCTTTGTTATTCACATTGCATGAGGTTCTATTATTATTTTCCTTAACTCAGACCTCAGAACAGTATGAAATGATTTTACTATTTTTCCTTTACATTACAAAATCTGTCAACCACCGAGGTGGGTTTCTGACTCTCAGGTTCCGTCTTGGACCTGGTTCTTGTGCATTATCAAGCACATTCTCGGGCACAGTGAGCCCATCAAGCACAGTCTCCTTATCCTTACTGGTGCAGGCTAGAGCCTCCTTTGGGAAGCGTGTCAGCTTTGATGCATTCCACTTTCGACCGTCGCTGAGCAGGTAAGTACTCGATCCCACTTTCCCAATGACTGTCAGACGTTCTGTGAATCTGGATGATCCCTTATGGACATGCTCAGGTCTCCGGACACGTACAGTGTCATTCACTTGGAACATGGGCACTTTTGCCCCCCTCCTTCTGTCTGTGTACTCCTTGCTCCTCTGTTGCTTGTGTCTCACAGTCTCTTTCACTTGCTTGTGTGACTTTGTTTTGTGTGAGACAGGAAAGACATTCAGCTTTGTGCGCATCTTCCTATTCCTCAGCAACTCAAATGGAGTAGCTCCTGTTGTAGCATGTGGTGTGGCACGATAGTTCAGTAAGAACTCTGTTACTGCTTGTTTCCATGGTCTGTGCATTCTTTCGGCAGTCTGTATGCACTCTTTCAGCACCCTGTCGAATCTCTCGATGGCTCCGTTTGCTCTCGGATAGTAGACACTGGAGCGCAGGTGCTTTATCTCTTTCTCTCCCAGAAAGTTGGCGAATGCATGGGATGTAAACTGACATCCGTTGTCAGAGACCAGGTAGGAAGGGTTTCCTTCACGACTAAACACTCTAGCTAAGAAGCTAATAATCACCTCTGTAGTGACAGTAGAAACAAATGCCACTTCTGGCCACTTACTGTAATAATCAGTGAGAGTGATTGCATAACGGCAGTCCCATGTACCACACTCAAAGGGACCTACTATGTCGATGGCTACCTTTTCCCACGGTCCATCTGGCAGTTCCACTGGCGTAAGTGGTGCAGGTGCAGTCTTGGCTGTTTTGTCATTGTATTGACATGACACACATGAGGCTATACTAGTCTGTACATATTTGTCCATTTGTGGCCACCAATAGAGCTCCCGTAGTCTCTGCTTAGTACGCACCATTCCCTGGTGCCCTTCGTGTGCCAAGTCTACTACTGTGGATCGCAGTGAAGTGGGAACGATCAAGCGGTCGGGGCCTCTCATGACAAGTGAGTTATCTATAGCCAGTTCATCTCGCACATTAAAGTACGGAGCAAGTTTATTTGTCACATTCTTTCTGCATTTTGGCCAGCCTTTCTGTATCTGTTGTCTCAGTTGTGTTAGTTCAGGACAGGTCTCACAGGCGGCGGTGAACTCTGTCACGGATATGGCATGCAAGGAACCCGTAAAGACAGAAGCCACCATGTCCGGTTCCTCTTCAGCATCTCCTGTGGTAGGCAGAGGAAGCCTGGACAGGCAGTCGGCTGTCACATTTTGTTTCCCAGGACGGTAAGTGACATCGTAGGTAAAGCAAAGTAGACGTGCTGACCATCTTGCTATTCGCAGTCCTGCACGACCAGTACCTTTGGATGTGAGCAGGGTTGTAAGTGCTTGGTGGTCTGTACGTAGCACAAAGTGATGTCCCCACAGATAGGTTCTCCACCTTTCTACCGCCCAAATGCATGCCAGTGCCTCACGTTCTACAGTAGAATACTTTCTTTCAGCAGGAGAAAGTGTCCTGGATGCAAAAGCTATGATCCTCTCAGTGTTGTCTGGGTGAAGTTGGGTAAGTACACCCCCCAGCCCAGTCAGAGGCGTCAGTAGTGACATAAGTAGGCAACTTAGGATCATATAATGCTAGGGCAGGACTCTCAGCTATCAGTCTCTTAATCTCAGTAAAACTGGACTCAGCCTTGGCAGTCCATTTGAACTTCAGGTCAGTAGATTCCCTGAGTGTTGCACGTAGCGGTTCAACAACAGTAGAGAAGTCGGGAATGAACTTACTGTACCATGATGCAAGGCCCAGGAAGGACCGCAGGGAGGATGTGTCGTGTGGGGCAGGTGCATTGGCCACTGCGCTGACCCCATCTTGGTCAGGGTGAAGTCCATCCTTGGATATGGTGTGGCCCAGGAAACGCAGAGAGGTCTGGTTGAACTTACACTTGTGCATGTTCAATTTGAGTCCCACCTCATTCAGGGCATGCAGCACCCTCCGTAGGTTAGCATCATGAACCTGCTGGGTGGCACCATAGCATATCACATCATCAAGATAGGCCTGTACCCCTGGTAGGCCTGCCAGTATGGTCGTCATCATTTTTTGAAAGGCTGATGGAGCCGAAGCGAGGCCAAATGGGATTTGGCAGAAACGGAAAAGACCATCATGCGTGATAAATGCAGTTAAATCACGGCTATCTGGATGTAGTAGCGACTGGTGATAGGCAGAGGCTAGGTCGATGCTAGAAAAGACTGTGGCTCCACGCAGTTCAGTGAACAGCTCTTCCATGTGCGGTAAGGGATGACAGTCACTGACGATTGACTTGTTTGGCTCCCGGAGGTCAACACACATGCAAGGCTTTCCTCCCCCCTTTCTCTGGGTCACGACTATGGGGGAGACCCATGGAGATGCATCTATACGTTCTATGATGCCCTTTTCTTGTAGATCTTTGAGCTCATCAGTCACAGCCTGCCTCACAGAGAACGGAAGCCTCCGCAGTTTCTGTTGTACTGGCACAGCACCTGGTTTGACCTGTATTTTGTGTACAAATCCTTTAGCACACCCTATCTCCTGTACCTGAATCTCTGGTGCAGTGTGTGGTATTGTACTTGGTACTGTAGGTGTCCTCTGCACAGTAGGAGGGTCATTCAGGCTGGTAACAGTAACTACTTTGTTGCCCTCAATGCACATATGCAGTGCCACAAATAAATCTAGCCCTAGCAGAGCAGTGCCTGACTTAACCACTTCCAATGAACCTGTAGTTGAATGACCATTATGAGTGACTGTGGCATGCATACAGCCCTTAACGGGTATTTTCTCTCTTGAGTAGGTGAGCAGATTCACTGTAGGCTCAGCAAGGACACGTGTAGGAAAAAGGGTCTGGTAAGTGCTCTCTGGAATAATAGAAACAGATGAACCTGTATCTACTATTAGCTCAACATCATAAGAGTGTCCATTTGCATCAACTTGTACAGTACAGAGGATTTTATCATTCACAGCATCATTCATGTAAAGCACAGTCAGGTCATTTATCACTACCTCACGTAGCCTACCTCCTTTTGACCAGATCTACAAACTTTGGAAAAATGTCCCACTTTTCCGCATGAGTTGCATGTCACTTTTATTTTTTACTTTAAGCATGAAGGCTTATTAGCTAAGTGTTCGGTAGATCCGCATCGAAAGCAGGAGCGACGGTTTCCGGTAGTTTGGACCGCGGCAGGTGCAGTCAAGCACAGTCAGGTCATTTATCACTACCTCACGTACCTCCTTTTGACCAGATCTACAAACTTTGGAAAAATGTCCCACTTTTCCGCATGAGTTGCATGTCACTTTAGCCGCCGGGCATGAAGGCTTATTAGCTAAGTGTTCGGTAAATCCGCATCGAAAGCAGGAGCGACGGTTCCCGGTAGTTCAGTCGTCGAAGCAGGTTTCCTCTTTTCCCACTGGCGATTCTTCCTCGGCTGTTTGTGTATGGCTCTCACCGACGCAGCAGTACCGGAGACAACGTTGGCATTCCTTAGTCCAGCCTCGGTTTGCAAGGCCAGTGTAGCTTTAGCCAGGGTCAGGTCAGGTTCTAGCAAGAGTCTGTCTCGTATGCGTGTATTGTCAACACGCTCTATCATTTGATCACGAAGCATTTGCTCCTCCATGGCGCCAAACTCGCATGCTGCACCTAGCACACGTAGTGAGGCTAGAAACTGATTCATCGTCTCGTCGGGTCTCTGAGCTCTCTGGCGAAATTTGTGACGTTCTGCAATCACATTAACTTTAGGAACAAAGTACTGTTTCAGTCCATCCACGGCAGAAATTTAGGTATCACCTGTATTTGGTAAAGTATAAAACAGTCTTTGTCCCTCAGTGCCAAGCGCATGGAGAAGAACAGCACGTTTTCTGTCCTCAGGTCAGCTGTCCCCGGTAGCGTTGATAACTAGCATGTAATTCTCAAACATTCTCAACCAAGTAGGGAAAGAAATAGACGGTTCGCCTGGGCAAGGCATGAACGGTGCAGGTAAAGGCACAGAAATAGCCATCTCGTCGCCAAAAATGTGGTATTCTGCAGTTGTAAGATTTATCAAAGTATTAGCCGGGGAGACTTGCAGCTGCCATTCATCCTCTTTATTCAACAACGACCCAAGACACCTTCCAACACGGTCGTACCTCATTCTCTGTCCTCTAGCGCCCTCAGGCTGTAACAACAGGACACAACAATGTCATTATGAGAAAAGCACATGTACAACCAAATTAGTGTCAACAGGAGCAGCACAGAACAACTATACATCATCACATCATATCAAAAAAGAAACCATCAACAGTCTAGTGCAGTCCCTGTGTTCATTCAATAATAAATAGTCAGCAGACATGTAGCAGTAATTCAGTCAAATGCACATGCTACATTCACTTTGAATTCTATGGTCTTATGTTGTGAACCACAAATACTTTTGCAGATGATGTGACCACAACGGCATGATCACCAGCCTTGATGCGAAGTGGCCTGGGTCAGTGCATGACTCCCGGATCTTTAGGGAGTCTACACTGTGCCACAAGTTTGAGCAAGGTATGGCAACTGTAGCCTACATAGTGTTTCTCATGTTATTTCCCACAATGCATGTGCGATACTGACCATGGCAATATTCCTCTTCACCTTCAGGGCTTTTCAATGGAGTGCTGCTTGGGGAAAGGGGGTATGCGTGCATGCCCTTCTTGATGACACCCTATCCTAACCCAGAGCCACAAAACACATTCAATGTGGCCCTTACCAAGACGAGGGTCAGGATAGAGATGGCTTTTGGGGTTCTGAAAGCCCGCTTCAGCTGCCTGCGCGGGCTCAGGGTGGCCCCAGAGAGAGCCTGACAAATTGTGTCGGCATGTGTTGTACTCCACAACATAGCTGGCATTAGGAAGGAGAGCCCCACCGGTCACCATGCAACCCCCTGATGTCCTGGACCCCATCACTTTGGATTACCCTACTGGCAGGGCTGTGAGAGGCCATCACCCAGCAATTTTTTGCATGAACATTGAACAGGAGGCATTTTGTGAAGTAACAACTTTCTATTGAAATGTAACTCAGATGTCCTCTCGTTGCTAGAAGAGAGACAAAGAGAGAGACATGTTAGTTGAATTGTCATCCAAATGACGTTCTTACTGATATACCTTCTTTTCATACTCCAGTTTCTCCACCTCCAGCCTCAGTTTCTTAAACTCCAGGCTCACTTTCAGCCGCTGCTTCTCTTTTAGGAGGATGTCAGCCTCTTTCAGGCGTATGTCTACCTCCAGCTGCCACTTGTACAGGGCCCTCACATTGTCTGCTCCAACCTGAAACACACATACACTTGGTTTAACAAGAGCAGTCCCTTGGCCAGGCTCACTTAAGATGCAACTGCAACATTTGACAACCCTTTTTGAATTAGGCTTCATACTTTACCCCTTGTGATCGCCTCAGCGGCCTATGACAATAGGGCCTAGAAGTGGAGGCCCTAGATGTGGAGGCTATTGGCTCAGGTGATGGGTAAATGGCCTCTTCCTGGAGAAGGAACATCAGAGCGATGGAAGCAATTGAGTCATCTATAGATAGGGAGCACTAGAACCAATTGTGTCCCATCCCAATGCAACTCAGTTCCAGACAAATGTCCACACTCACCCTCTGTGTCAGAGCCTCCAATGCCCTCTCTGAGCATACAGACACTGTAGCGTCGTCTACTGACTCCAACTGATGGGAAGAAAATATGTCAATGGTGTATTTAATACATACGTGACCACAGATTACATGCCAGTTTAGGCTATATGACAGGTTGCCTCCACTGTTACCCATGTATGGGACTGGGCTGTGTGTGTGGGTGGTGGCAGCAACACCAGAGTATCCCCATGGACTGTAGAGAAAGTTAATGCATTTTACTACTTACTCACACAATGACTATTATTAATAAAAGTTTGCAATGAAATTGTGATTCGTTTTATTAGCAACCCTGTATTTTATTATTGAGTAATTGAAATACCTACCCTGTACATACTGTTGGGAGCTGCAACTGGCACCAGGGTCGGAGGAGACCCCCCCTTCACCCCGTCCATCACAGGGCGACCCTCGTTGTTGGAGAGGGCCAGCTCCTCAGCAGGGGTGTAGTCCTTTGGAGCAGGGCCTCCTCCAATCTTTCTGGACTCATTTTTCTTCCTATTGGCTTCAAGCAATTTAAAAGGAATTGTAATTGTTCTATATGCCTTTGTACACTACAGAACATCATCCTAAAACAGTGATTTTTGTATTAAACATTACAACCATGTAGGCTGTTTATTGGAGAAATTCAAGTAGGCCTATGCCTACTTACCGGTTTGGATTATGTTTTTGTTTGTTCTTCACTTGCTCCCATGAACGTTTTCCATTGCCAGGGTTTGCACTGAAGGTGTATATATAAGAATAGTCTTAACGTCACATCTATGCAACTCATTCATGTTAAGGCATGCAAACGTCACATATACAGCATAGTGCGTTCATCATGGGGCATGTAGCAAGTTATATGGCTATTGACCAAACAGCTATATTAATAACATTTAATATTGATAAGCCTATTAACTTACGCATTCAAACAGTCAGACAGCTTTCCTTCCTCGCTTTAGTTGCAGCAACCGTGTTACTCTTGGCCAGAATAATAATGTTTGTAGTCTTCATATTTCTGAATGAGCGTCTGCTCCTCTTGTGTGAAGTAGGCGGCTCTAGATCGCTCCATGTTTGTGATTGGCCAAACCGGCAAACCCCGCCTCTTTATATGTGCACGCGCGAAACTAGTTCAACACATCCAGATAAACTTCTCGCTCGAGTAAACGAAACAACCGCATCACGGATAAACGGAACCACGAAGGTGGTTATCAACTCGTTAACTCGACCCAGCTGATCTACTCTAGCTATGAGCGCGTGCACATATAAAGAGGCGGTGTTTGCCGGTAGATGGTTTCATACTGACTTAAGCAATCACAAGGGCTGCATGTAACTGTCACAGGTGCATTGAGGTTTCAGCAGTTTTCACAAAACCAAAGACCAAACAATAAAACCAAGGTATACACTCGACAAGTGAAGAAGAAAAGACAGAGCTTATAAACTTACAGACTTACAAGATGGCACCGGAAACACCAGGGACTATGCACAGCTACAGCAAATGGAACAGACAAAGAACAAGATGGGAGCTACTGTACATGTAGGCTAGAAATACTGTACACATACTAACGAGGCAGATGGAAACCAATCAAACAATCAGTGGCACAGGTCTCTCAATCAGAGCCAATTTAGTCAGTTGTAGTCCTAGGTCCGCTATTGGGGCGGGGTTGCCAACAACAAGTACTGTACACATGTAAACATGTTGTCCCCCACCCATTATGCATGTTCCCTTGTGGTATCAAGCCCCCTGCTTCTCATTAGGTGTTTTTATACAGAGATCCCACTTTATTGCCCTGTAGAAGACCCCTCAATTTTCCAAGTGTGTATCTCTGCAGGCCCAGAGACTTCCAGGGGGCGGGTCAACTGTCAATCAATTTTTACTTTGGCCAATCAGAGACAGTTTGCTAGCTTGCTAGTTACGTAGGCCTAATGCAATTTGTTATGGAGTTAGATTGACTGGATTACATGACTGTGTGTGAGAGAGAGATTATATTTTTAATGCAAATCATGTAGCTTGAAAGACGTAATCCATCAACCTCCCTGATAAAAGCCTTACCAAGACTCCCCTTGGTATTCTCTTAGTAGGCCTATGATCAATGTAATGGCTTGTGGGTAGAGGCTAGCAATGGTCTACACTAGCCCAGGGGCAGGGGAGCATCACTAGCCTACTGATCCATAGCCAGGACTGGGATGCCCTCAGTGGAGGTCCCAAGTCAGTCTTCCAGTCATTCAGCCAGCCTGTCAGTAGATGTGCTCTACTTGTATTGATTTGTTCATACACTAGTATTCCAGCACAGGTTATGTTCTTGAATGCTTCTGGTGACTAGCAGTTCTCTTAGCAACCTAATTTAATCACTTTCACTGTTTTCAGATCCACATAGGGGAAACATATGGCTGAGAGAGGAGTGTGGAGGAAAATCAACAGTACCACACACACACACACACTTGCATAACCAACCAAGCAAGTTCTACCTTTCTATACCACAAATATAAGTTTGAGAACCTAGGATACATACAGCCCGCCTAAGGGGGTTCTAATGTACTGACCTCCCGGCACAGGCCTGACCCTGCTGGCAAGCTGCCTTGGTCCTAGCCAAGGAACAAGCGTTTCAGCCTCCGCTCACCTGTATGCAGCTTATACCATGCTGACTGACCTGGACAAGTCACCACATCCACAGTCTAGCCAAGTTAGAGATACCCTTGTGCATTTTACAAAACAAGTGTCATACAATTAAGGTCATCATTTGTGCAGCATGTGTGCTGTAAGTGTAAAGACAAGATACAGATCATTTTCTCCAGGTTTTATTGAATAGCTTGTAGACCAGACTGAAACACTGGGCTGACAGTTCAGTTGTACAAGGCGGACCTGGGAGACCATTCAGGACACCTTGTTTGGGTCGAGGCTCTGCTTAGTCTACTGGCCCAGGTGAACTATCAAACTGGATGTACTGACGCTGAGAATGGAGACACACATGACACAGCTGGCCGACACTTCCTGCACTCAGAGGTTAGGGTTAGGACTAGACTGAATGTAGGTTGGCATAAAATACATATTTATTTTTAAATGGATGGAAAGATGCTGCCCATGCCTAGATCTTTATGTCTATTCAGCATGTCTGCTCTCACCCACTGAGGTCCCATCACCAAACGTGAAGCCTCAGATACAATAATAAAACAGGGGCAGACAATGAAAGATAGAGATGGACAGACAGACATGTAGACAGATAGGTTAAAAAATTAGATTAGAACTCTTAGTGTTGTGATCAGATGGTACAACCAAAATGTCACCTCAGTGTAGTGATGCAGACAGAATTATGAACACCTGCTCCTTGATTAGAAGGAGGTTATCATCTGCCCTCTGAAACATTCAGGACCAGGGCTGTACGCAGGATTTTTGTAATACCGAGGTAATTTAGTTGTGGTGCTTCAATCTGGTGCACTTTGAGAGCAAAATGAAGAGGCTAGATCTATAAAGAACAACACGTATCATATTGGATTAATATCATCTTTAACTGAGAGCAGTGGAGGTCATCCAGAGAGGACAACTTAAGTGAATGTTGATGAGAACACACCATCTATTAGAAACATGAGACTAGCTCCTCCTGTCACCTCTCTCCCAGCCTGGCCTCCTCCACACTGATGTCCATGTTGGTCTCCTCCTGTCACCTCTTTTCCACTGTGGTGTCCATGTTGGTCTCCTCCTGTCACCTCTCTTCCACTCTTGTCCATGTTGGTCTCCTCCTGTCACCTCTCTTCCACTGTGGTGTCCATGTTGGTCTCCTCCTGTCTTTTGTACATGCTGGTCTCCTCCTGTCACCTCTCCTCCACTGTGGTGTCCATTTTCATCTCCTGTCCACAAATTAACAAAACATAAACATAAGCTATAAACACACACACACCCCCACCCACCCATCCATCCACATTATTTTTCAAAACTTGCCAGGATCTAATTCATGTAGCGTGTCTTTGGCTAACATCAGGTATCTCCCCTCTCATCTCTATGTCCTCTCCTCCTGTCCCCTCTCTTCCACTCTCTTGTACCTCTTGGTTTCCTGTCAACAAATTATATATTTTTAACAGAACATAATCATGCATACTGTGTATATGTATACACACGTACCTGTCTATTTGTTTATCTATATAAGCGGCACACCTGATTAATAACTTCCATCCAATGGTAAAGGACAGGAAATAAGGATGCCTGTAGAATTTCAGGAAGTAGTGGAGCTTGTGCAAAGAGCCTAATTGCTTGGCAACACCAAACGCCCAGTGTTTACATGAGAAAATAAATATGATAGATTTCTTTGTAGAAGCACTGCTCTGTTTGTGCATGTGCGCAGGTACACCGCTTTGCTAATGTTAACTTGGGTCAAGAATAGCCTACACCTAGCTAGCCACGTTGTGACGGCTAGGATCATGGATGTATTCACTAACTAGCTATTTATCTAACGTCAGGCATCTCAGCATCTTCGTCTACGTTCTTAAATGTGAGCATTTAGGCGCTGTCAATGTTATAACTAATTGAAAATACGTTAAAATAACTGCTTATTGTTATGTTACTTGTGTCAATCTCCCTTACCTCGAAAGACGTCCAATATGTTCGCTTGATCGTCCGCAGCTGACACTTATTAATGACAAATTAGCTTTGCGTCTCACACCCCTTCTCCTAAGAGAAAGAAGATTCGCCAAATAAAAAGTGATTCAACCGTTTCAGGCGAAATGAGTTTTTGATTGACAAGACGATTGTCGGCCTCTGATTGGCCAAAGTAGAAATTGATTGACAGTTGACCCGCCCCCTCGAAGTCTCCGGGCCTGCAGAGTCTGAACAGTGAAACGCGTCATTGTTCCCGGCTTTCACCGATTGGTTAAGAGCATTGAAAAGACTAGCAGTCACCAAAAGTGTATATAAATTGTGTTCGTAATTTGTGTCTCTCTCTACCTTGGAAACTTTTCACAGCCGAACATTGTTTGTAAAGCCTGTTAAAATTCCGTCACAACCTACTCACTAGCCTTTCACTGTAGGCTACGACAATCCTCAATTCGGTAAGTTGTATGTTGTTTTTTATTTTTGAAAGATTAGAGCGAAGCCGTTTGGGGCTTCGGTTTAGGAAGTGAACTTCGAATGAACAAGGGAGGGTTAGACGACTGTTTTTGAATTTGAGTCCAGGAGAGGGTTACTGTTATTTTGAATTTGAGTCCAGGAGAGTGTTACTGTTCTTTTTAATTTGAGTGCAGGGGAGGGTCATATAGCTACACATTTGAATCGAAAACAGAATAGTTTATTCATCTTTTCGGAATTCAGCAAGCTGTTTTGTATGACCATGTTGAGAGGGAAGCGCGTGAAGCGAACATACCGACATGCGGTCTGTTTTCAGTGAATTTCTCTGTTGCTGGTCGTTGCTGCGTGCGTTCACTTCTTTTATTCCCTGGTGACATTAAGTGGAGAGCATGGCCGTATAACGTAATTCATAAGCAAATCTAGAGGCCACCACCTGTGCTGACTCAAAAAAAATTGCTGATGTGACCGGTCTGGTCTTGTACGCATGTGTTTCTGCATTGTGTATTAAATAGCTGGACCACTTCTTGCTGCTGAAGGCTGATTTATTCTGGATAGAATAAACACACACATAGTTATACATTTGCACTGAGGCTAGTCAGGCATCAGATGGACCGCCAGCAACTGAGGTTTACATGTTGCTATACAATTACTGTAATAAAGTCAAGGATGATACACTCTCAAAGTTATTTACTCTTTATTGCGTTCTGCACTTCAGACCCCATTACTACGCATTCTGGTGGTCATCTCCTTGCTGAACGTTACTTCCGGTCCCCCTCTACATTAAGCCCCTCTCCTTATATCACCTGACTGCCTGACTGAATATAACATACAACATGAATCAGAACATTACAACATTCCTCCCCCCATAGTCTACAAAAATCCTTCTTTTATGTGCTGAACAAATTCACTTAAACCTAGTCTGATTCTACGAGGGGATAATTCTGCCCCTGCTACCACTTAGTCCTTGAGATACGTGGGTGCCTGTCTAACTCTCACTGGGTAACAATTTCCCAAAACCCCAATGTCTGGAGGCCCCGGTGCCACTGCATCTGGTGCTGGATTCTCTAGTTCTGCTGGCGGCACCAGTATGCCTGGATCCTCTGCTTCTTGTGGCGGTGCCCATACTACCTCGTGTGCCTGATTTTTTAGTTCTTGCTCTGCTGTGTCCACAGGAACACTCTCCTCTTAGAGACAGGGGTCAGCCAGGTTGTGATCATAACATGGCCGTATCTGATCCTGATGTCGTCTCACCAGTTTCCCATCTACCTTCCCAGACTACCTTCCCCCATCTTCTTGAGTCCCTCTTTGACCACCAGCACCGCCCGCTCTGCACAGCCATTTGAGGACGGGTGGTATGGTGCTGTTGTGACATGCTGTATGCCATTCTTTTGTAGGAAGTTCTTGAACTCTGCACTGACCAGACTAGGCCCATTATCACTGACAATCACTGCAGGGGTGGCAAAAATGCTTCTCAGTCTCTCGATAGTCATGGATGAAGTGATAGACGACATTGGGTGAGCCTCGATCCATTTTGAATAGGCATCTACGACGATGAGGAGGATCTTCCCCAATACAGCGAGGTGTGGGATGCCTTTACTCTCCCAGGAGGTCCAGCAGCGGTTTGTGGTCTGTCACTGGTGCAGTGTTTCCCAAACAGATACTGGTGGAATTTCTTAAAGGAGTAGTAAAGGGAAAAATCATGTTTATCCCTGTTTTAAGGTTACTTATGATCATATACAATGGTTCAGATCAAAAAGTTGACAAAACTAGCACTTTTGAGAAAGTGTGATAATTGCTCTACCACCGTTTTGGTCATACAATGGATGTGGGTGAGCACTGTGGAAAATCATTCAAAAAATATGTTAAACTCTTGTATATGATCATTAGTAACCTTAATACAGGGCTGAACATGATTTTTCCCTTTACTACTCCTTTAAAGTTACCCAATGTAGTTTGACCATTAAAAAGTACGAAAATCGCGTACTACGTCATTGCGTCAATACGTGGAGCACATAATAGTGACGTTTCACACATCTTTGTTGTTTTCAAAACATTAGCTAAATATCATTTTCCGAAGAAATTACAAGGTAGGAAAGACATTCAAGTGATTCATCATGTTTATTAGACTACAAGGAAGTAGTACAGTAGGACCCCACTTATCCGAACCCAACGGGACCGAAGGTTGTTCGTATCTCTGAAATGTCCGGATGACTGAAACGTATGTTAAAATGCACCAAATTCAATAAGTGGTATACTTGTTTCATATAGACTCATAATACACCGATAAATACCCTTAATTACTTGTGAAAATGCATCCAAATTGCAATCAAATAGCCAACTAAACTCATATAGCCTAGCCTATAATAAAATAAACGAATTTCCACTTGAGTGCGTGCTTTGATCAAATACAGTACTTCCTACGACTCGTTTGCGTTTTGTGCTCGACATTTTCCCGCTTTAGAGTAACAAAGAAATTAAACAATAGGCTACAGCCTACAGGCAACATGTAGGTCTACATACATACAGTTCAGTTTTTATTCACAGTAGGATACAGTACATGTTTACTATGACAGATTTAAGTACAGTACTTTAATGAAAATCCCACCAGTAACCAGATAGCAGGCTAAAAAAAAGGAAAGTATTTTAAGCCTGTCCGGTAGACCGGGAGGTTGGGATCTCTGAAGTTGGGAATTAGTGGGGTCCTACTGTAGTTAAGCATGAAGCCCAAGAAGTACTTCAACTGTGTCTGGTCAGTTGGCTGTAGAGCGCTTGCAATGGCCTGTACCTTGTGTTGACTTTCGTTGTCTTTTATCATTGTCCTTATTAAGCTCTGCGTTGTGTTTTGATAACAATAATAGACGGCCCCCAATCTCACACAATACCACACAGTCCAGTGTCTCCTTGTTCTGATGTATTCCAAATTAATCTCTCCAACACAGGATTTGAGCGACATCAAAAGCTGTTTATTCCAGAAGGGTTAACATACAAAAGACGATGGCATAAAGTCTAATGTACACTTGACCTCTCTGTATGCTGTCTGAACTCAAATTAAAGCATTGGTCTCGTTGCAATGTTCTTATGGTTCGGGTGTCCCCCCCCCCTCGTCTCTTCTCCGATAAGACTGTCTTTCTCGTCTCTTCTGTGGCCTTGTTTGGTCAAGATAAGCTACGCCGCCTCGGCGCTAACCACAACAATTGCTGTTTAGCACAGAATGTACCAGCCCTAAGGATGTCGTCTTGATCTCATAAGTCTATGGAAGACGGACACCGTTTTCTTACAGAACACACCAGCTACAGCCATACCCAGAGGTCGATCATAATAATTTAGAAATAGCTAACAGGATCAGATTAAATCAATATTTCTTTGAAAATCTGCCAGATTCAACACTTATCTGCTACGGAATGAATTCCTTTTTCGTTGATCCTGTTTCCCAGGTACACCACCTCTGGTGCCATGAAGACACATTTCTCTCTCCTATGCCTGGGGCTGATGACACCCCATAGGGTAGCCTGGTGTACTGGTATAAACTGCGGTGGGTGTTAATTGTTGTGAACTTCTTAGATTCTTCATCCCGTGGGAGTTGCTGGTATGCCTGAGACATGTCTAGTTTGGTGAATTTCTGTCCCCCCCCAGTACTGCCAACAAGTCCTCAGTTTTTGGAATTGGGTAGTTATCTATCTTAGACACTGGATTCACTGTAACTTTATAGTCCCCACATATTCTAGTTGTTTTGTCTGGTTTAAGTATAGGAACTATGGGAGCGGCCCACTCGGAAACTCACAGGCTCTATGATGCCTTCCTTCTCTAATCTAACCAACTCTGTCTCAACTTTGTCCTTGAGGGCATATGGCAGAGGCCTGGCTTTGAAATACCTTGGCTTGGTCTCGGGGTCAACAGAGATCTTTGCTGTAGCTCCCACTAAACTGCCCAGCTCACCTTAAAAAACACCTCTCCGTGTTGTGAGAGTAGCTCACTCAACTCCTGCTGCTGACCTGTATGTAGTCTGAAAATGGCCCTCCAGTCTAGCCTAATGGCCTCTAGCCAATTTATCCCCAAGAGATTTGCCCCCTCCCCTCTTACCACTATCAATGGCAACTGTCTGGTCTGCCCCTTGTAACTGACTTGTGTGTACATCTTGCCTAGCACCCCTACACTATCTCTGGTGTACATATACAGCTTTGTTCTTGTATGGTGGAGTTTCCCCCCTCCCATCTTCCTGTATGTTTTCTCATTCACTATAGTCAGGCTTTTCCCAGTGTCTACTTCAAACTCAATGTTGCATCCATTCACTGCCATCTGCTCTCTGTATGGCTCTACTCTTTTTTCATCATGGATATTGTACATCATGTGGGCATACTCCTCTTCCTCTTCTTCCAGTCTGTGGCGCGCTATGGCTTCTACCATACGGACTTGTGGTCACGATTGATCAGATAGCTGGTTGGCTTGGTTCCACGATTGAAAATCTTCTATCAGTGTCCCTGCACACCGCACTGATCACTATACATATACACACTGTACATACAAACTTTAAAGTTACCATTTAAATACATTTGTAAATATTACAGTTACTTATTCATTCAATTCAACCATAACATTTCTGTGACCTTTTGGGATGTTTGCTTTGGCATTGTAAATGTATGTTTCCCATGCCAATAAAGCCCTTTGAATTGAAGTAAAATATAGAAGACATACAGATAGTTATCCATGCATACTTGGATGGATGGATGGATAGATGGATAGATGGATAGGGATTTGTGTTAGTGAAAATGTGCTTTACTGAGACGGGAAGCACAGGGTGTAATCTTACCAGTCTCAATATGCTCTCCTGTGAAATGTATCGCAATCCCAATATTTGTACATGTTTGGCATGGCTTGGACTTGAGCATTCCCCTGGCACTTGTTTTCACTGCTCCCACGGAGGACCGTGTGCAAGTCATGCCAGATGCCTACAAATAGATGGACTCTGCGTGTGTAAACTGTAGAATAATTAGGCATTACAATCAGGTGAAGAAATATGAACACATGCTCATTTCTCAGATTTCCAGAATCTATTTGGCTGCGCTCACGCTATATTGTTAGAAGTAGGCCTAGGCTATATTGTTAGAAGTAGGCCTAGGCTATATTGATAGAAGTAGGCCTAGGCTATATTGATAGAAGTAGGCCTAGGCTATATTGATAGAAGTAGGCCTAGGCTATATTGATAGAAGTAGGCCTAGGCTATATTGATAGAAGTAGGCCTAGGCTATATTGATAGAAGTAGGCCTAGGCTATATTGATAGAAGTAGGCCTAGGCTATATTGATAGAAGTAGGCCTAATCTATATTGTTAGAAGTAGGCTGGGACTGACTTCCCCCCTGATCAAAAAGTCAAACTGCGCATATGAACATCATGTCACTAGAGAGACAGAAACAGCAGGATCCAGAGATGGTAAGGGACTGTGATAGAACTAACAGAAGGAAGTTCATAGAGAAGCAACTAGAAATGAATCCAGAGGCCTATAAACAATGAGATGCAAATAAAAAGGCTATGTTAAGGGAAAGACTTCATGTACAATTAAACAGGACAACAATAGGCAGGCTTTTTAGAGATCGTGTCATCTTTGATGATCTTTGCATGTGTAAACTGTAGAATAATTAGGCATTACAATCAGGTGAAGAAATATGAACACATGCTCATTTCTCATATTTCCAGAATCTATTCTGCTGCTCTCACTCAAAATAAACCATCTCTCCAGTCTTGAAAGTTTCCCTCTCTCCCTTCCTCCCTCCATACAGTCAGTCCCTACATCTCACCCACTTTTTCTCCCTCCCTCTCTTCCTTCATCCTTCCTTCCTCCTGTCTCTCCCTCCCTCACCTGTTTGTTCTTATGAAACCACTCCCTCTCTCCCCCAGGTATGTGAACTGTGCCCGTACTGAGGAAGAGCAGAACCTGGTAGCGTTTCAGTACCGTGGAGGGATCCTGTTTCGCTGCTGTCGGCTGCTGGCTGTCGGGAAGGAGCTGCTGGTCTGGTACGGACAGGAGTACAGATACAAGAGCATCTCCTTCAACTACGTCTGGGAAGAAAAGAGCACCGCTAGAGGTATCTGTCCTCAACTCTTCTTCCCTCTGTCTTCTCCATCTCTCTCATCCACCTCTTTCCTTAAAGCTGAAAGAACCAGAGGTCTGCTGGTCATAATAATAACCGCTGTCCAAGTAGCTCTTCTCTACCATCCTTCCTCTCCTCTGTCTTTTTCCCATGGTGCCAGCCAGCAGGCAAGACATGGGCATACAGCGTGAAATTCAGGACACTCATGGATGCAACGATACAGATGGCACTATGTCATGAACTGCAATGGTGGCTGTGCAAATCGCTGTTGTGAGGCACGCAAATTGCCAATATTAGGCAGGCACACTTGTTCAGAACAAAATGGAATGCTGTTAGTTGCCATGGAACATGGTAGCTTGAGTTATCTTTAGGAGTGCTAGCTTACTCTAGCTATCTAAGGTAGCTATTGCCGTGGGCTTCAATGTATTCATGCTTGTTTTCTCTCCTTTCTCCTCTTTTCTTTTTCTCACTCCTCTCTCTCCTGTCGCTCTCCTTCACTCGAGCTCAGCCAGAGGAACCTCTTGCATATCTTTCTCTCTCCTGTCCTCAATCTGAAGTTGTGGTGTCGTCGTGTTTCGCCCCCCACTAGTTACATACATATAAACCCTCTATACAGTATTTGCACTTGTAATACAGGTGTGAGAATCCTTTTTAATGTTTTTCTCTTTGTCTTTCACTCTCCCAGGAGTGATGTCAGACTTGTCCCAGACTTGGGTGTTCTCCTGCTCTGTGTGCCCATTCACCTACACCTCCCAGATCTATCTCAACAAGCACCTCAAGAGGAGCCATGACAACCTCTACGTCTCTCTCTCTCGTCTCTCAAGCAGACAGATCAGACCAGAGATTCTCTCCTCCTCCTCCTCTCAATCACTCCCTATCCCCACCTCCAACACCCCCCTCACCCCAGCTACTGCCCAGAGACAGAGAGACACAGACAAGCCAAGACCGTACCACTGTGAACAGTGTGGGAAGAACTTCACGACGTCAGGAGAGTTAAAGATACACCAGCGTGTTCATACAGGAGAGAAGCCATACCACTGTGAACAGTGTGGGAAGAACTTCACTAGGTCAGAACATTTAAAGAAACACCAGCGTGTTCATACAGGAGAGAAGCCATACCACTGTGACCAGTGTGAAAAGAACTTCACTATGTCAGGAGAGTTAAAGATACACCAGCGTGTTCATACAGGAGAGAAGCCATACCACTGTGAACAGTGTGGGAAGAACTTCACTACGTCAGGAAAATTAAAGATACACCAGCGTGTTCATACAGGAGAAAAGCCATACCACTGTGACCAGTGTGAAAAGAACTTCACTACGTCAGGAAATTTAAAGACACACCAGCGCGTTCATACAGGAGAGAAGCCATACCACTGTGACCAGTGTGGAAAGAATTTCACTACGTCAGGAAAATTAAAGATACACCAGCGTGTTCATACAGGAGAGAAGCCATACCACTGTGACCAGTGTGGAAAGAACTTCACTACATCAGAAAATGTAAAGACACACCAGCGTGTTCATACAGGAGAGAAGCCATACCACTGTGACCAGTGTGGGAAGAACTTCACTTACTCAGGAAAGTTAAAGATACACCAGCGTGTTCATACAGGAGAAAAGCCATACCACTGTGACCAGTGTGGAAAGAACTTCACTAGGTCAGAACATTTAAAGATACACCAGCGTGTTCATACAGGAGAGAAGCCATACCACTGTGACCAGTGTGAAAAGAACTTCACTAGGTCAGGATATTTAAAGATACACCAGCGTTTTCATACAGGGGAGAAGCCATACCACTGTGTCCAGTGTGGAAAGAACTTCACTACGTCAGGAGATTTAAAGACACATCAGCGTGTTCATACAGGAGAGAAGCCATACCACTGTGACCAGTGTGGAAAGAACTTCACTAAGTCAGGAGATTTAAAGACACACCAGCGTGTTCATACAGGAGAGAAGCCATACCACTGTGACCAGTGTGGAAAAAACTTCACTACGTCAGGAGAGTTAAAGATACACCAGCGTGTTCATACAGGAGAGAAGCCATACCACTGTGACCAGTGTGGAAAAAACTTCACTACGTCAGGAGAGTTAAAGATACACCAGCGTGTTCATACAGGAGAGAAGCCATACCACTGTGACCAGTGTGGAAAGAACTTCACTACGTCAGAACATTTAAAGATACACCAGCGTGTTCATACAGGACAGAAGCCATACCACTGTGACCAATGTGGAAAGAACTTCACTAGATCAGATCATTTAAAGACACACCAGCGGGTTCATACAGGAGAGAAGCCATACCACTGTGACCAGTGTGGGAAGAACTTCACTACGTCAGGATATTTAAAGACACACCAGCGTGTTCATACAGGAGAGAAGCCATACCACTGTGTCCAGTGTAGAAAGAACTTCACTACGTCAGGAGAGTTAAAGAAACACCAGCGTGTTCATACAGGAGAAAAGCCATACCACTGTGACCAGTGTGAAAAGAACTTCACTACGTCAGGACATTTAAAGAAACACAAGCGTGTTCATACAGGAGAGAAGCCATACCACTGTGACCAGTGTGGAAAGAACTTCACTACATCAGAACATTTAAAGACACACCAGCGTGTTCATACAGGAGAGAAGCCATACCACTGTGTCCAGTGTAGAAAGAACTTCACTAGGTCAGAACATTTAAAGATACACCAGCGTGTTCATACAGGAGAGAAGCCATACCACTGTGACCAGTGTGGAAAGAACTTCACGACGTCAGGAGATTTAAAGACACACCAGCGTGTTCATACAGGAGAAAAGCCATACCACTGTGACCAGTGTGGAAAGAACTTCACTACGTCAGGTGACTTAAAGATACACCAGCGTGTTCATACAGGAGAGAAGCCATACCACTGTGACCAGTGTGGAAAGAACTTCACTAGTTCAGGAGATTTAAAGAAACACCAGCGTGTTCATACAGGGGAGAAGCCATACCACTGTGTCCAGTGTGGAAAGAACTTCACTAGGTCAGGAGAGTTAAAGACACACCAGTGTGTTCATACAGGAGAGAAGTCATAGCCATAGCCTTAGGACTGGATTACACTACTGAGTTTTTGTGGAGGCAGATCGATACGTCCGGTGCCACGTTTTGGTGCTTGAAATCCGGAGATGCATTCTAGTGTAATAGGCAGATCCGGAGGCCTTTGAGAAAAAAAAACTATAGGAATAGGGTTACATTGTAACTATGTGTTCACTTCACCTTATAACAATAAAACAGATGATTCACGAGTTTGAGCTACATAGTGTCTTACTGTATACTATAGTTAATCAGACAAGCGGAATTTCACTGTATTCCATGTTTACATGTTCCCCCCAAAAAGTAGACACTTCAAATCATAACCTACATAAGAATAGACGCCTCAAATAATAATATTCTCTTGTTCAAAGAAAAGTAACTAGCAAAAAGTTACCATATTTTCATTGAGCTATAGCTATATAAGATATATATTGAGGTATGCTGCTACACGTGTTGGTAGACTCCCCAGCTCAGCCTTTCCTGTTCCTGACCAAATATCACCTTGATCACACCTGTCTGAACTTCCCAGCACTCCTGCCCTTTTCTTTTTCAATAATATCTCTAATCAATACTCAAATACAGTCCAAATATTCAGATATATAGTCCTTACAATCATTTAGTTTTAAGTCCTTCATCCATTCCCTCACGATATCTCCCGTATTATGATGAGACTTGATAATAATAATTAATATCTATCAGGGTATGTGAATGTTTTTACGAATATGCCAACTGTCTGTCCCGCATGGTGTCGTTCTAAAACATCACCATCAAGAGATGAATAAGCCTACTATTTTAAACCGCACCACAGATATGGGCAAACATGATTTAGGGTACCTATTAGGCCAGTAAAAGCAGATGTTTGCTTTTGCAAAAGAACCCCTCAAATATTTTATACAGTTTAATCTGGAATAATATTCTGAAATCAGATCTGTAATCACTCTACAAGCAATTGGTTTATTCAGGTGTGAGCCAATGATCAAAATAGGAATTGGATATGGAGTTTGGATTACTGGAGAAAATGAAAAGGGGAACTTGAGGAAGATCCTTGGTGAACTGAATAATACGGCAGGCCTTATCCTATAGGCCTATGGAATGCTGTTCAGGAAGTTGGTTGAATGAATGGATTTAATTTTGTCCTCTGGGTAAAAGTCAAATGCTTTAAAAGCATGAAAGAATAAAACCAAAAAGTACTGCAACAAAAAGTAAATGAAATGGTGATTGCATAGGGAACTGTTTAAATTAATTCCAATATACCTGGTTGAGTTCATGGCTTACAACTGTATCTCTTTGGAAGATTGGATCTAGATTGGAATAAGTAGCCTAACTTTTTGGATTTGAGATTATTTTAAAAGCAGTGGATGCGCACCAGACATGGAACACAAACTGGGATGGAAATGTATTTGTTGTGACTGTTGGCGTTGGTTGGATGGCTGGACAGCTGCATTTTAAACTCTAACCCTAACTTTTCAGAATGTTTTTTTTTTCATTAGCCTTTTTAATAAACATTGTGTAACCTGAGAGAGGTACTGTAGAGAGTGTGTTCATTTGTGTGCCTGCCTCAGTATCCAACCCTGGACTGACCCCCCCTCAGTATCCAACCCTGGACTGACCCCTCCTCAGTATCCAACCCTGGACTGACCCCCCCTCAGTATCCAACCCTGGACTGACCCCACCTCAGTATCCAACCCTAGACTGACCCCCCCTCAGTATCCAACCCTGGACTGACCCCCCCTCAGTATCCAACCCTGGACTGACCCCACCTCAGTATCCAACCCTGGACTAACCACCCCCCCCCCCTCAGGATCCAACCCTGGACTGACCCCACCTCAGTATCCAACCCTGGACTGACCCCCCCTCAGTATCCAACCCTGGACTGACCCCACCTCAGTATCCAACCCTGGACTGACCTCACCTCAGTGTCTCTGCATGCCTCTTCCATTGCTCCCAGGGAGAGTCATGCAGGTGTCTGGTTGGTGTTCATAGACCTTTGTTGACTTTCGTTGTCTTTTATTATTGTCCTTATTAAGCTCTGCGTTGTGTTTTGATTACAATAAAAGACGGCCCCAGATCTCACACAATACCACACAGTCCAGTGTCCCTTCTTTAGGTGTATTACAAATGAATCTCTCCAACACAGGATTTGAGCGACATCAAAAGCTGTTTATTACAGAAGGTTTAACATACAAAAGACGATGGCATATAGTCTAATGTACAGCTGACCTGTCTGTATGCTGTCTGGACTCAAATCAAATCATCTGAGCTCGAGCACGGTTCTTATGTGGTTTGAGTGCCCCCACCCCCCCCCTCGTCTCTTCTCTGATAAGACTGTCTTTCTGGTCTCTTCTGTGGCCTTGTTTTGTCAAGTCAACCTACGCCGCCTTGGCGCTAACCACAACAATTGCTGTTTGGCACAGAGTGTACCAGCCATGGAATGTCATCTTTATCTCATAAGTCTATGGAAGAGGGTCACCATTTCTTACAGAAAGCTCCAGCTACAGCCATACTCAGAGGTCAATCATTATCATTAGGAACAGCTAACAGGATCAGATTAAACCAATATTTCTCTGAAAATCAACCAATATTCAACACCTTCCAACACCAAAGTGAAAATAATTCCTCAATGGGACTGAGGAATGGGGAGTAAGGGGGTAACGGTGTATCCACCTGTGAAGTTATGTATGGTGGTTGGTGAACCAGTCCCAGACCAGAGCAGCCCGGTGGAAACTAACATTATCCCACATGACAACAAACCTGGGCTGCTCTGCTCCATCCTGTACAACTGCATTATATAGAGCACCAGATATGTCATTGTGAGTGGAGTGCACTTCTAAAGCATAGAGCGCTTTACAATATCTTCTCTCATTCACTCACCAATGGTGGCAAGCTGGTGTTAGCCTGCTCTTTGGGATAAATTAGTGTCTTACTCAAGAACATGTCAACGAAGCAGAGGAGATAGCTGGAATTGAACTGGAGGCTCCCAGACGGCTACTCTACCTCCTGAGCTGCTGCCGCCTCCTCAGAACGTGATCATGTGTGCAGTACTGGATGGACCTAGGGTGGCATGGTGATGGAGAACTCCTTGCAGATGTAGAAACCTCTTGAAAATGATTTCAGCCCTCAAAGGCCATATCTAGGTTTTTGCAGGTTGATAATCAATCTAGTAATTATATTCCGTAAACTAAGGCATGTTTAAATTATTTTATTGTGAGCTCACAAGGTATGTCTGATCTCCAGAGCAGGGATATCAGAGTACAAATGTGTGGTGAGAAAACAATGAGTCTCCTACTTCAGCCAAAATGACCTCATCTTAAGACCTCCTCCTCCTTATCTCTCTGGGCTAGTGGAAAGGGCTCCCCCCCTCCCCCAACTTAACATTCTTGAAGCTCACAGACCTGCTTCCACACACCACAAAACACTGAATCTTCTTCCAGGAACACAAGTTGATATTTCCCCCACGCTGCCCAGGGACATTCACAACAGCTCTTTGTCCTGTAACATCTGGGCCCCGACGCCTGGTTTTAGATAGATTGAATCCAGCTTCATCAATGAAAATGAGGTCATGACGCAGTGCAGCTGCGCCAAATACCACCAATTGGCCGTCAATAAATTGTCTTTGCTTTGCACAAGTTCCCCTACTTCCTGAAATGCTACAGGCATCCTTATTTCCTGTCCTATACCATTGGATGGAAGTGATTAATCACACCTGATTAATCACTTCCATCCAATAGTACAGGACAGGAAATAAAAATGCCTGTAGAATTTCAGGAAGTAGTAGAGCTTGTGCAAAGAGCCTATTGTCAGACTGTACTTCAGGAACAGTGTAAATCACACAAGTCAACTGCTGGCACGTTGCATGTCTGTGACTGATAAATCGTCAATGACGTGGAAATGGTTGAAATTCATGTTGAAATGAAGCCCCCTCTTTTCCATTGCAACTATAGCAGAGGCCGTTATTCACATAACAGTTGACCGTGTTTGCTTTCTTCACTGACGGAGAGAGAGAGAGAGGGGGAAAGAGAGGGAGAAGATGAAAAGATTTCATCAAACAAAGCTCAGCTTTGGAAAGCGAACTGTTGAGGACAAGATCAAAAAGAAAGAGGTGATGATGGTGGTACACTGCCTACTCTTTACTTTACATGATGGGAAAAGCACATTGATGGGATAAATTGTATGTCTGTATATAGATAAACAAATAGACAGGTATGTAGGTGTGTATAAATATACACTGTATGCATGATTATGTTCGGTTAAAAATATATAATTTGTTGACAGGAAACCAAGAGGTACAAGAGAGTGGAAGAGAGAGGACAGGAGGAGAGGACATAGAGATGAGAGGTGAGATACCTGATGTTAGCCAAAGAGACACTACATTAAGTTAGATCCTGGCAAGATTAAAAAATAATGTGGATGGATGGATGGATGGGTGGATGGGTGGGTGGGTGTGTGTTTATAGCTTATGTTTATGTTTTGTTAATTTGTGGACAGGAGATGAAAAAGGACACCACAGTGGATGAGAGGTGACAGGAGGAGACCAACATGGACAAAAGACAGGAGGAGAGGTGACAGGAGGAGACCAACATGGACATCAGAGTGGAGGAGGCCAGGCTGGGAGAGAGGTGACAGGAGGAGCTAGTCTCATGTTTCTAATAGATGGTGTGTTCTCATCAACATTCACTTAAGTTGTGTCCTCTCTGGATGACCTCCACTGGTCTCAGTTAAAGATGATATTAATCCAATATGATGTGTGTTCTTTATAGATCTAGCCTCTTAATTCTGCTCTCAAAGTGCACCAGATTGAAGCACCACAACTAAATGACCTCGGTATTACAAAAATCCTGCGTACGGCCCTGGTCCTGAATGTTTCAGAGGCCAGATGATAACCTCCTTCTAAGCAAGGAGCAGGTGTTCATAATTCTGTCTGCATCACTACACTGAGGTGACATTTTGGTTGTACCGTCTGATCACAACACTAACTGTTCTAATTTTTAACCTATCTGTCTACATATCTATCTGTCTGTCTGTCTCTCTCTATCTTTCATTGTCTGCCCCTGTTTTATTATTGTATCCGAGGCTTCACGTTTGGTGATGGGACCTTAGTGGGTGAGAACAGACATGCTGAATAGACCTAAAGATCTAGGCATGGGCAGCATCTTTCCATCCATTTAAAAATAAATATGTATTATTTTATGCCAACCTACATTCAGTCTAGCCCTAACCCTAACCTCTTTGAGTGCAGGAAGTGTCCGCCAGCTGTGTCGTGTGTGTGTGTCTCCATTCTCAGCGTCAGTACATCCAGTTTGATGGTTCAACTGGGCCAGCAGACTAAGCAGAGCCTCGACCCAAACAAGGTGTCCTGAATGGTCTCCCAGGTCCGCCTTGTACAACTGAACTGTCAGCCCAGTGTTTCAGTGTGGTCTACAAGCTATTCAATAAAACCTGGAGAAAATGATCTGTATCTTGTCTTTACACTTACAGCACACATGCTGCACAAATGATGACCTTAATTGTATGACACTTGTTTTGTAAAATGCACAAGGGTATCTCTAACTTGGCTAGACTGTGGATGTGGTGACTAGTCCAGGCCAGTCAGCATGGTATAAGCTGCATACAGGTGAGCGGAAGCTGAAACGCTTGTTCCTTGGCTAGAACCAAGGCAGCTTGCCAGCAGGGTCAGGCCTGTGCCGGGAGGTCAGTACATTAGAACCCCCTTAGGCGGCCTGTATGTATCCTAGGTTCTCAAACTTATATTTGTGGTATAGAAAGGTAGAACTTGCTTGGTTGGTTATGTGGGACTATAGTCAAGTTAGGGACATCCTGAGGCACCCCCCATCAACTTGTTTTGTTTTTGCATTGTTTATGTACTGGGATACTGTATTGTTTTATTCACTTGCAATTGAGATATTCATGTGCATTCATCACTTGTGATTTCAATAGATTCATTATGGCTAGAACGAGTTATGCTCCCAAGGGCACAGTAGAGGGCAGCAGTGGGCCTTGGGTACAAGTCAGGACGTCAGTGCGAGCAGACGTTCAGTTCTCCCAGAGGCAGCGTAGAGAATGCGTGACTGCTGCGTGAATGATGTGTGCCACGTTTTGTATTTTGCAGGTGAGATAATGTGACAAAATGTATGCAACGCCACTGTATGATGAATATGTAATGTATGGAGGATCTGCAATGTAGACGTTTGTTATGTTGTAATCCACCGGAGTTTTGCTAGTTGCATAAAAGTACGGAGCTCCGCCTAGCAATACAGATTAGCCATGTAATGTTAGCTAGCTGAGTGGTTAATGTCACGTAAGCCAGTAATGGATCAATGATGAATGTGTGTAGAATGTTATCAGTGTGAGTGTGTGTAGAGAATCCCTTTGATTATTAAGCGGATACTGTGAATTCCGTGCTCTAGATGTAACATTATATTGTTTAGTGAACATTCTAGGTTGGGTATGTTCAGGAATATTTCTGTATCGCGCACGAGCAGACGTTCAGTTCTCCCAGAGGCAGCGTAGAGAATGCGAGACTGCTGCGTGAATGATGTGTGCCACGTTTTGTATTTTGCAGTACTCTGCCGAGATAAAGAAGACATAAAAATCCATGCATGCCTGGAACGCCATTCTTAAATGTCCAAGTGTGCAACAGTTATGCAAGTGTGTGTGTGTGGTACTGTTGATTTTCCTCCACACTCCTCTTTCAGCCATATGTTTCCCCTATGTGGATCTGAAAACAGTGATAGGGATTAAATTAGGTTGCTAAGAGAACTGCTACTCACCAGAAGCATTCAAGAACATAACCCGTGCTGGAATACTAGTGTATGAACAAATAAATACAAGTAGAGCACATCTACTGACAGGCTGGCTGAATGACTGGAAGACTGACTTGGGACCTCCACTGAGGGCATCCCAGTCCTGGCTATGGATCAGTAGGCTAGTGATGCTCCCCTGCCCCTGGGCTACTGTAGACCATTGCTAGCCTCTACCCACAAGCCATTACATTGATCATAGGCCTACTAAGAGAATACAAGGGGAGTTTTATCAGGGAGGTTGATGGATAACGTCTTTCAAGCTACATTATTTGCATTAAAAAATATAATCTCTCTCTCACACACAGTCATGTAATCCAGTCAATCTAACTCCAAAACAAAATGCATTAGGCCTACGTAACTAGCAAGCTAGCAAACAAAGTCAATGTAGACAGCTAGCTAACTAGCTAGCGTTATTTCCACCATGCCCCTTCTCCTAAGAGAAAGGCGATTCGCCAAATTAAAAAGTGATTGACAACCGTTTCAGGCGAAATTAGTTTTTGATTGACAAGACGATTGTCAGTCTCTGATTGGCCAAAGTAGAAATTGATTGACAGTTGACCCGCCCCCTGGAAGTCTCTGGGCCTGCAGAGATACACACTTGGAAAATTGAGGGGTCTCTGTATAAAAACGCCTAATGAGAAGCAGGGGGCTTGATACCACAAGGGAACATGCATAATGGGTGGGGGACAACATGTTTACATGTGTACAGTACTTGTTGTTGTTGGCAACCCCGCCCCAATAGCGGACCTAGGACTACAACTGGCTAAATTGGCTCTGATTGAGAGACCTGTGCCACTGATTGTTTGATTGATTTCCATCTGCCTCGTTAGTATGTGTACAGTATTTCTAGCCTACATGTACAGTAGCTCCCATCTTGTTCTTTGTCTGTTCCATTTGCTGTAGCTGTGCATAGTCCCTGGTGTTTCCGGTGCCATCTTGTAAGTCTGTAAGTTTAGAAGCTCTGTCTTTTCTTCTTCACTTGTCGAGTGTATACCGTGGTTTTATTGTTTGGTCTTTGGTTTTGTGAAAACTGCTGAAACCTCAATGCACCTGTGACAGTTACATGCAGCCCTTGTGATTGCTTAAGTCAGTATGAAACCATCTATGGCTTCTCACATGGCAGGTAACTCAACAAGAGTTCAAGCCCAGGGGGGATGCAGAATAAAAATGCTAATACATGTACATACTCAGGCATTATGCTGTGACATGATTTTTTAACTTATTTATGTATTTATTTGTAGATGTTACTGTTTCTTCATTTTGTTTACATCTCTTCATCTGACCAGCCTGTTGTCTGCTTACATCTCAATCAGTCCCACCTGTGTTCAATTCAGTCAATCAGTGAATCCATGCTCAGTCCAGAGTCCCACAACTCATTCCCATCACAGTATGTAGGCCTACTAGTATGTTCATCCAGGATTGCTACAGTGTAAATAAGCTGCAACATTTATCATTTTTTACTTAGAGCTATCTGAAGCCAGCCATGCTCTCCTCATATTCACTGCACATTCTTGCTCAATAAATCTCTAATGTTCATGATTTAAAAAATGTCATTTTCATGACATGGTAGATGTAGTGTGAAATGTATTGTGTGCCAGAAACAACCACAAACAACCTCAGATCACAACACCAGATTTAACTTTTCTCCATTTCCATGGTGGCCTGCTATACACTGTCGAACAGTGTCACAATATGGATTAGAGCAGGGGTTCCAACCTTTCTTCCCCAGAGCCCCCCACTTACACCTGATGGAATTCAGTTTTTAATACTGTTATAATAAAGATGATAAGATATGAGTAAATCTACGTATAACAGTTTTCACAGTAACATGATGATCTAAAATAATTTATTATTGAATATGGCAACATTTCAACATAACCTACTGTAATGATGAACGCTACTATGAGTTTAGACAACAGGGAGGAACAAGGTGCTCAAAAAGTGAGATAAACCATTAGTGTTGTTGGTGCTCTTGGATCACTGGGAATGGAGGCAATATCCAAAAACAAAAGTAGATCCAGGCACTCAGAATAAGTATTCGGAAAGGAAGTGGTAATGTTAAAAAACCTTTAAAGTCGCACAGAAACAGACGTTTGAGATCATCTAACTTCCGTAGTTTTACGTATTTCCGATGCAAACAAGCTGTGAGGGTGGGACATATGTTTAGAGGAATTTTAGACAGATTCGATAGAAGGATAGCGTTGATTGACGGGTGGATGTCGTGAGATTATTGGCCTAAAATCTAAGGTACCTGATGTCGTCATTGCACGCGACCTACCGTTTTGCAGGAAGTAAGAAATTATATACTTTGATATAGGATTACAACAAAAGTAGAATTTTGTAATTTTTTTGGCATACATCGTTGAATAGGTGAACACTATGACCAATTATGTGAACCAAAATGGGACAGAATGCTTTTTTCACTTCAGTGCGACTTTAATGTATCAGGCTTACATAATTTAAAAAAGTCAACATGTTTCGACCTTGTCAGTCTTCATCAGGACATGTTGTGCGCTCAAACAAATTACCCCTTAAATACTCACTCACTACTGTGAGTTTGGTTAGATTAACAACTAAGTGTGCTTTCAAACCTAAAACTTGAGCCTGTACCTAAACTGAATGTCTCTAGTTGGCTGCATGGACCCAAAGCCCCAGCGCTTGATGTCAATATGCGGGATCTCCTCATCTGGATTCTTTAACTCAAAGTCAAAGTACGTGAGCATGAGGAAAACAAGCTGCTTCAGCTCATTGGTGGCGAAGAAACGACCAGTGCACATGCTGATTCCAGCCCCCCATGGCATGTTGTAGTACTTCAGCTTCTTCCCGCCCTTGTAGAAATCATTTTTCTTGCCCCCGTCTGGTGTGAGGAAACGGTCATATTTGAACGTGTGCGGATCGGGGTGGATGTCTGGGTCCACCTGAACGGTGGTGTAGGGGAAGAGGGCCACCCTGTCGCCTTCCCCTGAGCTGGTACTCTTGTCCGTCGGCCATCTTGAGGCTCATGTCCTGGAGCACGGCCCTGGTGAGGACGGGGGCGGCGGTCAAACGCAAGATCTCCTCCACGGCGCTGTCCATGAAGGGCGTCTTCTGCAGCATGTCCCGGGTCAGGTCGATGAGCGGCCCACCACGCCTCACTTCCTGCCCGGCCTCCTTCAGCACGTCCTCCACCTCCGCCCGGACCGCCCTCATGGCGTCGGGGTGCTTCATGAGATAGAGGAGCAGCCAGAAGGCTGACGGCCCCGTGTTACCCTGGGACGCCCACAGAAGCAGGAACATGTACCTGTCTTGCATGAACTCCTGCATGCCGTGCTCCTCCCTAATCTCCTGCTGATCGCGCACCCAGCCGCTAACATTGTCTTTGGTGCTGATCTTCTGGACCGACAGCGTGTTCCAGAACAGCCTCTTCAGACGTTCCACCTCCATCTTCTCCGACGGCAGCAGCACCCTGTAGGCCAGCTTGGATCTGTGACGAATGTGAAATAAAAGCCCCCCAGCAGCACAGTGAAAATATCCCCATGTTTCCTTTACATTCTCTCCAGGAACTTTGCAGTATCCCTGTGAAACTCCAGGACATGGCCCAGCCAAGGAATGGGTCCCTTATCTAAGGGGGGTTCCCCGGGACGCCTCTGACGGAAGGTCCCCAGGAGATAGAGTCCTCCAAGGAGGAAGGCTAGCAGAGCAAGCAGCAATGGCAGCAGAAAGCCCATCATCCTCTCCTGTGCTACTCGCAGAGCTAATCTGTTCTCCAGCTCATATTCCTTTGTATTAGTCAAACACTGTGCTCAGGGCTGAAAATTAACACCCGCCACCCGCCAATGGCGGGTAAAATTTCCATTTGGCGACTAAATTTCGGAGGCTATCTGCCACGCTGGCGGGTAAATGTTTGTACCAATAGAGTCATGTAATAAAGTATGCGTGCAATGTCGCCACTGTGTCATACGTGATGACGTCACGGACGTCAAGGTTGATCGAGGCAGTGATGCGGGAGCCAGCGAGAGTGATGGCCGCCTGTAATGGGAGCTGTGAATAAATGTATAGCCGTATGCACACTGTTGTCCGGTTCCATTATTAAGTGTTAGCAGCCGAACACAACATGGTACCAGGAGTTTTCAGACTCATGAATGGCTCGCGGGCAGACGAGTAAAACGACGGAAAAAAAAAAAGAGAAGAAAAAGTCGGAGGACGAGACGGCAGGTTGCTAGCTAGCAAGTGAAGTGAAAGTTAGCTAGGCGAGCGAGCGGGAGACACGCCGCGCTGTCAAGATGGAGCATCATCTGAAGCCTCCGGGCGAACTTAAGCTGACGGGAAATGTCGAGGCGAACTGGAGAAAGTTCAAACAGAGATTCGAGCTCTATGTGACTGCAATTGCGGGTGCTGACAGGGACGCTGAACAGAAGGTTGCATTGTTCCTGACTGTAGCAGGTGCGGATGCGTTAGATGTATTCAATAGTATGCAGCTAACTGAGGCACAGCAGAAAGATATCAAGCTGGTTATGGATAAATTCGCTGAGTTTTGCATTCCGAAAAAGAATGGGACATTTGAAAGATATATTTTCAACAGCCGGTCACAGACCGAGTCAGAGAGTGTTGAGGAATTTATCATGGACGTTAAGCTAAAAAGTCAGTCATGTAATTTTGGCGGGCTTGCTGACTCACTGGTCCGCGACAGGATTGTGATGGGAGTGCGCGATAAGCGACTGAGAGAGAAGTTGCTTGGAGAGACTGACCTGACCCTGGAAAGGGCTGTACAGATTTGTCAGGCAAGAGAAGTGACACAGAATAGAATAAAAAGCATGGACTGTAGTCAGTTGAAAGACACAGTTATGGAAATAGACATGGCTACAAAGCACAAACAAAAGCGGCAAAGCGGCGAAGGACAAGAAAAAAACCAGAGGGAGGAGCTAAGGCAGTGCTCGCGCTGTGGTGGAGAACACAGACCACAGCAGTGTCCTGCATTCGGGAGAGAATGCCGCAAGTGTGGTGGTAGGAACCACTTCGCCAGGGTCTGCAAACAGAAGAAGGTCTGCTGCATCGAACAGCACGACAATGGTGACAGCGTTGACAGTGACGGTACAGGAGAACTCTTCATAGGGATGGTGTCCGGTCCAACAGTGAAGGATGAAGATTGGACTGGCAAGTACAGGGTCAATGGTACAGACATCAGCTTCAAGTTGGATACTGGAGTGCAAGCCAACATACTGTCTGAGATTGATTTGGCCAGGCTGGAGATCCCAGCCATTGTGAACACTAAAGACAGAGTGAAACTAAGAGCATATAGTGGGGAGGCTATTCCCACATGTGGTACATGCACTTTGGTACTGTCCAGGAAAGGTGAGCGATATGATGTGCCATTTGTCATTGTGCAAGGTAAAAAGACGCCCATAATTGGGTTCAAAACATGCAATGCTTTAGGTTTAGTGAAACGTGTACATGAGGTGACGGCAAGTGACAAGGGCAACATAGAAGATCAGTATGCAGATGTATACCAGGGCATTGGGAAGCTGGGTGTCACACACAGAATAGAGATTAAAAAGCCATGCAAACCGGTCATACATGCTGCCAGGAAGGTGCCCTTGGCACTGCGAGAAAGTCTTAAAGCTGAGCTAGACAGGCTAGAGTCCCTGGGCATCGTAGAGAAGAGGGAGGAGCCTACAGAGTGGGTACACTCACTCGTTGTGGTGGAAAAAAAGGATGGCTCAATAAGGTTATGTATGGATCCCAAAGAGTTGAACAAAGATCTGAAACGAGAGCACTACCAGCTGCCTATAAGAGGGGACATATTTGGGGATATAGCTGGTGCAAAATACTTTTCTAAACTAGATGCCTCCTCCGGGTTTTGGCAGATAGGTTTAGACCAGGACAGTGTCAAACTCAGCACATTCAATACCCCCTTTGGAAGGTATTCCTTTAAGAGGTTACCTTTTGGATTGGCTTCGGCACCTGAGGTATTTCATAGAACAGTACAACAGATATTTGAGAAGGTTCCGGGTGCAAAGGTATACATAGACGATGTCCTGATTTGGGGAAGCACAATGGAGGAACATAATGAGAGGCTGAAAATGGCCCTAGACGCAGCCAGGTCCAGTGGTTTAAAGCTAAATGCAAGCAAATGCCAGTACAGGCAAACAGAGATCACCTTCCTGGGGGAACGGTTAACACAAGAGGGTGTACTAATAGACCAAGGCAAAGTTTCAGAAACATGCCTGCACCGACAGACAGAGAGGGCGTCCAGAGATTTTTAGGTATGGTAAACTACGTAGGCAAGTTCGTTCCTAACCTAGCCAGTCACACCAGTCTTATGAGAGGACTGCTGGTCAAAACAGCTGACTGGAACTGGGACAGCAACCATCAGCGAGAGTTTGATGAGTTAAAAGGCTTAATAGTGAAAGCCCCTGTCTTGAAATACTATGATGAGAAACGTCAAACCAAAATATCAGCAGATGCATCAAAGTCAGGTTTAGGTGCAGTGCTGCTGCAGAGGTACAACAGCAGATGGCGCCCTGTCGCCTACGCTTCAAGGGTGTTGACAACCTCAGAGTGCAATTATGCACAAATTGAGAAGGAAGCTTTGGCTCTGGCATATGGGTGTGAAAAGTTTCATGTGTTCATATATGGTAAAAAGGTGTGGGCTGAGACAGATCACAAGCCGCTCGTGACCATCTCGGAAAAGGGCTTATCAGACACACCACCTAGGGTTCAAAGGTTGTTTCTAAAAATGCAGAAATATGACATTGACCTTGAGTACCGACCAGGTAAAGAACTGTTAGTAGCAGATACGCTCTCACGTGCGTACGACACAACAGTCCCAGTGCAACAGTATGAGCAAGATGAAACTGTGCATGATAAGGAAGAGCTGCCCAGTCTCAAATGAAATGTGGACTGTCATAGCGAGAGCCACAGCTGAGGACGACACACTTAGAGGGGTAGTGAAAGCAATCACCCTGGGTGAGTCTGTACACAAAGTACCTCACGGACGTCAAGGTTGATCGAGGCAGTGATGCGGGAGCCAGCGAGAGTGATGGCCGCCTGTAATGGGAACTGTGAATAAAAGTATAGCCGTATGCACACTGTTGTCCGGTTCCATTATTAAGTGTTAGCAGCCGAACACAACACTAGCTAGGTTTTAAGTGGATTAATTGGAAGGCTACGACATATTGACATCATGTTCATACAAATCAAAACATTCACTGATTTTGTGTTTTGTGGATGGGTGTATTGCTGTTTTGAAATAAATCATTTTCATCTGGATATGTTTCACTAATAGGATAAAGATGAACACTTAGAATAACTTTGTATTGACTGGTAATGGCTCTACACTTTCAGTATCCAAGTGGTTTCACACTATGGACGTGTGGGGTGCATGTGGTGTACACTAAGAGAATGGTATTGACCTGAATGCTTCAGGTGGTTCACATTCATTTGGGGATTTATGGGTTTTGTGTTCATATAAGAGCAGTTAAAACAGATCAGTCAAATTTGGCCTTGAACACTATAAAACGGGGGCTCATTTTAGACCTAGAACCCGGGTAACCCAGGTGAGTTGTGGCTGTGGGTGTGTATGGGGATGTTTTCCATCTGCTGGATGAACATAATATTGTCTTACCCATTCATTTCCTATAGCGGGTCATTTTACCCATTCAATTCCTATGGCGGGTCATTTTAAACCCAGAACAGCACCCTGATCAGCTTGGTCTCACACTACAACAGATTCAGCTTCATCAAGGTGATCAATATTTCATCTGCAACATGCATTTTCAAGTTGGCCATATAGAACTGCTAAACTAAAAAAGGACACATTCAACAATTGTACATGCTGACGAAATGCATCACAGGCAGAGGTCTGTGCTCTCTGAGCGCTATTCTAGTTATTGTCATGTTTCTGTAACACTATTTAACTGGCCACCCGAAGACCTTCATCAACATGCAATGATAGCAGTCAACCACATAGTGGCGGTGTTGCACAGAGCTCAGGTAGGAGACCTCAAACTGCAAGCAGAGGATGCAGATTATCAGATTATAAACACTATGAAGAGTGAAGATGTTCTTCTGAAACTCACACAGACCTAGGCCTGGTCTCCTACTGGTACACTGGGCTCCTCCAGATACACTGGTCTCTACTGGTACACTGCACTCACAGAAATATTTAAGCCTAACTTTTAAGATTTATGTAATTTAATTGCATGACAAATTTCCATGAATTTGCTTTAGGTAGTTTTAACATAAATGTACCTAATAAACTTTACATGATGCATATTTGTCAGTGTAATAAAACCTATTTATTTGAAATGCATAATCACCAGGTTTATGTATTCAGTATAAATAAAGTTTATTTGCTTTAAATGCATAATAATCAGATTATGTATTCAAAATACATAACGTATATTTGTTTGAAATGCATAATAATCAGGTTATCTATTCAAGATTAATAATATATTTGTTTGAAATACATAATAATGAGGCTTATGCAATAAACCTAATTAAATCAAAATGCATCACATTTATGTAATTTTTTGATTAACACCCAATGGATTTAACATTCTTTTCCATTCACTTCATATCTAACAATTTCAGTTACATCAGTAGAATTTCCCCCAGTCTCTCACATACGTTTCTGTTATCGTGAGGGGAACCATAACCCTTACTGTACATATTTTGTTGTGTTTTGAATCTGTGACTTCCTGTACACAGCAGCTCAATGTAAATCAGGCTTTATACCATATTTCCATACAGAAAATGTGCTTGTTATGTTCTGTGGGCACAGCTTCAGAACTATGTAGCCAGGTGACCGTTAGGACGGCAGGCCAGTGAAGAACTGGCTACTCAGACAGGGACGCAAACCCCAACAAGATCCCCACTATGATGTCATCGTCCATGGAGAGGAAGCCATGAGGATGGAGGAGCATGTCTGTGAGACAGAGAGAGAGAGAGAGAGAGAGAGAGAGAGAGAGAGAGACAGAGAGAGAGAGAGGGAGAGAGAGAGAGAGAGACAGAGAGAGAGAGACGGAGAGAGAGAGAGAGACAGAGAGAGAGACGTTACAGACGTGCTAGGGACATACTAGACGTTTCAATCACACACACAGACACAAACAAACACACACACACACACAAACAAACACACATACACACACATGCACATCATTGATTGATTGATAATTTCCTTAATAAGTCTGTACAGAAGTCTAGTGTTCACCTGTTTGTAGACCTCCTTGCCAACCCCATAACTGAGCATGTACTGAGATAGAAGAGAAATGAGGGGGGTGGGTTTAATCAACGGAAGATAAAAGATGGTGCCCCTTTCTTTGTCACCATAGGGAACTCTCCTTTATACTGTTTATTGAGAGAGAGAGAGAGAGAGAAAGAGACAGACAGAGAGAGAGACAGAGATGATGCTGCCAGCTAAGGTTGCTGCTCCTACAGTATGTGTGTGTTTGTGAGTCCATGTGTGTGTGAGTGTGTATCAGTCTATGTGTGTGCGTGCATGTGTGTGTGTCTGTCTGTGTGTGTGTGTGTGTGTGTGTGTGTGTGTGTGTGTGTGTGTGTGTTGGCCTGTGTGTGTGTGTCTGTTGGTGTCTATGTGAGTGTGTGTGTGTGTGTGTGTGTGTGTATTGATAGATGGCTCACTTTGAAGCTCATCCCCTGACAGCGTCCCTGCTGCTTGGCCTTTCCGGGCAGAAGCAGGAGTTTGGGATGATTCCCCCAGTCCTCATAGCTGAACAGGCTGCAGAACTTGAACTGTGGAAGAGAAAACAAGGCACACACACACAGCGGCTTGTCACACAGCCAATCAGAACACACATACCTGCTGATGCATGTTTGTGATAAGAACCCTGTTAGACGACTGGTGTCTGGTGACTAGTGAGCCAGTCTTGTCTTGTTATTGTTCTGTTTGGTGCGCCAGACCTCAGATAATTTGAGGCCCTAATATTAGCTAGACAAATATTTGTCAAAGAATCATGTTATTGACATGTCACACAGCAAAATACATGATTATATCTGATGAAGGGCCAAAAAGCCTTGTATGTACGGTACTACAATATCATATAAATTCAACAAATTTATCAGAGACTATGAATCGTGTCAACATTAATATTCCTGCTACATTGGCGAAGCACTTAATTGTACCCTAACTTACGCCTGATGTAATCTGCACACACAAACATACACAGACTGGACGTTCACACCGATTTGGGGGGGGGGGCAAATTCCATCAGGTGTAAGTGGGGGGCTCTGGGGAAGAAAGGTTGGGAACCCCTGCTCTAATCCATATTGTGACACTGTTCGACAGTGTATAGCAGGCCACCATGGAAATGGAGAAAAGTTAAATCTGGTGTTGTGATCTGAGGTTGTTTGTGGTTGTTTCTGGCACACAATACATTTCACACTACATCTACCATGTCATGAAAATGTCATTTTTTAAATCATGAACATTAGAGATTTATTGAGCAAGAATGTGCAGTGAATATGAGGAGAGCATGTCTGGCTTCAGATAGCTCTAAGTAAAAAATGATAAATGTTGCAGCTTATTTACACTGTAGCAATCCTGGATGAACATATTAGTAGGCCTACATACTGTGATGGGAATGAGTTGTGGGACTCTGGACTGAGCATGGATTCACTGATTGACTGAATTGAACACAGGTGGGACTGATTGAGATGTAAGCAGACAACAGGCTGGTCAGATGAAGAGATTTAAACAAAATGAAGAAACAGTAACAGCTACAAATAAATACATAAATAAGTTTTAAAAAATCATGTCACAGCACAATGCCTGAGTATGTACTGTACATGTATTAGCATTTTTATTCTGCATCCCCCCTGGGCTTGAACTCTTGTTGAGTTACCTGCCATGTGAGAAGCCATAGATGGTTTCATACTGACTTAAGCAATCACAAGGGCTGCATGTAACTGTCACAGGTGCATTGAGGTTTCAGCAGTTTTCACAAAACCAAAGACTAAACAATAAAACCAAGGTATACACTCGACAAGTGAAGAAGAAAAGACAGACCTTATAAACTTACAGACTTACAAGATGGCACCGGAAACACCAGGGACTATGCACAGCTACAGCAAATGGAACAGACAAAGAACAAGATGGGAGCTACTGTACATGTAGGCTAGAAATACTGTAAACATACTAACGAGGCAGATGGAAACCAATCAAACAATCAGTGGCACAGGTCTCTCAATCAGAGCCAATTTAGCCAGTTGTAGTCCTAGGTCCGCTATTGGGGCGGGGTTGCCAACAACAACAAGTACTGTACACATGTAAACATGTTGTCCCCCACCCAGTATGCATGTTCCCTTGTGGTATCAAGCCCCCTGCTTCTCATTAGCCGTTTTTATACAGAGATCCCACTTTATTGCCCTGTAGAAGACCCCTCAATTTTCCAAGTGTGTATCTCTGCATGCCCAGAGACTTCCAGGGGGCGGGTCAACTGTCAATCAATTTCTACTTTGGCCAATCAGAGACTGACAATCGTCTTGTCAATCAAAAACTAATTTCGCCTGAAACGGTTGTCAATCACTTTTTAATTTGGCGAATCGCCTTTCTCTTAGGAGAGGGGCATGGTGGAAATGACGCTAGCTAATTAGCTAGCTGTCTACATTGACTTTGTTTGCTGGCTTGCTAGTTACGTAGGCCTAATGCAATTTGTTATGGAGTTAGATTGACTGGATTACATGACTGTGTGTGAGAGAGAGATTATATTTTTAATGCAAATCATGTAGTTTGAAAGACGTAATCACATCAACCTCCCTGATAAAAGCCTTACCAAGACTCCCCTTGGTATTCTCTTAGTAGGCCTATGATCAATGTAATGGCTTGTGGGTAGAGGCTAGCAATGGTCTACACTAGCCCAGGGGCAGGGGAGCATCACTAGCCTACTGATCCATAGCCAGGACTGGGATGCCCTCAGTGGAGGTCCCAAGCCAGTCTTCCAGTCATTCAGCCAGCCTGTCTGTAGATGTGCTCTACTTGTATTGATTTGTTCATACACTAGTATTCCAGCACGGGTTTTGTTCTTGAATGCTTCTGGTGACTAGCAGTTCTCTTAGCAACCTAATTTAATAATCCCTATTACTGTTTTCAGATCCACATAGGGGAAACATATGGCTGAGAGAGGAGTGTGGAGGAAAATCAACAGTACCACACACACACACACTTGCATAACCAACCAAGCAAGTTCTACCTTTCTATACCACAAATATAAGTTTGAGAACCTAGTATACATACAGACGGCCAAAGGGGGTTCTAATGTACTGACCTCCCGGCACAGGCCTGACCCTGCTGGCAAGCTGCCTTGGTCCTAGCCAAGGAACAAGCGTTTTAGCTTCTGCTCACCTGTATGCAGCTTATACCATGCTGACTGGCCTGGACTAGTCACCACATCCACAGTCTAGCCAAGTTAGAGATACCCTTGTGCATTTTACAAAACAAGTGTCATACAATTAAGGTCATCATTTGTGCAGCATGTGTGCTGTAAGTGTAAAGACAAGATACAGATCATTTTCTCCAGGTGTTATTGAATAGCTTGTAGACCACACTAAAACACTGGGCTGACAGTTCAGTTGTACAAGGCGGACCTGGGAGACCATTCAGGACACCTTGTTTGGGTCGAGGCTCTGCTTAGTCTGCTGGCCCAGGTGAACTATCAAACTGGATGTACTGACGCTGAGAATGGAGACACACACACATGACACAGCTGGCCGACACTTCCTGCACTCAAAGAGGTTAGGGTTAGGGCTAGACTGAATGTAGGTTGGCATAAAATAATACATATTTATTTTTAAATGGATGGAAAGATGCTGCCCATGCCTAGATCTTTATGTCTATTCAGCATGTCTGTTCTCACCCACTGAGGTCCCATCACCAAACGTGAAGCCTCGGATACAATAATAAAACAGGGGCAGACAATGAAAGATAGAGAGAGACAGACAGACAGACAGACAGACAGACAGATATGTGGACAGATAGGTTAAAAATTAGAACAGTTAGTGTTGTGATCAGACGGTACAACCAAAATGTCACCTCAGTGTAGTGATGCAGACAGGATTATGAACACCTGCTCCTTGCTTAGAAGGAGGTTATCATCTGCCCTCTGAAACATTCAGGACCAGGGCCGTACGCAGGATTTTTGTAATAGCGAGGTCATTTAGTTGTGGTGCTTCAATCTGATGCACTTTGAGAGCAGAATTAAGAGGCTAGATCTATAAAGAACACACATCATATTGGATTCATATCATCTTTAACTGAGAGCAGTGGAGGTCATCCAGAGAGGACACAACTTAAGTGAATGTTGATGAGAACACACCATCTATTAGAAACATGAGACTAGCTCCTCCTGTCACCTCTCTCCCAGCCTGGCCTCCTCCACTCTGATGTCCATGCTGGTCTCCTTCTGTCACCTCTGCTCCTGTCTTTTGTCCATGCTGGTCTCCTCCTGTCACCTCTCCTCCTGTCTTTTGTCCATGCTGGTCTCCTCCCGTCACCTCTCCTCCACTGTGGTGTCCATTTTCATCTCCTGTCCACAAATTAACAAAACATAAACATAAGCTATAAACACACCCCCCCACCCATCCATCCATCCACATTATTTTTTAAACTTGCCAGGATCTAATTAATGTAGCGTCTCTTTGGCTAACATCAGGTATCTCACCTCTCATCTCTATGTCCTCTCCTCCTGTCCCCTCTCTTCCACTCTCTTGTACCTCTTGGTTTCCTGTCAACAAATTATATATTTTTAACCGAACATAATCATGCATACTGTGTATATTTATACACACCTACATACCTGTCTATTTGTTTATCTATATACAGACATACAATTTATCCCGTTAATGTGCTTTTCCCATCATATTAAGTAAAGAGTAGGCAGTGTACCACCATCATCACCTCTTTCTTTTTGATCTTGTCCTCAACAGTTCGCTTTCCAAAGCTGAGCTTTGTTTGATGAAATCTTTTCATCTTCTCCCTCTCTTTCCCCCTCTCTCTCTCTCTCCGTCAGTGAAGAAAGCAAACACGGTCAACTGTTATGTGAATAACGGCCTCTGCTATAGTTGCAATGGAAAAGAGGGGGCTTCATTTCAACATGAATTTCAACCATTTACACGTCATTGAGTTACAGACATGCAACGTGCCAGCAGTTGACTTGTGTGATTTACACTGTTCCTGAAGTACTGTCTGACAATAGGCTCTTTGCACAAGCTCTACTACTTCCTGAAATTCTACAGGCATTTTTATTTCCTGTCCTGTACTATTGGATGGAAGTGATTAATCAGGTGTGCGGCACAATGGTATAGGACAGGAAATAAGGATGCCTGTAGAATTTCAGGAAGTAGTGGAACTTGTGCAAAGCAAAGAGCCTATTGCTTGGCAACACCAAACGCCCAGTGTATGAGAAAATAAATATGATAGATTTCTTTGTAGCACTGCTGTTTGTGCATGTGCGCAGGTACACCGCTTTGCTAATGTTAACGTGGGTCAAGAATAGCCTACAATTAGCTAGCCACGTTGTGACGGCTATAGGTACCTGGATCTGGAGGAGAAAAGAAGGGAGCAGAGTTCAAGGACTATGCAAACACCTTCCCAGTCCAGTCCGCCTCCCCCTGCTGTTGGCTGTAGCCCTGGTTCTGGACCCGGACTCGGAACTGAATGGTTGATTGATATTAAAATGACCTCATATTGGTATAATCACTGGTATGTAGGCTATGATTGGTTTGTCAAATAAAGGGAATTATTCGTTTTGTTTTTTCTTGGGTGGACTCAATCTTATTTGGGTCCCTAAATTGGGCCTCAGTCATCAAAACTTTGATTATAGCTTTAGGAGAGCATATTCAATCTTGCTAGAGATAAAAGCAATGAATTAAAATGGATTTAATAAGGATTTGTGCCTATTATTATTTCTCTCAGACTCAATAGCTGCAGCCCATAGATTACATGTTCTATAGGGTGTGTTAGGGTACTTATTTTCCAAAGTATGGTAAAATGAGCACTTGCGTTTTCATTTGCGTTTATGGTCTTCTAACATTACGACTAGTCTAGATCCTGCTGTAGCCTATTCATATCTACCTGGTTAGATTTCTATCTGAAGTTGGCTAGTTAATGTTAACTGGTGGTGTTATTAGCAAGCTGGCTGGATTTGGACCTGATCCAGGGCTCTTGTTCTTGTGCATTCCATTCATTTCAATATGAGAGGTGTGAACGGCCTATTGGTGGTATTTGGCGCAGCTGCACAGCGTCATTAGTTCATTTTCATTGATGTAGCTGGATTCAATCTATCTAAAACCAGGTGTCGGGGCCCAGATGTTACAGGACAAAGAGCTGTTGTGAATGTCCCTGGGCAGCATGGGGGAAACATCACCTTGTGTTCCTGGAAGAAGAAATAGTGTTTTGTGGTTTGTGGAAGCAGGTCTGTGAGCTTCAAGAATGTTAAGTTGGGGGAGGGGGAGAGCCCTTTCCACTAGCCCAGAGAGATAAGGAGGAGGAGGTCTTAAGATGAGGTCATTTTTGCTGAAGTATGAGACTCATTGTTTTCTGACCACACATTTGTACTCTGATATCCCTGCTCTGGAGATCAGACATACCTTGTGAGCTCACAATAAAATCATTTAAACATTCCTTGGTTTACAGAATATAATTACTAGATTGTTGATAATCACCCTGCAAAAATCTACATTTGGCCTTTGAGGGCTGAAAACATTTTCAAGAGGTTCCTACATCTGCAAGGAGTTCTCCATCACCATGCCACCCTAGGTCCATCCAGTACTGCACACATGATCACGTTCTGAGGGGGTGGCAGCAGCTCAGGAGGTAGAGTAGCCGTCTGGGAGCCTCCAGTTCAATTCCAGCTATCTCCTCTGCTTCATTGACGTGTTCTTGAGTAAGACACTAATTTATCCCAATGAGGAGGCTAACACCAGCTGGCCACCATTGGTGAGTGAATGAGAGAAGATATTGTAAAGCGCTCTATGCTTTAGAAGTGCACTCCACTCACAATGACATATCTGGTGCTCTATATAATGCAGTTGTACAGGATGGAGCAGAGCAGCCCAGGTTTGTTGTCATGTGGGATAATGTTAGTTTCCACCTGGCTGCTCTGGTCTGGGACTGGTTCACCAACCACCATACATAACTTCACAGGTGGATACACCGTTACCCCCTTACTCCCCATTCCTCAGTCCCATTGAGGAATTATTTACACTTTGGAGTTGGAAGGTTTATGAACACCAACCATATACCCGCATGACTCTCCCTGGGAGCAGTGGAAGAGGCATGCAGAGACACTGAGGGGGGGGTCAGTCCAGGGTTGGATACTGAGGGGGGGTCAGTCCAGGGTTGGATACTAAGGTGGGGTCAGTCCAGGGTTGGATACTGAGGTGGGGTCAGTCCAGGTTTGGATACTGAGGCAGGCACACAAATGAACACACTCTCTACAGTACCTCTCTCAGGTTACACAATGTTTATTAAAAAGGTTAATGAAAAAAAAAAAAACATTCTGAAAAGTTAGAGTTTAAAATGGCATCCAACCAATGCCAACAGTCACAACAAATACATTTCCATCCCAGTTTGTGTTCCATGTCTGGTGCGCATCCACTGCTTTTAAAACAATCTAAAATCCAAAAAGTTAGGCTACTTACAATCTTCCAAAGAGATACAGTTGTAAGCCATGAACTCAACCAGGTATGTTGGAATTCATTTAAACAGTCCCTTTGCAATCACCATTTCATCTACTTTGTGTTGCAGTATTTTTTGTTTTATTCTTTCATGTTTTTAAAGCAATCGACTTTGACCAAGAGGACGAAATTAAGTCCATCCATTCACCCAACTTCCTGAACAGCATTCCATAGGCCTATAGGATAAGGCCTGCCGTATTATTCAGTTCACCAAGGATCTTCCTCAAGTTTCTCTTTTCATTTTCTCCAGTAATCCAAACTCCATATCCAATTCCTATTTTGATCATTGGCTCACACCTGAATAAACCAATTGCTTGTAGAATGATTACAGATCTGATTTCAGAATATTATTCCAGATTAAACTGTATAACATATTTGAGGGGTTCTTTTGCAAAAGCAAACATCTCATTTTACTGGCCTAATAGGTAACCTAAATCATGTTTGCCCATATCTGTGGTGCGGTTTAAAATAGTAGGCTTATTCATCTCTTGATGGTGATGTTTTAGAACGACACCATGCGGGACAGACAGTTGGCATATTCGTAAAAACATTCACATACCCTGATAGATATTAATTATTATTATCAAGTCTCATCATAATACGGGAGATATCGTGAGGGAATGGATGAAGGACTTAAAACTAAATGATTGTAAGGACTATATATCAGAACATCTGGACTGTATTTGAGTATTGAATAGAGATATTATTGAAAAAGAAAAGGGCATGAGTGCTGGGAAGTTCAGACAGGTGTGATCAAGGTGATATTTGGTCAGGAACAGGAAAGGCTGAGCTGGGAAGTCTACCCACACGTGTAGCAGCATACCTCAATATATATCTTATATAGCTATAGCTCAGTAAAAATATTGTAACTTTTTGCTAGTTACTTTTCTTTGAACAAGAGAATATTATTATTTGAGGTGTCTATTCTTATGTAGGTTATGATTTGAAGTGTCTACTTTTTGGGGGGAACATGAAAACATGGAATACAGTGAAATTACTCCTACGATATTATCCGCTTGTCTGATTAACTATAGTATACAGTAAGACACTATGTAGCTCAAACTCGTAAATCATCTGTTTGATTGTTATAAGGTGAAGTGAACACATAGTTACAATGTAACCCTATTCCTATAGTTTTTTTTTCTCAAAGGCCTCCGGATCTGCCTATTACACTAGAATGCATCTCCGGATTTCAAGCACCAAAACGTGGCACCGGACGTATCGATCTGCCTCCACAAAAACTCAGTAGTGTAATCCAGTCCTAAGGCTATGGCTATGACTTCTCTCCTGTATGAACACACTGGTGTGTCTTTAACTCTCCTGACCTAGTGAAGTTCTTTCCACACTGGACACAGTGGTATGGCTTTTGTAGGAGCCGCGTTTAGGTTTATGTTTATGTCCAGACTTGAGGCTTATTTGGGTGTGTCAGTGTGCCCCCCCTGTAGGTGGTGAGCGCTCCCGCATATAGGGGTGCATGCAACGCGCAGCATGAAGAAGGCGGATACAGCAGATACCGTCATTGACCTCAGCCTTAGTAGCAGGCACGGCCTCATGCCGAACATTTAAGAGTTTCTATTTGTTTGTTATATTTATTTTGTGAATAAACGTCACCAAAGATCAACAGTCGACTCATCTCTGGCTCAATGGATTAATGGATGGATTTATTGAGGAATGGAGACAATGTTGACATAAGGAGAAAGGCTGTGAGTCTGACAACTGAACCCGCACTCCGAACGTAGTACAAACAATTGAACATTGGGGTTATAGGAAAAACCAATCTTTTGCCAGTTTTTTTTTCTCAAAGGCCTCCGGATCTGCCTATTACACTAGAATGCATCTCCGGATTTCAAGCACCAAAACGTGGCACCGGACGTATCGATCTGCCTCCACAAAAACTCAGTAGTGTAATCCAGTCCTAAGGCTATGGCTATGACTTCTCTCCTGTATGAACACACTGGTGTGTCTTTAACTCTCCTGACCTAGTGAAGTTCTTTCCACACTGGACACAGTGGTATGGCTTCTCCCCTGTATGAACACGCTGGTGTTTCTTTAAATCTCCTGAACTAGTGAAGTTCTTTCCACACTGGTCACAGTGGTATGGCTTCTCTCCTGTATGAACACACTGGTGTATCTTTAAGTCACCTGACGTAGTGAAGTTCTTTCCACACTGGTCACAGTGGTATGGCTTTTCTCCTGTATGAACACGCTGGTGTGTCTTTAAATCTCCTGACGTCGTGAAGTTCTTTCCACACTGGTCACAGTGGTATGGCTTCTCTCCTGTATGAACACGCTGGTGTATCTTTAAATGTTCTGACCTAGTGAAGTTCTTTCTACACTGGACACAGTGGTATGGCTTCTCTCCTGTATGAACACGCTGGTGTGTCTTTAAATGTTCTGATGTAGTGAAGTTCTTTCCACACTGGTCACAGTGGTATGGCTTCTCTCCTGTATGAACACGCTTGTGTTTCTTTAAATGTCCTGACGTAGTGAAGTTCTTTTCACACTGGTCACAGTGGTATGGCTTTTCTCCTGTATGAACACGCTGGTGTTTCTTTAACTCTCCTGACGTAGTGAAGTTCTTTCTACACTGGACACAGTGGTATGGCTTCTCTCCTGTATGAACACGCTGGTGTGTCTTTAAATATCCTGACGTAGTGAAGTTCTTCCCACACTGGTCACAGTGGTATGGCTTCTCTCCTGTATGAACCCGCTGGTGTGTCTTTAAATGATCTGATCTAGTGAAGTTCTTTCCACATTGGTCACAGTGGTATGGCTTCTGTCCTGTATGAACACGCTGGTGTATCTTTAAATGTTCTGACGTAGTGAAGTTCTTTCCACACTGGTCACAGTGGTATGGCTTCTCTCCTGTATGAACACGCTGGTGTATCTTTAACTCTCCTGACGTAGTGAAGTTTTTTCCACACTGGTCACAGTGGTATGGCTTCTCTCCTGTATGAACACGCTGGTGTATCTTTAACTCTCCTGACGTAGTGAAGTTTTTTCCACACTGGTCACAGTGGTATGGCTTCTCTCCTGTATGAACACGCTGGTGTGTCTTTAAATCTCCTGACTTAGTGAAGTTCTTTCCACACTGGTCACAGTGGTATGGCTTCTCTCCTGTATGAACACGCTGATGTGTCTTTAAATCTCCTGACGTAGTGAAGTTCTTTCCACACTGGACACAGTGGTATGGCTTCTCCCCTGTATGAAAACGCTGGTGTATCTTTAAATATCCTGACATAGTGAAGTTCTTTTCACACTGGTCACAGTGGTATGGCTTCTCTCCTGTATGAACACGCTGGTGTATCTTTAAATGTTCTGACCTAGTGAAGTTCTTTCCACACTGGTCACAGTGGTATGGCTTTTCTCCTGTATGAACACGCTGGTGTATCTTTAACTTTCCTGAGTAAGTGAAGTTCTTCCCACACTGGTCACAGTGGTATGGCTTCTCTCCTGTATGAACACGCTGGTGTGTCTTTACATTTTCTGATGTAGTGAAGTTCTTTCCACACTGGTCACAGTGGTATGGCTTCTCTCCTGTATGAACACGCTGGTGTATCTTTAATTTTCCTGACGTAGTGAAATTCTTTCCACACTGGTCACAGTGGTATGGCTTCTCTCCTGTATGAACGCGCTGGTGTGTCTTTAAATCTCCTGACGTAGTGAAGTTCTTTTCACACTGGTCACAGTGGTATGGCTTTTCTCCTGTATGAACACGCTGGTGTATCTTTAATTTTCCTGACGTAGTGAAGTTCTTTTCACACTGGTCACAGTGGTATGGCTTCTCTCCTGTATGAACACGCTGGTGTTTCTTTAAATGTTCTGACCTAGTGAAGTTCTTCCCACACTGTTCACAGTGGTATGGCTTCTCTCCTGTATGAACACGCTGGTGTATCTTTAACTCTCCTGACGTCGTGAAGTTCTTCCCACACTGTTCACAGTGGTACGGTCTTGGCTTGTCTGTGTCTCTCTGTCTCTGGGCAGTAGCTGGGGTGAGGGGGGTGTTGGAGGTGGGGATAGGGAGTGATTGAGAGGAGGAGGAGGAGAGAATCTCTGGTCTGATCTGTCTGCTTGAGAGACGAGAGAGAGAGACGTAGAGGTTGTCATGGCTCCTCTTGAGGTGCTTGTTGAGATAGATCTGGGAGGTGTAGGTGAATGGGCACACAGAGCAGGAGAACACCCGAGTCTGGGACAAGTCTGACATCACTCCTGGGAGAGTGAAAGACAAAGAGAAAAACATTAAAAAGGATTCTCACACCTGTATTACAAGTGCAAATACTGTATAGAGGGTTTATATGTATGTAACTAGTGGGGGGCGAAACACGACGACACCACAACTTCAGATTGAGGACAGGAGAGAGAAAGATATGCAAGAGGTTCCTCTGGCTGAGCTCGAGTGAAGGAGAGCGACAGAGGAGAGAGAGGAGTGAGAAAAAGAAAAGAGGAGAAAGGAGAGAAAACAAGCATGAATACATTGAAGCCCACGGCAATAGCTACCTTAAATAGCTAGAGTAAGCTAGCACTCCTAAAGATAAGTCAAGCTACCATGTTCCATGGCAACTAACAGCATTCCATTTTGTTCTGAACAAGTGTGCCTGCCTAATATTGGCAATTTGCGTGCCTCACAACAGCGATTTGCACAGCCACCATTGCAGTTCATGACATAGTGCCATCTGTATCGTTGCATCCATGAGTGTCCTGAATTTCACGCTGTATGCCCATGTCTTGCCTGCTGGCTGGCACCATGGGAAAAAGACAGAGGAGAGGAAGGATGGTAGAGAAGAGCTACTTGGACAGCGGTTATTATTATGACCAGCAGACCTCTGGTTCTTTCAGCTTTAAGGAAAGAGGTGGATGAGAGAGAGATGGAGAAGACAGAGGGAAGAAGAGTTGAGGACAGATACCTCTAGCGGTGCTCTTTTCTTCCCAGACGTAGTTGAAGGAGATGCTCTTGTATCTGTACTCCTGTCCGTACCAGACCAGCAGCTCCTTCCCGACAGCCAGCAGCCGCGAAACAGGATCCCTCCACGGTACTGAAACGCTACCAGGTTCTGCTCTTCCTCAGTACGGGCACAGTTCACATACCTGGGGGAGAGAGGGGGTGGTTTCATAAGAACAAACAGGTGAGGGAGGGAGAGACAGGAGGAAGGAAGGATGAAGGAAGAGAGGGAGGGAGAAAAAGTGGGTGAGATGTAGGGACTGACTGTATGGAGGGAGGAAGGGAGAGAGGGAAACTTTCAAGACTGGAGAGATGGTTTATTTTGAGTGAGAGCAGCAGAATAGATTCTGGAAATATGAGAAATGAGCATGTGTTCATATTTCTTCACCTGATTGTAATGCCTAATTATTCTACAGTTTACACATGCAAAGATCATCAAAGATGACACGATCTCTAAAAAGCCTGCCTATTGTTGTCCTGTTTAATTGTTCATGAAGTCTTTCCCTTAACATAGCCTTTTTATTTGCATCTCATTGTTTATAGGCCTCTGGATTCATTTCTAGTTGCTTCTCTATGAACTTCCTTCTGTTAGTTCTATCACAGTCCCTTACCATCTCTGGATCCTGCTGTTTCTGTCTCTCTAGTGACATGATGTTCATATGCGAAGTTTGACTTTTTGATCAGGGGGGAAGTCAGTCCCAGCCTACTTCTAACAATATAGATTAGGCCTACTTCTATCAATATAGCCTAGGCCTACTTCTATCAATATAGCCTAGGCCTACTTCTATCAATATAGCCTAGGCCTACTTCTATCAATATAGCCTAGGCCTACTTCTATCAATATAGCCTAGGCCTACTTCTAACAATATAGCCTAGGCCTACTTCTATCAATATAGCCTAGGCCTACTTCTAACAATATAGCGTGAGCGCAGCCAAATAGATTCTGGAAATCTGAGAAATGAGCATGTGTTCATATTTCTTCACCTGATTGTAATGCCTAATTATTCTACAGTTTACACACGCAGAGTCCATCTATTTGTAGGCATCTGGCATGACTTGCACACGGTCCTCCGTGGGAGCAGTGAAAACAAGTGCCAGGGGAATGCTCAAGTCCAAGCCATGCCAAACATGTACAAATATTGGGATTGCGATACATTTCACAGGAGAGCATATTGAGACTGGTAAGATTACACCCTGTGCTTCCCGTCTCAGTAAAGCACATTTTCACTAACACAAATCCCTATCCATCTATCCATCCATCCATCCAAGTATGCATGGATAACTATCTGTATGTCTTCTATATTTTACTTCAATTCAAAGGGCTTTATTGGCATGGGAAACATACATTTACAATGCCAAAGCAAACATCCCAAAAGGTCACAGAAATGTTATGGTTGAATTGAATGAATAAGTAACTAATATTTACAAATGTATTTAAATGGTAACTTTAAAGTTTGTATGTACAGTGTGTATATGTATAGTGATCAGTGCGGTGTGCAGGGACACTGATAGAAGATTTTCAATCGTGGAACCAAGCCAACCAGCTATCTGATCAATCGTGACCACAAGTCCGTATGGTAGAAGCCATAGTGCGCCACAGACTGGAAGAAGAGGAAGAGGAGTATGCCCACATGATGTACAATATCCATGATGAAAAAAGAGTAGAGCCATACAGAGAGCAGATGGCAGTGAATGGATGCAACATTGAGTTTGAAGTAGACACTGGGGCAAGCCTGACTATAGTGAATGAGAAAACATACAGGAAGATGGGAGGGGGGAAACTCCACCATACAAGAACAAAGCTGTATATGTACACCAGAGATAGTGTAGGGGTGCTAGGCAAGATGTACACACAAGTCAGTTACAAGGGGCAGACCAGACAGTTGCCATTGATAGTGGTAAGAGGGGAGGGGCCAAATCTCTTGGGGATAAATTGGCTAGAGGCCATTAGGCTAGACTGGAGGGCCATTTTCAGACTACATACAGGTCAGCAGCAGGAGTTGAGTGAGCTACTCTCACAACACGGAGAGGTGTTTAAGGTGAGCTGGGCAGTTTAGTGGGAGCTACAGCAAAGATCTCTGTTGACCCCGAGGCCAAGCCAAGGTATTTCAAAGCCAGGCCTCTGCCATATGCCCTCAAGGACAAAGTTGAGACAGAGTTGGTTAGATTAGAGAAGGAAGGCATCATAGAGCCTGTGAGTTTCCGAGTGGGCCGCTCCCATAGTTCCTATACTTAAACCAGACAAAACAACTAGAATATGTGGGGACTATAAAGTTACCGTGAATCCAGTGTCTAAGACAGATTACTACCCAATTCCAAAAACTGAGGACTTGTTGGCAGTACTGGGGGGGGACAGAAATTCACCAAACTAGACATGTCTCAGGCATACCAGCAACTCCCACGGGATGAAGAATCTAAGAAGTTCACAACAATTAACACCCACCGCGGTTTATACCAGTACACCAGGCTACCCTATGGGGTGTCATCAGCCCCAGGCATAGGAGAGAGAAATGTGTCTTCATGGCACCAGAGGTGGTGTACCTGGGAAACAGGATCAACGAAAAAGGGATTCATTCCGTAGCAGAAGTGTTGAATCTGGATGATTTTCAAAGAAATATTGATTTAATCTGATCCTGTTAGCTATTTCTAAATTATTATGATCGACCTCTGAGTATGGCTGTAGCTGGTGTGTTCTGTAAGAAAACGGTGTCCCTCTTCCATAGACTTATGAGATAAGGATGACATTCTTAGGGCTGGTACATTCTGTGCTAAACAGCAATTGTTGTGGTTAGCGCCGAGGCGGCGTATCTTATCTTGACCAAACAAGGCCACAGAAGAGACGAGAAAGACAGTCTTATCGGAGAAGAGACGAGGGGGGGGGACACCCGAACCATAAGAACGTTGCAACAAGACAAATGCTTTAATTTGAGTTCAGACAGCATACAGAGAGGTCAAGTGTACATTAGACTTAATGCCATCGTCTTTTGTATGTTAACCCTTCTGGAATAAACAGCTTTTGATGTCGCTCAAATCCTGTGTTGGAGAGATTAATTTTGAATACATCAGAACAAGGAGACACTGGACTGTGTGGTATTGTGTGAGATTGGGGGCCGTCTTTAATTGTAATCAAAACACAACGCAGTATGAGGGGTGGAAGTAACAAAAATTAATAAATAAATATGTTGTCGATTAAAATGCAATTGAATTAAATGTGTGATCGATTAAAATGCAATCGAATTAAATGTGTGAATGATTAAAATGCAATCAAATTCAATTATTCATTAAATTAATCATTCAATTATTCATTAAATTAATCGTTTAACTGCACTTTTATCATTTGAGTGCGCTTTTATCATTAAAAGTGTGCTTTCATCATTAGTGTGCTTTTATCAGTAAACTGCACTTTTATCATTAGCGTGTGCTTTTATCATTAGATTGTGCGTTTATCATTACAGTGTGCTTTCACTTTTATCATTAGACTGTGCTTTTGTCCTTTCCCAACACACACCACTCTAACGATAAAGCCTTTATCATTAGACTGCTGTGTGTTGTATGTGTCAATCACCTGACCACGCCCACAGGCGTACATCCAGGCTATCCTTGTCGATTGGACATGTCTTTTGATGAAAAATGTCATGCGCATCACCGCAGTTTTCAAAAAATCGCGCAGGCAGCCTCTGATGTGCAGGGTTTTATTGTAAATAAACTTCAAGTCTGTCAAGATCTTGCCATCAGCGGCCCAAGCGACGATGTTCACCTTTTCAACTTGGAATGGCTAAATGTTTTCTTGTTAATGCACAAGCTAGCGGAGTTCAAATAAATCCAAGGGTGGTCGAGCTAGTAGCTGATGCTACAAGCGAACTTCTAACGTTACAGCTAACAGAAGCCAGTTTTTCGCTATGACGTACATGCAGACAGACGTGGTTTAGGAGGGAGACCACGTTTAAACATTTCTCAGGAAACGTTGGAGTGGTTTGTCAATTGCGGCTATTCCGCCTTTGGAATAGCCGAGTGCCTTGGAGTACACCCCAATACCCTCAGACAGTGGCGATTCTAGACCTTTGACTGGGGGGGGGGCACAGAGATATGCCGGAGTGGCAATTCAGTTGTTTTTTCTGCATGCGTGCATGTGAAGAAGCAAAACACACGTTCCCAAAGCACAAGTCATACAAGCTATAATGGCCTAAAGATTTTTTTTTTTTTTTACAAACTGTATATTTCCACCCACTACAGGAATCACAATAATTAAAACGGTTTTAATAAACTTCACTGTAAGCGCCTACCATAATTTGTACTCACTGGTTCCCCAGCCTCCTCAGCACACACATCACAGGAATGGTCCATCACAGGAATGGTCCATAATTTGTCATGTTTTGTGATTGAAATGTCAAAATCATGACACCAAACAAATGTAATCAAGTGTCCACTGTCCATAATTTATTATTTTAACATGGTACCTCCATATTTAGGCTACATTCAGAAAAAAAAAAATCAGATCACATGTCATTCAGACAGTTTATGAACAACAATACTGCAGCAGCTGATAGATTAGACTGGTTCTAGGCTACATACAGTGATGTGCACAGCCTGCATGTAGAGTCACCATTGCCAGCACTGTTGTCGGTAACCTCCCCTTGTCTTCGGGACCACGGGAACCAGATTTTGCAGAACCTGGCGCAGCTGCAGAACAAGCCCGAATGACCCCATAAACCAATCTCCATCCAAAAGCAAATGTTAAAATGAAACTGTTCATTGTCTGAAATTAAACTAACCACAATCTCATTGACATGATCAAGGTAATTAAATATGTTTACCAATGGGAAGTCTGGAACTAGCAGGATTTTGCCTACCCATGTGTAAGGCTGGAGACTCCAGCTACACATCCAAGATGGCTCTGGCTGTCATCCTTATCATCACTACAAACAGTGCTGGCTGCTCTGGCTGCTGTCTTACATTTGAATGCTCTGATTTATTTTCATACTGTAAATAGTTGCATGACACACATCACTTTATAACACATTTTTAAGGGATGATAACTCATCTGGGATGAAAAAGGTGACAAAGAGCAAACCCATACACAAATCAAACAAATGACCAATTTTGGATTAAAAAACAGCCAATTCATCCCCTCCACCCACCTTTGAGTGAGTAGCAGCTACTACTATCAATCTGATGACAAAATGGAGTATCATGCAAGTTCAATTCTAGTCCCACTCCCATGACAGGACAGCAGATTACCTTAAATTTAGCCTAGCAATCAGAAAAAACTTCGTTTTTGTAACATGTTTTTCATGAAGGCTAATGTGCATTTCAGCTAGCTAGCTAGCTATCATAACGCTAGCTAGCTGACTTTAGATTTACAAGCAAGTGGAAAGACAATGATGACACTAGCTAGCTTTCATTAAATCGTGTTACAAAGATAATAACTATGTTTAAACGTTTTAACTACTGACACAATCAAAAAAAACATCTTTCTGAGGGGGAGTAAAAGAATATGTGAGCCAAGTTCAAATACCTTCTAGTAAAGTTAGCTAACTGCTTGCTCCTGCAGAAAGCAGTGTCCGTGAGCTTCTGTGGTGGACTAAACCATTTTGTTAAGGGGTGTGTAGGAGGCTCAACTATTTAGGGGATTAAAGATCAGTCTCTCAGACTATATTTTCAATCAATTGTAATTTAGTTATGACACTGACTCATTCATTAGAAATGACACAAATACAGACAAAATCACAGCGGTGGCACCTGGGCCACCACCTAGAATCGCCTGTCTGGTCGCGAGACTAGACATGTCCAATCGACAGGGATAGCCTGGATGTACACCTGTGGGCGTGGTCAGGTGATTGACACATACAACACACAGCAGTCTAATGATAAAGGCTTTATCGTTAGAGTGGTGTGTGTTGGGAAAGGACAAAAGCACAGTCTAATGACAAAAGTGAAAGCACACTGTAATGATAAACGCGCACTCTAATGATAAAAGCACACTCTAATGATAAAAGCACACGCTAATGATAAAAGTGCAGTTTAACGATTAATTTAATTATTAATTTAATTAATAATTGAATTTGATTGCATTTTAATCATTAACATTTAATTCGATTGCATTTTAATCGACCACATATTTATTTATAAATTTTTGTTACTTCCACCCCTCATAACGCAGAGCTTAATAAGGACAATGATAAAAGACAACGAAAGTCAACACAAGGTACAGGCCATTGCAAGCGCTCCACAGCCAACTGACCAGACACAGTTGAAGTACTTCTTGGGCTTCATGCTTAACTACAGTAGGACCCCACTTATCCCAACTTCAGAGAGCCCAACCTCCCGGTCTACCGGACAGGCTTAAAAAACTTTTTTTTAGCCTGCTATCTGGTTACTGGTGGGATTTTCATTACAGTACTGTACTTAAATCTGTCATAGTAAACATGTACTGTATCCTACTGTGAATAAAAACTGAACTGTATGTAGACCTACATGTTGCCTGTAGCCTATTGTCACGTTTAATTTCTTTGTTACTCTAAAGCGGGAAAATGTCGAGCACAAAACACAAACGAGTCGTACGAAGTACTGTATTTGATCAAAGCACGCACTCAAGTGGAAATTCGTTTATTTTATTATAGGCTAGGCTATATGAGTTTAGTTGGCTATTTGATTGCAATTTTGATGCATTTTCACAAGTAATTAAGGGTATTTATCGGTGTATTATGAGTCTATATGAAACAAGTATACCACTTATTGAATTTGGTGCATTTTAACATACGTTTTAGTCATCCGGACATTTCAGAGAGACGAACGACCTTCGGTCCCGTTGGGTTCGGATAAGTGGGGTCCTACTGTACTACTTCCTTGTAGTCTAATAAACATGATGAATCACTTGAATGTCTTTCCTACCTTGTAATTTCTTCGGAAAATGATATTTAGCTAATGTTTTGAAAACAACAAAGGTGTGTGAAACGTCACTATTATGTGCTCCACGTATTGACGCAATGACGTAGTACGCGATTTTCGGGGACCACCTCAAATTTGCTCTAGAGCGCATACTAATGGTCAAAAACTACATTGGGTAACTTTAGAGTAGTAAAGGGAAAAATCATGTTTAGCCCTGTTTTAAGGTTACTAATGATCATATACAAGAGTTTAACATATTATTTGAATGATTTTCCACAGTGCTCACCCACATCCATTGTATGACCAAAACGGTGGTAGAGCAATTATCACACTTTCTCAAAAGTGCTAGTTTTGTCAACTTTTTGATCTGAACCATTGTATACGATCATAAGTAACCTGAAAACGGGGCTAAACATGATTGTTCCCTTTACTACTCCTTTAAGAAATTCCACCAGTATCTGTTTGGGAAACACTGCACCATTGTGACAGACCACAAACCGCTGCTGGACCTCCTGGGAGAGTAAAGGCATCCCACACCTCGCCGCAGCCAGAATGCAAAGATGGGCACTGATTTTGGCAGCTTATGAGTACACCTTGGAGTATAAGGAGGGCTCAAAACACGGGAACGCGGATGCACTGAGCAGGCTCTCCCTGCCGATCACGTCCGCTGCCACACCACAGGAAGAAGAGGTGGTAATGCTCATGGAGCACATGAATGGCACACCACTACAGGTAACGCAGATATGGGAGGGGACCCGGCGAGACCCCATTCTGTCCAGAGTACATCAGGCGCTGCTGCAGGACTCCTGGCCCTCAGAGTACTGCAACAACCCAGAAATGCAGCCATACATAAGAAGAAAAAAGGAAGTGAGCGTGGAGGAGGGGTGCATACTGTGGGGAAGTAGAGTGATAATCCCACCTCAAGGAAGACGAATCATGATTGAGGAGCTTCATGAAGCTCATCCGGGGGTCCGGGGGTCTCACCAATGAAGTCTTTGGCCCGCAGCTACGTATGGTGGACAAACATGGACGCGGATTTAGAGTCCGCTGTGCGGGAATGTCATGCATGTCAGTCCTACCAAGCCACCCCTGCAACAGCACCGCTACATCTGTGGGAGTGGCCAGACCAACCATGGATGAGGCTGCCTCTGGACTTCTGTGGGCCAGTATTGGGGAAGATGCTCCTCATCGTCGTAAATGCCTATTCAAAATGGATCGAGGCTCACCCAATGTCGTCTATTACTTCATCCATGACTATCGAGAGACCGAGAAGCATTTTTGCCACCCCTGCAGTGATTGTCAGTGATAATGGGACTAGTCTGGTCAGTGCAGAGTTCAAGAACTTCCTACAAAAGAATGGCATACAGCATGTCACAACAGCACCATACCACCCGTCCTCAAATGGCTGTGCAGAGCGGGCGGTCAAGGAGGGACTCAAGAAGGTGGGGGAAGGTAGTCTGGAGACAAAGCTATCCAGGTTCCTGTTCAAGTACAGATCCACCCCCCAGACCACCACGGGAGCCACGCCAGCTGAGCTGCTCATGAACCGCAGGATCAGGTCTCTGCTAGATCAGGTGCGTCCCTCGCTATTTACAAGTGTCTGATTGAGTCTATGTGAGGGGATACTCAGGTCAAGGTCAAGGTCAACTTTATTTATAAAGCACGTTTAAAATCAACCGAAGTTGCACCAAAGTGCTGTACAATATATAAAATAAACAAACAAAAAACAGAATAAAGTGCACATAATCACAGAACAATAAAAGGACAGGACACAAACAGGACAGGGGATGTAGGCTATCAGGCCTCAAAAGCCAGTGAAAACAAGTGCGTTTTAAGCTGAGACTTAAAGAGCCCTAGGTTCTGTGCGTGTCTAATGTGTGGAGGGAGGCTGTTCCAGAGCTTTGGGCAAGCCACCGCAAAAGCTCGGTCACCCTTGGTCTTAAGTCTCGATCTAGGGACTATTAAAAGAGTCTCGGAGGAGGACCTCAGGCCCGAAGTGGATTCCGGCAACTTATAGAGAGGACCGGTCCAGTCTCTTGGAGAGTGAAAACACTGGATGGGAAACTGGTGAGACGACATCAGGATCAGATACGGCCATGTTATGATCACAACCTGGCTGACCCCTGTCTCTAAGAGGAGAGTGTTCCTGTGGACACAGCAGAGCAAGAACTAGAAAATCAGGCACACGAGGTAGTATGGGCACCGCCACAAGAAGCAGAGGATCCAGGCATACTGGTGCCGCCAGCAGAACTAGAGAATCCAGCACCAGATGCAGTGGCACCGGGGCCTCCAGACATTGGGGTTTTGGGAAATTGTTACCCAGTGAGAGCTAGACAGGCACCCACGTATCTCAAGGACCAAGTGGTAGCAGGGGCTGAATAATCCCCTCGTAGAATCAGACTAGGTTTAAGTGAATTTGTTCAGCACATAAAAGAAGGATTTTTGTAGACTATGGGGGGAGGAATGTTGTAATGTTCTGATTCATGTTGTATGTTATATTCAGTCAGGCAGTCAGGTGATATAAGGAGAGGGGCTTAATGTAGAGGGGGACCGGAAGTAACGTTAAGCAAGGAGATCAGAATGCGTAGTAATGGGGTCTGAAGTGCAGAATGCAATAAAGAGTAAATAACTTTGAGAGTGTATCATCCTTGACTTTATTACAGTAATTGTATAGCAACATGTAAACCTCAGTTGCTGGCGGTCCATCTGATGCCTGACCAGCCTCAGTGCAAATGTATAACTATGTGTGTGTTTATTCTATCCAGAATAAATCAGCCTTCAGCAGCAAGAAGTGGTCCAGCTATTTAATACACAATGCAAAAACACATGCGTACAAGACCAGACCGGTCACATCAGCAATTATTTGGAGTCAGCACAGGTGGTGGCCTCTAGATTTGCTTATGAATTACGTTATACGGCCATGCTCTCCACTTAATGTCACCAGCGAATAAAAGAAGTGAACGCACGCAGCAACGACCAGCAACAGAGAAATTCACTGAAAACAGACCGCATGTCGGTATGTTCGCTTCACGCGCTTCCCTCTCAACATGGTCATACAAAACAGCTTGCTGAATTCAGAAAAGATGAATAAACTATTCTGTTTTCGATTCAAATGTGTAGCTATATGACCCTCCCCTGGACTCAAATTAAAAAGAACAGTAACCCTCTCCTGGACTCAAATTAAAAAGAACAGTAACCCTCTCCTGGACTCAAATTCAAAAACAGTCGTCTAACCCTCCCTTGTTCATTCGAAGTTCACTTCCTAAACCGAAGCCCCAAACGGCTTCGCTCTAATCTTTCAAAAATAAAAAATAACATACAACTTACCGAATTGAGGTTTGTCGTAGCCTACAGTGAAAGGCTAGTGAGTAGGTTGTGATGGAAACGTTTCTTTACTCAAAAAGAATAAAGAGCTTGTCTCTTGTTTTCTTGAGATGGATAAAAAAATATTTGCAATGGGGAATCTTAACAGGCGTGACAAACAATGTTCAACTGTCGAAAGTTTCCACTGCGAAAAGTTTCCAAGGTAGAGAGAGACACAAATTACGAACACAATTTATATACACTTTTGGTCGTGACTGCTAGTCTGTTCAATGCTCTTAACCAATCGGTGAAAGCCGGGAACAATGACGCGTTTCACTGTTCAGATCCGGTCTAGAGCCCGCCTCCTGAGACCGGAAACTACCTGACGCCCTTTTCTGGATATGTAATTGTAATATCTTGTACTATATTACATAATCAAGGTCGGACAGCGGCGTAACCATTTACTGACGTTCACTGATATACTTTGGAGAAGTGCATTACAGGGCATGGCCATCACTGACTAACTGACACTGCACTGCCATATCTACCTAGGTGATTAACAAGTAGTAGTGCTTAGGTGAACCTCTGTTGCCACCTACTGGACATTGTTAAGAACACATAACCCAACCATAGCATAGTACAGTAATGGTAGTGACCAGTTCTGACATTACTATGACATTATTATTCTGACATGCATTATGCGTGACCTCTTCATTTATAACAGAGGAGAGACATGGTGTGTTTGTAGAGACAGAGGAGAGACATGGTGTGTTTGTAGAGACAGAGGAGAGACGTGGTGTGTGTGTAGAAAGTCAGAGGAGAGACGTGGTGTGAGTAGAGGCTCCTCAGAGGATGGGGATTAGCAGAGAGCACACGTCTCTGGAACCAGGAGGCTCTGCTCTACCAGGAGGCTCTGCTCAGGCATCTCTTCGGTCCAGCTGCTGGTACCAGTGGTCTGGGTCTGCTGGTACAGAACAGACTGGTACCACTGGTGTGGTTCTGCTGGTACAGTTTTGAGCCAGTGGCGAAAGATGGGCAGCGACTCTGCTGTCCTGACGTCAGTGGTCAGTTTGTTCCACCTAACCTTGCATCACCAGGCTGTCTTCGAGGGAGAACCTGGTTTCTCTGTTAGCTGGTTTCACTGTTACTGTACATTACATTACAGTACATTACAGTCATTTAGCAGACACTTTTATACAAAGCGACTAACAATAATTGCATTTAACGTAGGAAAAGCCAATGTACTACTACTAGCCAGAACTCACAAGTGCATCTTCTTTCTAAAACAAGTGACTAAGAGCATAATCTAGTGCTGAAGGCAAAGTGCAAGAATAGCAATCTAAAATACAGTACAATACAATATAATAGAATCAAATACAATACATGCTTAGGAGGGAGGATTGTTGTAGTACTCCTTGAAGAGATGAGTTTTGAGGCTGCGCAAAAGATGGGCAGCGACTCTGCTGTCCTGACATCAGTGGGCAGTTCGTTCCACCACTGCGCGGCCAGGACAGAGAAGAGCCGTGACCGCGTCGATCGACCGCAGTGGCCTCCATTACATTACAGTCATGTCTTTTCAGTGGTTGGTTTTCACTCTACTCCAAAACTAGATCCGGTTCATGCCGCAGTGTTATCGTCCCTCGCCAGTCGCTAGGAGTTAGAATGCAGTCAGACTTCAGGGTTAGACTCAGAGTTTTTGGACGTCCTGGAATACCCCCATGTGTCTGTTGTCTCACTTGCTGGTGTTTACATTTCCATTAGGTCCTGTAGCTCTAGGCTGTACGTATTCAGCAATGATGTACAGTATGCAACATTGGTCAATTACACAACAGCATTAGTCCCCCAATATCATTACCGAAATATTGATATTGTAGAAGAAGTTCAGTTAATCTGGCATCATTGTCATTATCATCATGAATCAGTCTCATCACAACAGTTCTGATAACCCCAATGGGAGATGGGAAATGTAGTCTGTGATAAGTTTTTTTTCCTATACAGGCAGTGGAGGCCACAGATGATGTCCTTTCGGAGCAGTTCAGGCCAGACACTGTGCAGGATGGATTTTCCACAGTGCCAGCTGTAGAGGAGGAGCCCCCCTCCAACCTGGCAACCCTCAGTTATGAGGTATGAGGCATGTCGTGCCTGATGCATGTAGGATGGAGCTGTTCCTTCCATTGCCCTGTAGGCTAGCACAAAACAGAGGGACAAAAAAGAGACCAAAAGTAATAGGGAAAAAAGAAATAAAAATGAATGGGAGTGACAAAAAAACAACCAACATAGAACTGAATATAGTTGCAAGGATCAAAATGATAAATTATATTATTATGTCAGTATTAAATAGTCCCTCAGTTGCTTTCTAAAAGCAGTCTGAGAAGACGATCTCAGTGATAGTGATAGAGTGATAGAGTTTTGGACCTCTAAATTTTATGTTGAATTGATGGCGTGATGTTCGACAGAAAGGTAGGTGAAGTTGATTATTATGCCTAGTTGGTTATTAATGGACCAATTAATGTCAACTTCAGGAAAAGTGTGACTAAAATGCTTATTTGATTAATACAGGATGGGAGCCATCACGATACCCTCGATTCTGCTCTAGAGCTTCCTGCTGGGGTAGTTGGCGGTATGTGTTCTGTCCAAATATTTATAAAGTCTTGAGATGTGCAAACCTTAATTTATGTGCATATTGTCGCTAATGAACTCATTCTGTGTGTATAGGATCTCTGGAGTCACAGGTGGGCAATGCTACATTTCCACTACTGAGTCTCCAGAAGGACCTTGTTAGAGGGACTAATCTAGCAGTTCCTGCTGGAGTATGTAACGGTATGTGTTATGTCCAAACATTTTGAAAGTGTTGAGATATGCTAGCCTTCATTTATGTGCACTTTGTCACTAATTCACTCATTCTGTGTCTATAGGATCTCTGGAGGCACAGGCGTGCACAACACAGGACATGCACAGCTCTGTCATGGCAGTGAAATGGAGGCCAGGGTCCATGTTAAGAGCGTTGCCTTGGATCATTCTTCGGATCATAGTCATCAAGGTCATGACTACCAAGGTTTTCAAGCTTCCATGGAGCAGCATCCTCCTGAGAATCAGAGAGGTGGTGCATGGAAGCCATCGGGTTCCCTTCTCCCAGCTGTACGTGGCCGGTCTGCTCTACATACTTTTTTGTGAAGGGTATTTGGACTTGCTCCCTTTTGTCGTGCCGGAATGGACCGCTTTCAAGGACATAGTCTTAGAGGTCATCACTAGTATCGTCCTTAAGTTGTCGTGGAGATGCACCCTGAGAGCAGGACAAAAGGTGAGCCTTGCATTTAGCAAGTTGATCAACAGCCATCTGGAGCGCCACGACCTGCCCCTCAACACAGAGAAGCACCGCCACGACCTGCCCCTCAACACAGAGAAACACCAGCAGGACACCCTGAAGAAGCTCCTCCAAAAACAAGAGAAGGCCCTGAACGTTCAGGTGAGCCAGCTGTATCTTAACCTCACTTTGGGAGATTCTTGTCTTTTCATTTCAATATTTTGAACCTTAAAACAATGAATTGTGGCGTCCGTGGTCCTGCGACAGAGCTGCGTCCGTCGCGTCATGGGCAGGAGGAGGCTGGAGAAGCGCCTCAGGAAGCTGGATGTTGCCAAGAGCAAGAGGATCATGCAGCTGCAGCGCAGGATCAATGAGCAGGTGAGCGCTGTGGCTGTGAATATGGATGTTTATTAGGAGCTAAGTTAACATATTTGTACCCAAGCTGGATCTTGATTTGAGAGGTAGAGAGGTAAAAAACAAAAAAACAAAAAAACATAATGAAATGATATTAACCGCCAAGAAATTGTCTAAGTTCAACTGATCCCCCACTTACACAACAGAGCACGATGACAGGAAATATTACAAACCTTTTTTTAAATACTACAACACTACAACAGTACAATCCTACCACCAAGTAAAGAAAGCACCACAATCACTAGCTTTCTTAAAATAGCCTACTAGGGGCCTACCTAAATGAACTAGCCTACTATTGGTGCATTCAAGACAACTCGGGACTCAGGAACTCCAACTTGTGAAAAACGAATTGAACGCTCGTCCAACTCAGGATAACAAATCAGGAACTTGGTATTATTTTGAGCCCCGAGTTGACATCACAACATGGCGGCATAGTTTCAGTTTATTTTTTTACAGGGACAATGCACACCAATCAATAATTTTAGGAACATTTTAGTAAACGAGCACTCATAGTAAATGTGCCAGTGTTAGCTGAGTAGCTAGTATATATAACGTTGACTATAAGAATTTAATTATTATAAAGTGTTTTTTGACGTTTTTACATGTATTTGATGTCTGATTGTCCAATATATGTTTGTATTCTATATATGTCTCTCTGATTATAGCAATATGTGGACTTTAACAGCTATTTTACTGGTGAAATTAGTTAGCCAGCTGTTTTGTTGGCTAACATAACATAGCTAACGTTTGCTAGCTCAGAGCTAGCTAGATTCGTTACTTACTTTTTTCTCCTGCGTTAAAATCGTCAATGCAATGACGTCGGGGGTCGGGATTCCCAACTTGGGAATTCCTGAGTCCTGCATTGTCTTGAACGCACCATATGTCCTGTCACACAGCGCGTCACACGAAGTCTTTTAGCCTGCCTTTACATCCCCTGTGATACTTAGCTTGAAGTAGGCTAGTATGTCACATTCGTATGCATACTGCATTCAAAGTACATACTTCATAAGGGCAGCTGTAATACGTACTAACAGTAAAAAGAAGAAGTATGCGATTTGGAACAAAGCCAGGGAGTTTTGCTGTGTCACATGGAAAGCTTGTGTGTCTTCCCACAGTATAAGGAGAACAGAGCGCTCAGTGAGAGGCTGCGAGGCCTGGAGAGAGGGGTGGAGAGACTGGGAGGTCTGGAGAGAGAGGTGGAGAGACTGGGAGGTCTGGAGAGAGGGGTGGAGAGACTGGGAGGTCTGGAGAGAGAGGTGGAGAGACTGGGAGGTCTGGAGAGAGAGGTGGAGAGACTGCGAGGCCTGGAGACGTCCCGGGTTGCTGATCGCCTGGGGAGAGAGGTGGCCCACCGGGAGACACTCAGACTGAGGGAGGAGAGAGACGGTCTAAAGAAAAGTCTGTTCCACACAGAGCTCAAAAACAGCACCTTGGAGCGTTCACTCACCTCCACAGAGAGAGAGATACTTGGGTAGGAGCAAATGCATATGGATGCATCTTCTCAATTCTTGCCAAATGATTTGATGGTAATGAGAGTTTCTGTCTGTTTATTAAGGTTGAAGGAAGAGATCAATGCCCATCAAAAACAGGGGAGAGAGGTGGCCTCCCGGGAGACACTCAGACTGAGGGAGGAGAGAGACGGTCTAAAGCAAAGTCTGATCCACACAGAGCGCAAAAACAGCACCTTGGAGCGCTTACTTGTCTCCACAGAGAGGGAGATACTCGGGTAGGAGCAAATGCATCTGAACAGGGCCGCCGCTAGTGGGGGGGCGAAAGGGGCAATCGCCCCTGGGCCTCGCGCTTTAGAGGGCCTCACGGCAGGCAGGAACTTTATTTTCATTCTAGCGCTGCCACGACTCAGAGCCGTGTCGAGGGGGGACGTTTCGGGGGGGAGACAGAGGCGTGTCGAGGGGAGGGGGTTCTCAATTCTTGCCAAATGATTTGATGGTAATGAGAGTTTCTGTCTGTTTATTAAGGTTGAAGGAAGAGATGAATGCCCATCAAAAACAGGGGAGAGAGGTAGAGCGCCTGGACACATTCAGACTGAGGGAGAGAGACAGTCTAAAGAAAAGTCTGATACAGACAGAGCTCAAAAACAGCACCTTGGAGCGCTTACTCACCTCCACAGAGAGGGAGATACTTGGGTAGGAGCAAATGCATCTGGATGCACCTTCTCAATTCTTGCCAAATGATTTGATGGTAATGAGAGTTTCTGTCTGTTTATTAAGGTTGAAGGAAGAGATCAATGCTCAAAAACAGCTCATTGGCCACCAAGAACTCACAGGAAAGTGAACAAGAGAAAAACTAGTAGGGGATAACCACAGAGATCTAATGTTCAAATGCATTTAATTTGGGAAGTAAACATTATATTACATTACATTACACTCACTTAGCTGACACTTTTATAAAAATAAAAAAATTAACGTAGGAAAAGCCAATGTACTACTTGCCAGAACTCACAAGTGCATCTCCTTTCTAAAACAAGTGACTAGTGCATAGTCTCGTGCTGAAGGCAAAGTGCAGAATAGCAAACTAAAAATATAATAGGCGCCTAAGAGGGAGGATTGTGGTACTACTGTATCTCTTGAAGAAGTGAGTTTTGAGCCTGTGGCAAAAGATGGGCAGCGACTCTGCTGTCCTGATGTCAGTGGGCAGTTCATTACATCACTGCAGGGCCAGGACAGTTAAGAGCCGTGACCGTGTCCATCGACCGCTGGAGCCTCGGAGTGAGAAGGCAACCACTCACCCCAAGGTAACACAGCATAGTGGTTGGGAGGGAGTGTAGGGTTTGACTATGGCCTGGAGGTAGGAGAGAGCTGTTTAATTCATTGCCCTATAGGATAGTCCCAGAGTCTGGATGCAAGCTGCTACAAGGAGCCAGTGTAGAGAACAGAGAAGGGAAGATTGTGGGAGAACTTGGGTGGTTGAACACCAGGCGAGCAGCAGCTTTCTGGACAAGTTCCAGGGGTTTAATGGCCGAGGCAGGGCTGCCCCAGCAAGGAGGGAGTTGCACTAGTCCAAACGCGAGATGACAAGGGCCTAGATGAGCACCTCGGTACATGCATTTTCCCTTTACTTCTCCTTTAATATAGTGATAGTATACATCTTATAGTAGAAGAATGAGGAAAAAACTAAAAATTGATGAGTGGAAGAAAAAATGCTATTTTGTAGTGTCTCCACTTAAGTTTTTTTGTAAAGCCTAGTTTTTATTTTTATTTCAGTCAAAAAGTAAAAATAAATAATCGTTTTAAAACTAAAAGTTTATATATTCTCACACCTATTTTTTCGTTAGTTTTCATTAACTATAAGAACCTTGATCCAGGCCCTTCTCATCTCCCGCCTGGATTACTGCAACTCCCTCCTTGCTGGGGCCATGGCGTTAGCCATTAAACCCGTGGAATTTGTCCAGAAAGCTGCTCTGTGCCTGGACTTCAACCACCCCAAGTTTTTTCACACAACCTCCCTTCTCCGTTCTCTACACTGATTCCCTGTAGCAGCTTACATCCAGTTTAAAACTCTGGTACTAGCCTGCTGGGCAATGAAAGGAACAGCTCCCTCCTACCTCCAGGCCATGATCAAACCCTACACTCCCGCCTGACCACTACACTCTGCTACCTCGGGAGGACTGGTTGCCCCGTCACTGCGAGGCCCCTGTAGTCAAATGACGCGGTCATGGCTCTTCTCTGTCCAGGCCCCACAGTGGTGGAATGAACTACCCACTGACGTCAGGACAGTAGAGTCGCAGCCCATCTTTCGCTGCAGGCTCAAAACAGACCTCTTCAAGAGGTACAGTACTACCAGGAGTATTACTGTACCAAGCACCTATTCTATTTTTAGTTTGCTATTCTTCACTTTGCCTTCAGCACTAGATTATGCTCTTAGTCACTTGTTTTAGAAAGGTGATGCACTTGTGAGTTCTGGCAACTACTTTAAATGCAATTATTGTTATTATTACTTTGGATAAAAGTGTCAGCTAAATGACTGTAATATATTGTAATGTAGCTAGCTAGATAGGTTTTAAGTGGATTAATTGGAAGGCCACAACATATTGACATCATGTTCATTCAAATCAAAAACATTTGCTGATTTTGTGTTTTGTGGATGGGTGTATTGCTGTTTTGAAATAAATCATTTTCATCTGGATCTGGATTGCTGTTTTGAAATTAATCATTTTCATCTGGATCTGGATTGCTGTTTTGAAATAAATTATTTCATCTGGATATGTTTCATTAATAGGATAAAGATGATCACTTAGAATAACTTTGTATTGACTGGTAATGGCTCTACACTTTCAGTATCCAAGTGGTTTCACACTATGGACGTGTGGGGGAGCATGTGGTGTACACTAAGAGAATGGTATTGACCTGAATGCTTCAGGTGGTTCACATTCATTTGGGGATTTATGGGTTTTGTGTTCATATAAGAGCAGTTAAAACAGATCAGTCAAATTTGGCCTTGAATACTATAAAACGGGGGCTCATTTTAGACCTAGAACCTGGGTAACCCAGGTGAGTTGTGGCTGTGGGTGTGTATGGGGATGTTTTCCATCTGCTGGATGAACATAATATTGTCTTACCCATTCATTTCCTATAGCGGGTCATTTTACCCATTCAATTCCTATGGTGGGTCATTTTAAACCCAGAACAGCACCCTGATCAGCTTGGTCTCAACCTACAACAGATTCAGCTTCATCAAGGTAATCTATATTTCATCTGCAACATGCATTTTCAAGTTGGCCATATAGAACTGCTAAACTAAAAAAGCACACATTCAACAACTGTACATGCTGACGAAATGCATCACAGGCAGAGGTCTGTGCTCTCTGAGCGCTATTCTAGTTATTGTCATGTTTCTGTAACACTATTTAACTGGCCACCCGAAGACCTTCATCAACATGCAATGATAGCAGTCAACCACATAGTGGCGGTGTTGCACAGAGCTCAGCTAGGAGACCTCAAACTGCAAGCAGAGGATGCAGATTATCAGATTATAAACACTATGAAGAGTGAAGATGTTCTTCTGAAACACAGACCTAGGCCTGATTAATCATTTTAACTCTATTCACCTGTTCTCTTTATTATGTTGGAGATACTGTATCTATCTGTGGGTTCACTTTCAAACGAACACTTCTGAAGATGGAAACACCAGCCTCTCCATGTCCTTTTTAATCTGATGATCACCTGTTGTGACCTTAATTGACTTCTGCTTCATTCCTTTGGGTTTAGGAATGTCTCATGACATATTTTAGATATGAAGACATTTTAGGTATGAGGAACTGCTTATCTCTACATTATAGCTTTTCTAATGATCATTACTTATCATATCTAACCTTAACTCCTCCCACTGCTGCTTGGACCAGTGGGTCCAGTTTGTTACATTCCTCATAGGGCTTCTGTTAGTGTGTTTTGGCTACTGTACTGTTCACATTTCTCCTAATTCCACTGGATTAAACATTGATATTCGTAAATAAATACATTGAGAGTTCCATAAAGTAAGTGTTTAACATATGGATGGAGTTAATGTTTAACATTTAGTGCTAGTGCCTATTGTACTGTAAGTGGGGTACTGGGGTGCTGAGAAAATGTATTTGGTCCAGCATCAAGCTACTACAGTAGATAAGCCGTGTATCATAGCAAAATATAAACTACACACATGTAGGAAGACAAAATACCGATATTATTTGGTCACTTTAGGTGGTACCGAATCTGGATAGGCCCCTGGACTAAATGGTTAGTTTGTAAACTGCCTGATCAGCCTTTTCTATCCATTTTGCATCTTTCAGAATGGCATATTATGCAAATTAATTGATTACTACTTCTATCTACTTTTGGGAGAACCAACAGCTACTTCCCTTACAGAGGAGCTGGCAACACTGCACTTAGCACCCCGATATCAGTCAGTCTTTCATTGTTCATGGTGTTGCGCACTGAAATGTATCGCTTTCAGTGCAGAAAAGTTGGCATCAGCTGTGCTTAGAGACAGGGCCATGGCAGGGTCTTGAAGACAACAACTTGTTAAAGAACGTAGTGTCTGGAGTACTCGGGTATCTGTTGTGCAAGGGGGAGGAGCACAGTCAGGGATGAAAATTAACTTTTTGGCTCACCTGCCAAGGGGACTGGTAGATGAAAAAATCCGCCGGCCAAGTATATTTTTTACCGGCCAAAATAATAAATTGCCTTTTTTGTCACATTATACATCTGTTACAGTACTTTTCATTCAGATAATAGTATTATGTTGAATACATGCTTAAGGAAGAGGCCAAAGTACAATTTCAAATAAAGTAGTTTAATTCGATGCCTAGAAACATTGCAATTCATAGAAATTCAAATATTCATTTCCATTCACTTCCACGGTGTAGAATTATCCATAACTAGTTAACCCTACACAAATATGAGATATAAATGATCCAAGCCTTCACCTCATGGTCTTTATGTGTTTATGAACAAAATAAAAAATACTGTAACATATTCACAGCCTGTCATCATGTAAAGTTAAACCTGAGCTGGTTGCAGGGGCGTAGGTTTGATTTGAGCTTTGGTAGGGACACAATAGGTTGTTGTTGTTTCACGTAGTCTGGATTGAATCTGGGCCGAATCAGATTAATTTCCGTCGCCACTGATTGGGCAATGTGACAACGAATGACAAGGTTTATCCACAAAACCTACATCTGTTGAGTCAGACTATAATCTCACCTGTAACCCTGATGCATCTCCCGCCTGCCTCTCCAGGTCCTGCCTTTCTGCTGCTTTGACCAAAACAATTCTAATGTCGGTTTTTGTCTTATTTTTTCTGGTCATAAAAGGGAAATGATTGACAATATCAAACTACTTGCAGACATGAAACACTCTTTTCCGTGTAACCTACAGCCTATTCTGTGTAGCATATGAAATATGAACATAATTACGCTGGACTTGGACTGAATTGCATAAACAAACCAGACGTCTCGTCTCGTTTGTTTAGCCTGTTATGCAATTCAGTGGGCGAGTGAACCTAGCTAGTCATTGCTCAAACCTAGGAGTTTGCAACGGTTATACCAAAACTGATTTATTACTAGCTAAAGACAACTGTTATGACAACATTACAGCACCTTATCTCTGCCTCAGCAAACGTTTACGAGACCTAACGTTATAGCTTATACGTACAGCTCTGACTAGCTGCACCACCAGCACTAACATTACAGTTTACAGGCATTTAGTAGGACGCAAACTAAACTATTATCATTGATACTCTGTACTGAAAAATAATTGTCGGTCAACATATTGTATTCCCTATTGTTCAATAACTTCAATCTTACTTCTGCTTAATCAAAATTCCCGCTGTTGCCGACAGTCGATGCTCGATGTGCTGTGAGCTGCTGAGCTCGCGAGGCCCTCGCTGGGTCACAGAGGGAGGGAGGGAGGGGGGGAAGTAGGCTACTGTACATTGTTGAGGGAGGGAGGGGGGGAAGTAGGCTACTGTACATTGTTGAGGGAGGGAGGGGGGGAAGTAGGCTACTGTACATTGTTGAGGGAGGGAGGGGGGGAAGTAGGCTACTGTACATTGTTGAGGGAGGGAGGGGGGGAAGTAGGCTACTGTACATTGTTGAGGGAGGGAGGGGGGAAGTAGGCTACTGTACATTGTTGAGGGAGGGAGGGGGGGAAGTAGGCTACTGTACATTGTTGAGGGAGGGAGGGGGGGAAGTAGGCTACTGTACATTGTTGAGGGAGGGAGGGGGGGAAGTAGGCTACTGTACATTGTTGAGGGAGGGAGGGGGGAAGTAGGCTACTGTACATTGTTGAGGGAGGGAGGGGGGGAAGTAGGCTACTGTACATTGTTGTGGGAGGGAGGGGGGGAAGTAGGCTACTGTACATTGTTGAGGGAGGGAGGGGGGAAGTAGGCTACTGTACATTGTTGATTGGATAGCTTGCTGAACGCAGCTGTCAACCATGTCCATAGCGTCCATACCTAAAACTACGCCTATGACTGGATGACCAGTGAAGTCAGTCAAGCAGGAACCAGTACCTGTTGTGTTCGGCTGCTAACACTTAATAATGGAACCGGACAACAGTGTGCATACGGCTATACTTTTATTCACAGTTCCCATTACAGGCGGCCATCACTCTCGCTGGCTCCCGCATCACTGCCTCGATCAACCTTGACGTCCGTGACGTCATCACGTATGACACATCTCTCCTGTCAAGAACTATGTTTACAGTGTCTGGAAACATTAACAATTTCTCTTAAACGCCAAACAGTGTTTCAGCTTTAAACCTCAATTAACAGTTTCAGAGCCTGTAACAATTACAACTGTAGAGAATAAAATAATAACATAACAGGACTTGTAAAGAATAACAAAAACAAACTCTTGTTACTGTCCCATCACCTCATATCACCAAGCTCCCATCACCTCATTACTGCCCCATCAAATTTCCTCAATGAGTCTCTTTGGCGCTTTGGTCTGTCTACCCAACCTCCTCTCTATGTCTATGTGTTCACCACACTCACATATGGGCGTGTCACACACCGGTGACCCTGCACTAGCGCCCTCTGCATTTGTGTCTTCAGTACTGTCTTCATTTTTAGGTACCTTGAGTAAGTGTCTGCGATTTCGCCTGTATGTTACCCCCTCGGGCGTCTGCACCTCATATGACCTTGGGGCCACATTCTGCAGCACTCTTGCATCTAAGTTCCAGTACTGACCATTGTGCAGTTTTACTCTGTCATCTGGCCTCAGCTCACTCAGGACTTTAGACCCCCTGTCATAGTCTCTTTTCCTCTCATTATGTTCCTCCATTGTGCTTCCCCAAATCAGGACATCGTCTATGTATACCTTTGCACCCGGAACCTTCTCAAATATCTGTTGTACTGTTCTATGAAATACCTCAGGTGCCGAAGCCAATCCAAAAGGTAACCTCTTAAAGGAATACCTTCCAAAGGGGGTATTGAATGTGCAGAGTTTGACACTGTCCTGGTCTAAACCTATCTGCCAAAACCCGGAGGAGGCATCTAGTTTAGAAAAGTATTTTGCACCAGCTATATCCCCAAATATGTCCCCTCTTATAGGCAGCTGGTAGTGCTCTCGTTTCAGATCTTTGTTCAACTCTTTGGGATCCATACATAACCTTATTGAGCCATCCTTTTTTTCCACCACAACGAGTGAGTGTACCCACTCTGTAGGCTCCTCCCTCTTCTCTACGATGCCCAAGGACTCTAGCCTGTCTAGCTCAGCTTTAAGACTTTCTCGCAGTGCCAAGGGCACCTTCCTGGCAGCATGTATGACCGGTTTGCATGGCTTTTTAATCTCTATTCTGTGTGTGACACCCAGCTTCCCAATGCCCTGGTATACATCTGCATACTGATCTTCTATGTTGCTCTTGTCACTTGCCGTCACCTCATGTACACGTTTCACTAAACCTAAAGCATTGCATGTTTTGAACCCAATTATGGGCGTCTTTTTACCTTGCACAATGACAAATGGCCCATCATATCGCTCACCTTTCCGTCCGTCAAGCAGCAGCTAGGTCCCAGTGTGTGCACTCACATTCTCTTCATTCATGCTATAGCTGGGTGTGACACTACGTCCTGCCTTTATGGCATTGGGAAAGGAGCTCCCCTCAAGAAGTTCAGAGCCAGCAGCGAGTTCTATCAGCAAGCTACAGTGTTTGACAGAGCAGAGATTGTTTCAGCAGGAGAGAATGATTGGCTGTGCCTGTACAATGGGAAGCCTGGGGAGGGACTTGACAGTCTAAGATACAAGCGCTTTTGTGAGAAGGTGGCTACCAGCACTTCTCATGTACAGCCACAGAGTCTACCAACAACGTCAGCAGCAGCAAAGTACCAGAGTCTCCGTGTGTACTACCAGGTGCAACAGTGGAAGGGACCTGTAGATGAACTCCTGCCACAAGAATGGGGGTGGAAAGAGAATGATGGGAGGCTTGTCCCTGTCCAGACGGACTTACCACCAGCTCCACAAGAACTTCTTAAGATCATCAGATGCACCTGCAAGACAGACTGCAGCAGCCTGAGGTGCACATGCAAGAAACATGGCCTTGAGTGTTCTGTTGCATGTAGCAGCTGTGAAGGATCAGGGTGTACAAATTCACATCAGGCGGCATGTGATGATGAAGATGATGATGAATGCAAGTTATTATTATTATCATCCTGCTCATGTTCTCTTCTCTCCTGAAGTGGACCCTCTAATCGTGTGTGTGTGTGCGCGCGCACGCACGTGTGATTTTCTCCCACAGGTATCTGAAGTGGACCCTCTAGCACCTGGCTGCTCTGCTATGGACGGTTCTACGTCTCAGACTGTCCTCTCCAGGGTTCTACTGTTCTCTACAGGGCTGTAGACTGTTCTCCAGGGTTCTACTGTTCTCTACAGGGCTGTAGACTGTTCTCCAGGGTTCTACTGTTCTCTACAGGGCTGTAGACTGTTCTCCAGGGTTGTAGACTGTCCTCTCCAGGGTTCTAGACTCTTGAGCTATTTGATTAATACACGTCAGATTTTCTGTTGCAATATGTGTGAGATTCACCCCATTTCTCTTCACCAAATACCAATAGAATTAAAAATATATTTCTGTATATGCACTGTGATGCATCCTATATAGTTTCTGGTTGATTGGGGACAGTGTTGTGTGGACATCAGACAAGAAAACATGCATAAACCTTTTTCTTTTACATAGGCGAAAATTGGAAATTGGTATATTTGTCACATACCTTCCATCTGCATTTTTCATTACTTTCCACCACTGGGATTTTGGGGGACTAACTGATATGTTATAAAGAACATATGTATGACACTAAAACAGTTGAAATAATTTCTGTTGCAATTTGTTCAAGGTTATGTCATAAAATGCCTGGACTACAGGGGCAGGGGAGCATCACTACTGATCCATAGCCAGGACTGGGATGTCCTCAGTGGAGGTCCCAAGTCAGTCTCCCAGTCATTCAGCCAGCCTGTCAGTAGATGTGCTCTACTTGTATTGATTTGTTCATACACTAGTATTCCAGCACAGGTTATGTTCTTGAATGCTTCTGGTGACTAGCAGTTCTCTTAGCAACCTAATTTAACCCCTATCACCATTTTCAGATCCACATAGGGGAAACATATGGCTGAGAGATGTGTGGAGGAAAATCAACAGCACCACACACACACTTGCATAACCAACCAAGCAAGTTATACCTTTCTATACCACAAATATAAGTTTGAGAACCTAGGATACATACAGCCCGCCTAAGGGGGTTCTAATGTACTGACCTCCCGGCACAGGCCTGACCTTGCTGGCAAGCTGCCTTGGTCCTAGCCAAGGAACAAGCGTTTCAGCTTCCGCTCACCTGTATGCAGCTTATACCATGCTGACTGGCCTGGACTAGTCACCACATCCACAGTCTAGCCAAGTTAGAGATACCCTTGTGCATTTGACAAAACAAGTGTCATACAATTAAGGTTATCATTTGTGCAGCATGTGTGCTGTAAGTGTAAAGACAAGATACAGATAATTTTCTCCAGGTTTTATTGAATAGCTTGTAGACCACACTGAAACACTGGGCTGACAGTTCAGTTGTACAAGGCGGACCTGGGAGACCATTCAGGACACCTTGTTTGGGTCGAGGCTCTGCTTAGTCTACTGGCCCAGGTGAACCATCAAACTGGATGTACTGACGCTGAGAATGGAGACACACACACGACACAGCTGGCCGACACTTCCTGCACTCTAAGAGGTTAGGGTTAGGGCTAGACTGAATGTAGGTTGGCATAAAATACATATTTATTTTTAAATGGATGGAAAGATGCTGCCCATGCCTAGATCTTTATGTCTATTCAGCATGTCTGTTCTCACCCACTGAGGTCCCATCACCAAACGTGAAGCCTCTGATACAATAATAAAACAGGGGCAGACAATGAAAGATAGAGATGGACAGAACAGACATGTAGACAGATAGGTTAAAAAATTAGATTAGAAATTAGATTAGAACTCTTAGTGTTGTGATCAGACGGTACAACCAAAATGTCACCACAGTGTAGTGATGCAGACAGAGTTATGAACACCTGCTCCTTGATTAGAAGGAGGTTATCATCTGCCCTCTGAAACATTCAGGACCAGGGCCGTACGCAGGATTTTTGTAATACCGAGGTCATTTAGTTATGGTGCTTCAATCTGGTGCACTTTGAGAGCAAAATGAAGAGGCTAGATCTATAAAGAACAACACGCATCATATTGGATTAATATCATCTTTAACTGAGAGCAGTGGAGGTCATCCAGAGAGGACACAACTTAAGTGAATGTTGATGAGAACACACCATCTATTACAAACATGAGACTAGCTCCTCCTGTCACCTCTCTCCCAGCCTGGCTTCCTCCACTCTGATGTCCATGCTGGTCTCCTTCTGTCACCTCTGCTCCTGTCTTTTGTCCATGTTGGTCTCCTCCTGTCACCTCTCCTCCACTCTTGTCCATGTTGGTCTCCTCCTGTCACCTCTCTTCCACTGTGGTGTCCATGTTGGTCTCCTCCTGTCACCTCTCCTCCACTGTGGTGTCCATTTTCATCTCCTGTCCACAAATTAACAAAACATAAACATAAGATATAAATACACACAGCCCCACATACCCACCCATCCATCCACATTATTTTTTAAACTTGCCAGGATCTAATTAATGTAGCGTCTCTTTGGCTAACATCAGGTATCTCACCTCTCATCTCTATGTCCTCTCCTCCTGTCCCCTCTCTTCCACTCTCTTGTACCTCTTGGTTTCCTGTCAACAAATTATATATTTTTAACAGAACATAATCATGCATACTGTGTATATGTATACACACCTACCTGTCTATTTGTTTATCTATATAAGCGGCACACCTGATTAATAACTTCCATCCAATGGTATAGGACAGGAAATAAGGATGCCTGTAGAATTTCAGGAAGTAGTGGAGCTTGTGCAAAGAGCCTAATTGCTTGGCAACACCAAACGCCCAGTGTTTACATGAGAAAATAAATATGATAGATTTCTTTGTAGAAGCACTGCTCTGTTTGTGCATGTGCGCAGGTACACCGCTTTGCTAATGTTAACTTGGGTCAAGAATAGCCTACACCTAGCTAGCCACGTTGTGACGGCTAGGATCATGGATGTATTCACTAACTAGCTATTTATCTAACGAGGCATCTCAGCATCTTCGTCTACGTTCTTAAATGTGAGCATTTAGGCGCTGTCAATGTTATAACTAATTGGAAATACGTTAAAATAACTGCTTATTGTTATGTTACTTGTGTCAATCTCCCTGACCTCGAAAGACGTCCAATATGTTCGCTTGATCGTCCGCAGCTGACACTTATTAATGACAAATTAGCTTTGCGTCTCACACCCAAGGCGATTCGCCAAATAAAAAGTGATTCAACCGTTTCAGGCGAAATGAGTTTTTGATTGACAAGACGATTGTCAGCCTCTGATTGGCCAAAGTAGAAATTGATTGACAGTTGACCCGCCCCCTCGAAGTCTCCAGGCCTGCAGAGTCTGAACAGTGAAACGCGTCATTGTTCCCGGCTTTCACCGAATGGTTAAGAGCATTGAAAAGACTAGCAGTCACCAAAAGTGTATATAAATTGTGTTCGTAATTTGTGTCTCTCTCTACATTGGAAACTTTTCACAGTTGAACATTGTTTGTAAAGCCTGTTAAGATTCCGTCACAACCTACTCACTAGCCTTTCACTGTAGCTACGACAATCCTCAATTCGGTAAGTTGTATGTTGTTTTTTATTTTTGAAAGATTAGAGCGAAGCCGTTTGGGGCTTCGGTTTAGGAAGTGAACTTCGAATGTCCAAGGGAGGGTTAGACGACTGTTTTTGAATTTGAGTCCAGGAGAGGGTTACTGTTCTTTTTAATTTGAGTCCAGGAGAGGGTTACTGTTCTTTTTAATTTGAGTCCAGGGGAGGGTCATATAGCTACACATTTGAATCGAAAACAGAATAGTTTATTCATCTTTTCGGAATTCAGCAAGCTGTTTTGTATGACCATGTTGAGAGGGAAGCGCGTGAAGCGAACATACCGACATGCGGTCTGTTTTCAGTGAATTTCGCTGTTGCTGGTCGTTGCTGCGTGCGTTCACTTCTTTTATTCGCTGGTGACATTAAGTGGAGAGCATGGCCGTATAACGTAATTCATAAGCAAATCTAGAGGCCACCACCTGTGCTGACTCAAAACAAATTGCTGATGTGACCGGTCTGGTCTTGTACGCATGTGTTTCTGCATTGTGTATTAAATAGCTGGACCACTTCTTGCTGCTGAAGGCTGATTTATTCTGGATAGAATAAACACACACATAGTTATACATTTGCACTGAGGCTGGTCAGGCATCAGATGGACCGCCAGCAACTGAGGTTTACATGTTGCTATACAATTACTGTAATAAAGTCAAGGATGATACACTCTCAAAGTTATTTACTCTTTATTGCATTCTGCACTTCAGACCCCATTACTACGCATTCTGGTGGTTATCTCCTTGCTGAACGTTACTTCCGGTCCCCCTCTACATTAAGCCCCTCTCCTTATATCACCTGACTGCCTGACTGAATATAACATACAACATGAATCAGAACATTACAACATTCCTCCCCCCATAGTCTACAAAAATCCTTCTTTTATGTGCTGAACAAATTCACTTAAACCTAGTCTGATTCTACGAGGGGATTATTCAGCCCCTGCTACCACTTGGTCCTTGAGATACGTGGGTGCCTGTCTAGCTCTCACTGGGTAACAATTTCCCAAAACCCCAATGTCTGGAGGCCCCGGTGCCACTGCATCTGGTGCTGGATTCTCTAGTTCTGCTGGCGGCACCAGTATGCCTGGATCCTCTGCTTCTTGTGGCAGTGCCCATACTACCTCGTGTGCCTGATTTTCTAGTTCTTGCTCTGCTGTGTCCACAGGAACACTCTCCTCTTAGAGACAGGGGTCAGCCAGGTTGTGATCATAACATGGCCGTATCTGATCCTGATGTCGTCTCACCAGTTTCCCATCCAGTGTTTTCACTCTCCAAGAGACTGGACCGGTCCTCTCTATAAGTTGCCGGAATCCACTTCGGGCCTGAGATCCTCCTCCGAGACTCTTTTAATAGTCCCTAGATCGAGACTTAAGACCAAGGGTGACCGAGCTTTGGCGGTGGCTTGCCCAAAGCTCTGGAACAGCCTCCCTCCACACATTAGACACGCACAGAACCTAGGGCTCTTTAAGTCTCAGCTTAAAATGCACTTGTTTTCACTGGCTTTTGAGGCCTGATAGCCTACATCCCCTGTCCTGTTTGTGTCCTGTCCTTTTATTGTTCTGTGATTATGTGCACTTTATTCTGTTTTTTGTTTGTTTATTTTATATATTGTACAGCACTTTGGTGCAACTTCGGTTGATTTTAAACGTGCTTTATAAATAAAGTTGACCTTGACCTTGACCTGAGTATCCCCTCACATAGACTCAATCAGACACTTGTAAATAGCGAGGGACGCACCTGATCTAGCCGAGACCTGATCCTGCGGTTCATGAGCAGCTCAGCTGGCGTGGCTCCCGTGGTGGTCTGGGGGGTTGATCTGTACTTGAACAGGAACCTGGATAGCTTTGTCTCCAGACTAACTTCCCCCACCTTCTTGAGTCCCTCCTTGACCGCCCGCTCTGCACAGCCATTTGAGGACGGGTGGTATGGTGCTGTTGTGACATGCTGTATGCCATTCTTTTGTAGGAAGTTCTTGAACTCTGCACTGACCAGACTAGTCCCATTATCACTGACAATCACTGCAGGGGTGGCAAAAATGCTTCTCGGTCTCTCGATAGTCATGGATGAAGTAATAGACGACATTGGGTGAGCCTCGATCCATTTTGAAAAGGCATCTACGACGATGAGGAGCATCTTCCCCAATACTGGCCCACAGAAGTCCAGAGGCAGCCTCATCCATGGTTGGTCTGGCCACTCCCACAGATGTAGCGGTGCTGTTGCAGGGGTGGCTTGGTAGGACTGACATGCATGACATTCCCGCACAGCGGACTCTAAATCCGCGTCCATGTTTGTCCACCATACGTAGCTGCGGGCCAAAGACTTCATTGGTGAGACCCCCGGACCCCCGGATGAGCTTCATGAAGCTCCTCAATCATGATTCGTCTTCCTTGAGGTGGGATTATCACTCTACTTCCCCACAGTATGCACCCCTCCTCCTCGCTCACTTCCTTTTTTCTTCTTATGTATGGCTGCATTTCTGGGTTGTTGCAGTACTCTGAGGGCCAGGAGTCCTGCAGCAGCGCCTGATGTACTCTGGACAGAATGGGGTCTCGCCGGGTCCCCTCCCATATCTGCGTTACCTGTAGTGGTGTGCCATTCATGTGCTCCATGAGCATTACCACCTCTTCTTCCCGTGGAGTGGCAGCGGACGTGATCGGCAGGGGGAGCCTGCTCAGTGCATCCGCGTTCCCGTGTTTTGAGCCCTCCTTATACTCCAAGGTGTAGTCATAAGCTGCCAAAATCAGTGTCCATCTTTGAATTCTGGCTGCGGCGAGGTGTGGGATGCCTTTACTCTCTCCCAGGAGGTCCAGCAGCGGTTTGTGGTCTGTCACAATGGTGCAGTGTTTCCCAAACAGATACTGGTGGAATTTCTTAAAGGAGTAGTAAAGGGAAAAATCATGATTAGCCCCGTTTTAAGGTTACTTATGATCATATACAATGGTTCAGATCAAAAAGTTGACAAAACTAGCACTTTTGAGAAAGTGGGATAATTGCTCTACCACCGTTTTGGTCATACAATGGATGTGGGTGAGCACTGTGGAAAATCATTCAAAAAATATGTTAAACTCTTGTATATGATCATAAGTAACCTTAAAGCAGGGCTAAACATGATTTTCCCCCTTACTACTCCTTTAAAGTTACCCAATGTAGTTTTTGACCATTAGTATTCGCTCTAGAGCAAATTTGAGGATGTCCCTGAAAATCGCATACTACGTCATTGCGTCAATACGTGGAGCACACAATAGTGACGTTTCACACATCTTTGTTGTTTTAGCTAATATTTAACATTATCTAAATATCATTTTCCGAAGAAATTACAAGGTAGGAAAGACATTCAAGTGATTCATCATGTTTATTAGACTACAAGGAAGTAGTACAGTAGGACCCCACTTATCCGAACCCAACGGGACCGAAGGTCGTTCGTCTCTCTGAAATGTCCGGATGACTAAAACGTATGTTAAAATGCACCAAATTCAATAAGTGGCATACTTGTTTCATATAGACTCATAATACACCGATAAATACCCTTAATTACTTGTGAAAATGCATCAAAATTGCAATCAAATAGCCAACTAAACTCATATAGCCTAGCCTATAATAAAATAAACGAATTTCCACTTGAGTGCGTGCTTTGATCAAATACAGTACTTCGTACGACTCGTTTGCGTTTTGTGCTCGACATTTTCCCGCTTTAGAGTAACAAAGAAATGAAACGTGACAATAGGCTACAGCCTACAGGCAACATGTAGGTCTACATACAGTTCAGTTTTTATTCACAGTAGGATACAGTACATGTTTACTATGACAGATTTAAGTACAGTACTGTAATGAAAATCCCACCAGTAACCAGATAGCAGGCTAAAAAAAAAGAAAGTTTTTTAAGCCTGTCCGGTAAACCGGGAGGTTGGGCTCTCTGAAGTTGGGAATTAGGGGTCCTACTGTAGTTAAGCATGAAGCCCAAGAAGTACTTCAACTGTGTCTGGTCAGTTGGCTGTGGAGCGCTTGCAATGGCCTGTACCTTGTGTTGACTTTCGTTGTCTTTCATCATTGTCCTTATTAAGCTCTGCGTTGTGTTTTGATTACAATAAAAGACGGCCCCCGATCTCACACAATACCACACAGTCCAGTGTCTCCTTGTCCTGATGTATTCCAAATTAATCTCTCCAACACAGGATTTGAGCGACATCAAAAGCTGTTTATTCCAGAAGGGTTAACATACAAAAGACGATGGCATAAAGTCTAATGTACACTTGACCTCTCTGTATGCTGTCTGAACTCAAATTAAAGCATTGGTCTTGTTGCAACGTTCTTATGGTTCGGGTGTCTCCCCCCCCCCTCGTCTCTTCTCCGATAAGACTGTCTTTCTCATCTCTTCTGTGGCCTTGCTTGGTCAAGATAAGCTACGCCGCCTCGGCGCTAACCACAACAATTGCTGTTTAGCACAGAATGTACCAGCCCTAAGGATGTCGTCTTTATCTCATAAGTCTATGGAAGAGGGACACCGTTTTCTTACAGAACACACCAGCTACAGCCATACTCAGAGGTCGATCATAATAATTTAGAAATAGCTAACAGGATCAGATTAAATCAATATTTCTTTGAAAATCAGCCAGATTCAACACATCTGCTACGGAATGAATTCCTTTTTCGTTGATCCTGTATCCCAGGTACACCACCTCTGGTGCCATGAAGACACATTTCTCTCTCCTATGCCTGGGGCTGATGACACCCCATAGGGTAGCCTGGTGTACTGGTATAAACCGCGGGGGGTGTTAATTGTTGTGAACTTCTTAGATTCTTCATCCCGTGGGAGTTGCTGGTATGCCTGAGACATGTCTAGTTTGGTGAATTTCTGTCCCCCCCCAGTACTGCCAACAAGTCCTCAGTTTTTGGAATTGGGTAGTTATCTATCTTAGACACTGGATTCACGGTAACTTTATAGTCCCCCACATATTCTAGTTGTTTTGTCTGGTTTAAGTATAGGAACTATGGGAGCGGCCCACTCGGAAACTCACAGGCTCTATGATGCCTTCCTTCTCTAATCTAACCAACTCTGTCTCAACTTTGTCCTTGAGGGCATATGGCAGAGGCCTGGCTTTGAAATACCTTGGCTTGGCCTCGGGGTCAACAGAGATCTTTGCTGTAGCTCCCACTAAACTGCCCAGCTCACCTTAAACACCTCTCCGTGTTGTGAGAGTAGCTCACTCAACTCCTGCTGCTGACCTGTATGTAGTCTGAAAATGGCCCTCCAGTCTAGCCTAATGGCCTCTAGCCAATTTATCCCCAAGATATTTGGCCCCTCCCCTCTTACCACTATCAATGGCAACTGTCTGGTCTGCCCCTTGTAACTGACTTGTGTGTACATCTTGCCTAGCACCCCTACACTATCTCTGGTGTACATATACAGCTTTGTTCTTGTATGGTGGAGTTTCCCCCCTCCCATCTTCCTGTATGTTTTCTCATTCACTATAGTCAGGCTTGCCCCAGTGTCTACTTCAAACTCAATGTTTAATCCATTCACTGCCATCTGCTCTCTGTATGGCTCTACTCTTTTTTCATCATGGATATTGTACATCATGTGGGCATACTCCTCTTCCTCTTCTTCCAGTCTGTGGCGCACTATGGCTTCTACCATACGGACTTGTGGTCACGATTGATCAGATAGCTGGTTGGCTTGGTTCCACGATTGAAAATCTTCAATCAGTATCCCTGCACACCGCACTGATCACTATACATATACACACTGTACATACAAACTTTAAAGTTTATTAATATTACACTTACTTATTCGTTCAATTCAACCATAACATTTCTGTGACCTTTTGGGATGTTTGCTTTGACATTGTAAATGTATGTTTCCCATGCCAATAAAGCCCTTTGAATTGAAGTAAAATATAGAAGACATACAGATAGTTATCCATTCATACTTGGATGGATGGATGGATGGATAGATGGATAGGGATTTGTGTTAGTGAAAATGTGCTTTACTGAGACGGGAAGCACAGGGTGTAATCAGTCTCAATATGCTCTCCTGTGAAATGTATCGCAATCCCAATATTTGTACATGTTTGGCATGGCTTGGACTTGAGCATTCCCCTGGCACTTGTTTTCACTGCTCCCACGGAGGACTATGTGCAAGTCATGCCAGATGCCTACAAATAGATGGACTCTGCGCGTGTAAACTGTAGAATAATTAGGCATTACAGGCAGGTGAAGAAATATGAACACATGCTCATTTCTCAAATTTCCAGAATGTATTTGGCTGCGCTCACGCTATATTGTTAGAAGTAGGTCTAGGCTATATTGTTAGAAGTAGGCCTAGGCTATATTGCTAGAAGTAGGCCTAGGCTATATTGATAGAAGTAGGCCTAATCTATATTGTTAGAAGTAGGCTGGGACTGACTGCCCCCCTGATCAAAAAGTCAAACTGCGCATATGAACATCATGCCACTAGAGAGACAGAAACAGCAGGATCCAGAGATGCTAAGGGACTGTGATAGAACTAACAGAAGGAAGTTCATAGAGAAGCAACTAGAATCCAGAGGCCTATAAACAATGAGATGCAAATAAAAAGGCTATGTTAAGGGAAAGACTTCATGAACAATTAAACAGGACAACAATAGGCAGGCTTTTTAGAGATCGTGTCAGGGATGGACCCATCTTTGCATGTGTAAACTGTAGAATAATCAGGCATTACAATCAGGTTAAGAAATATGAACACATGCTAATTTCTCATATTTCCAGAATCTATTCTGCTGCTCTCACTCAAAATAAACCATCTCTCCAGTCTTGAAAGTTTTCCTCCCTCCCTTCCTCCCTCCATACAGTCAGTCCCTACATCTCATCCACTTGGTTTTCTCCCTCCCTCTCTTCCTTCATCTTTCCTTCCTCCCGTCTCTCCCTCCCTCACCTGTTTGTTCTTATGAAACCACCCCCTCTCTCCCCCAGGTATGTGAACTGTGCCCGTACTGAGGAAGAGCAGAACCTAGTAGCGTTTCAGTACCGTGGAGGGATCCTTTTTCGCGGCTGTCGGCTGCTGGCTGTCGGGGAGGAGCTGCTGGTCTGGTACGGACCGGAGTACAGATACAAGAGCATCTCCTTCAACTACGTCTGGGAAGAAAAGAGCACGGCTAGAGGTATCTGTCCTCAACTCTTCTTCCCTCTGTCTTCTCCATCTCTCTCTCATCCACCTCTTTCCTTAAAGCTGAAAGAACAAGAGGTCTGCTGGTCATAATAATAACCGCTGTCCAAGTAGCTCTCCTCTACCGTCCTTCCTCTCCTCTGTCTTTTTCCCATGGTGCCAGCCAGCAGGCAAGACATGGGCATACAGCGTGAAATTCAGGACACTCATGGATGCAACGATACAGAGGGCACTATGTCATGAACTGCAATGGTGCCTGTGCAAATCGCTGTTGAGGCAGGCACACTTGCTCAGATATATATATATTAGGCAGGCACACTTGCTCAGAACAAAATGGAATGCTGTTAGTTGCCATGGAACATGGTAGCTTGACTTATCTTTAGGAGTGCTAGCTTACTCTAGCTATCTAAGGTAGCTATTGCCGTGGGCTTCAATGTATTCATGCTTGTTTTCTCTCCTTTCTCCTCTTTTCTTTTTCTCACTCCTCTCTCTCCTCTGTCGCTCTCCTTCACTCGAGCTCAGCCAGAGGAACCTCTTACATATCTTTCTCTCTCCTGTCCTCAATCTGAAGTTGTGGTGTCGTTGTGTTTCGCCCCCCACTAGTTACATACGTATAAACACTCTATACAGTATTTGCACTTGTAATACAGGTGTGAGAATCCTTTTTAATGTTTGTCTCGTTCTCTTTCACTCTCCCAGGAGTGATGTCAGACTTGTCCCAGACTCAGGTGTTCTCCTGCTCTGTGTGCCCATTCACCTACACCTCCCAGATCTACCTCAACAAGCACCTCAAGAGGAGCCATGACAACCTCTACGTCTCTCTCTCTCGTCTCTCGAGCAGACAGATCAGACAAGAGATTCTCTCCTCCTCCTCCTCCTCCTCCTCCTCTCAATCACTCCCTATCACCACCCCCCTCACCCCAGCTCCCGCCCAGAGAAAGAGAGACACAGACAAGCCAAGACCGTACCACTGTGAACAGTGTGGGAAGAACTTCACTACGTCAGAACATTTAAAGAAACACCAGCGTGTTCATACAGGAGAGAAGCCATACCACTGTGACCAGTGTGGGAAGAACTTCACTGACTCAGGAAAGTTAAAGATACACCAGCGTGTTCATACGGGAGAAAAGCCATACCACTGTGTCCAGTGTGGAAAGAACTTCACTACATCAGAACATTTAAAGATACACCAGCGTGTTCATACAGGAGAGAAGCCATACCACTGTGACCAGTGTGGGAAGAACTTCACTACGTCAGGATATTTAAAGACACACCAGCGTGTTCATACAGGAGAGAAGCCATACCACTGTGACAAGTGTGGAAAGAACTTCACTACGTCAGGTGACTTAAAGATACACCAGCGTGTTCATACAGGAGAGAAGCCATACCACTGTGTCCAATGTGGAAAGAACTTTACTGCGTCAGGAAATTTAAAGAAACACCAGCGTGTTCATACAGGAGAGAAGCCATACCACTGTGACCAATGTGGAAAGAACTTCACTACGTCAGGACAGTTAAAGACACACCAGTGTGTTCATACAGGAGAGAAGCCATACCACTGTGACCAGTGTGGGAAGAACTTCACTGACTCAGGAAAGTTAAAGATACACCAGCGTGTTCATACAGGAGAGAAGCCATACCACTGTGACCAGTGTGGAAAGAACTTCACTACGTCAGGAGATTTAAAGATACACCAGCGTGTTCATTCAGGAGAGAAGCCATACCACTGTAACCAGTGTGGAAAGAACTTCACTACTTCAGGAGATTTAAAGATACACCAGCGTGTTCATTCAGGAGAGAAGCCATACCACTGTGTCCAATGTGGAAGGAACTTCATTACGTCAGGAGAGTTAAAGATACACCAGCGTGTTCATACAGGAGAGAAGCCATACCACTGTGTCCATTGTGGGAAGAGCTTCACTACGTCAGAACATTTAAAGAAACACCAGCGTGTTCATACAGGAGAGAAGCCATACTACTGTGATCAGTGTGGAAAGAACTTCACTACGTCAGGACATTTAAAGACACACCAGCGTGTTCATACAGGAGAGAAGCCATACCACTGTGACCAGTGTGGAAAGCACTTTACTTTGTCAGGAAATTTAAAGACACACCAGCGTGTTCATACAGGAGAGAAGCCATACCACTGTGAGCAGTGTGGAAAGAACTTCACTACGTCAGGAGATTTAAAGATACACCAGCGTGTTCATTCAGGAGAGAAGCCATACCACTGTAACCAGTGTGGAAAGAACTTCACTACTTCAGGAGATTTAAAGATACACCAGCGTGTTCATTCAGGAGAGAAGCCATACCACTGTGTCCAATGTGGAAGGAACTTCATTACGTCAGGAGAGTTAAAGATACACCAGCGTGTTCATACAGGAGAGAAGCCATACCACTGTGTCCATTGTGGGAAGAGCTTCACTACGTCAGAACATTTAAAGAAACACCAGCGTGTTCATACAGGAGAGAAGCCATACTACTGTGATCAGTGTGGAAAGAACTTCACTACGTCAGGACATTTAAAGACACACCAGCGTGTTCATACAGGAGAGAAGCCATACCACTGTGTCCAATGTGGAAAGAACTTTACTGCGTCAGGAAATTTAAAGAAACACCAGCGTGTTCATACAGGAGAGAAGCCATACCACTGTGACCAGTGTGGGAAGAACTTCACTGACTCACTAAAGTTAAAGATACACCAGCGTGTTCATACAGGAGAAAAGCCATACCACTGTGACCAGTGTGAAAAGAACTTCACTACGTCAGGAAATTTAAAGAAACACCAGCGTGTTCATACAGGAGAGAAGCCATACCACTGTGACCAGTGTGGAAAGAACTTCACTACGTCAGGATATTTAAAGACACACCAGCGTTTTCATACAGGGGAGAAGCCATACCACTGTGTCCAGTGTGGAAAGAACTTCACTACATCAGGATATTTAAAGACACACCAGCGTTTTCATACAGGGGAGAAGCCATACCACTGTGTCCAGTGTGGAAAGAACTTCACTACGTCAGGAGAGTTAAAGACACACCAGTGTGTTCATACAGGAGAGAAGTCACAGCCTTAGGACTGGATTACACTACTGAGTTTTTCTGGAGGCAGATCGATACGTCCGGGGCCACGTTTTGTTTCTTTAAATCCGGAGATGCGTTCTAGTGTAATAGGCAGATCCGGAGGCCTTTGAGAAAAAAAAACTATAGGAATAGGGTTACATTGTAACTATGTGTTAACTTCACCTTATAACAATAAAACAGATGATTCACGAGTTTGAGCTACATAGTGTCTTACTGTATACTATAGTTAATCAGACAAGCGGATAATATCGTAGGAGGAATTTCACTGTATTCCATGTTTACATGTTCCCCCCAAAAAGTAGACACTTCAAATCATAACCTACATGAGAATAGATGCCTCAAATAATAATATTCTCTTGTTCAACGAAAAGTAACTAGCAAAAAGTTACAATATTTTTATTGAGCTATAGCTATATAAGATATATATTGAGGTATGCTGCTACACGTGTTGGTAGACTCCCCAGCTCAGCCTTTCCTGTTCCTGACCAAATATCACCTTGATCACACCTGTCTGAACTTCCCAGCATTCCTGCACTTTTCTTTTTCAATAATATCTCTAATCAATACTCAAATACAGTCCAAATATTCAGATATATAGTCCTTACAATCATTTAGTTTTAAGTCCTTCATCCATTCCCTCACGATATCTCCCGTATTATGATGAGACTTGATAATAATAATTAATATCTATCAGGGTATGTGAATGTTTTTACGAATATGCCAACTGTCTGTCCCGCATGGTGTCGTTCTAAAACATCACCATCAAGAGATGTATAAGCCTACTATTTTAAACCGCACCACAGATATGGACAAACATGATTTAGGGTACCTATTAGGCCAGTAAAAGCAGATGTTTGCTTTTGCAAAAGAACCCCTCAAATATTTTATACAGTTTAATCTGGAATAATATTCTGAAATCAGATCTGTAATCACTCTACAAGCAATTGGTTTATTCAGGTGTGAGCCAATGATCAAAATAGGAATTGGATATGGAGTTTGGATTACTGGAGAAAATGAAAAGAGGAACTTGAGGAAGATCCTTGGTGAACTGAATAATACGGCAGGCCTTATCCTATAGGCCTATGGAATGCTGTTCAGGAAGTTGGGTGAATGAATGGATTTAATTTTGTCCTCTGGGTAAAAGTCAATTGCTTTAAAAGCATGAAAGAATAAAACCAAAAAGTACTGCAACACAAAGTAAATGAAATGGTGATTGCATAGGGAACTGTTTAAATGAATTCCAATATACCTGGTTGAGTTCATGGCTTACAACTGTATCTCTTTGGAAGATTGGATCTAGATTGGAATAAGTAGCCTAACTTTTTGGATTTGAGATTATTTTAAAAGCAGTGGATGCGCACCAGACATGGAACACAAACTGGGATGGAAATGTATTTGTTGTGACTGTTGGCGTTGGTTGGATGGCTGGACAGCTGCATTTTAAACTCTAACCCTTACTTTTCAGAATGTTTTTTTTTTCATTAGCCTTTTTAATAAACATTGTGTAACCTGAGAGAGGTACTGTAGAGAGTGTGTTCATTTGTGTGCCTGCCTCAGTATCCAACCCTGGACTGACCCCCCCTCAGTATCCAACCCTGGACTGACCCCCCCTCAGTATCCAACCCTGGACTGAACCTGCCTCAGTATCCAACCCTGGACTTACCCTGCCTCAGTATCCAACCCTGGACTTACCCTGCCTCAGTATCCAACCCTGGACTGACCCCACCTCAGCATCCAACCCTGGACTGACCCCCCCCCCCCCCCCCCAATATCCAACCCTTGACTGACCCCACCTCAGTATCCAACCCTGGACTTACCCCACCTCAGTATCCAACCCAGGACTGACCCCACCTCAGTATCCAACCCAGGACTAACCACCCCCCCCCCCTCAGGATCCAACCCTGGACTGACCCCACCTCAGTATCCAACCCTGGACTGACCCCCCTCAGTATCCAACCCTGGACTGACCCCCCTCAGTATCCAACCCTGGACTGACCCCAGCTCAGTATCCAACCCTGGACTGACCCTCCCTCAGTGTCTCTGCATGCCTCTTCCATTGCTCCCAGGGAGAGTCATGCGGGTATATGGTTGGTGTTCATAAACCTTCCAACGCCAAAGTGAAAATAATTCCTCAATGGGACTGAGAAATGGGGAGTAAGGGGGTAACAGTGTATCCACCTGTGAAGTTATGTATGGTGGTTGGTGAACCAGTCCCAGACCAGAGCAGCCCGGTGGAAACTAACATTATCCCACATGACAACAAACCTGGGCTGCTCTGCTCCATCCTGTACAACTGCATTATATAGAGCACCAGATATGTCATTGTGAGTGGAGTGCACTTCTAAAGCATAGAGCGCTTTACAATATCTTCTCTCATTCACTCACCAATGGTGGCCAGCTGGTGTTAGCCTGCTCTTTGGGATAAATTAGTGTCTTACTCAAGAACATGTCAACGAAGCAGAGGAGATAGCTGGAATTGAACTGGAGGCTCCCAGACGGCTACTCTACCTCCTGAGCTGCTGCTGTGATAGTATTTTAGACTGGTCTAGTCCAAAGATTTACCAAGATACGTTCAAAAGGTTGAGTCTGGTTTATTGTGGAAAACATTACGAGCGCAAGGACTTCCTGAACAACGCAAACAAAGGTGGTTTGTCAGAGAAGTGAAGTCAGCCTCTTCGCTCTGGCTTATATACAGATTGGCTAACTCATTGCACGTCATGTGAAATGGCAGGCGTGGCCAAGAGTATAGACATGTGAAACAAAGAAAACAAAGGTCTGAATCAGGACGAGGAAGACTAAGGTGGGGCCCTTCTGACTTAAAACAAAGAGATGAGGAAGAGCTATGCAGAGTGTGTTTACAATTACAAAGGGGGGAGAGTTGAGGTGTTTTACATTTACAAAGGGGAGACAAACTGGGGTTTGCAGGGGACTTGGGGGAAGGTGATGAATTACCAGGACAAAGGTTTAAGGTGTTTGGATGTAAATTCCTGGACAATCCCTCATTTGTGCCTGAACAGGCACACAAAAATAAAATATAAAATCCAAACACAGTGTAAACAGTCAGCTATGCTATACATGTGGAAAGGAAATAATCTCTCCACTAGGTGGAGCAAAAAAAAAAAAAAAAAAATTCTCTTTTTTATTTTTTTATTTTCTTTCCACGTGCAAAATCACGCACCAAAACCCCTTGTTTCAGAAATTGACAGGAAACAAGATAAAAAAGATGACATGATTATATACTATTTATAGTCTAAGAGTGGACAACCATTCACCAAAAAACTTGATTTTACAAGGCAAAAAAGATAAAATGGTTACCAGTGTAAGAGGGGCAAAAAACCTCTTGGTCAATTTAGAGGAAAAACCCAAACTTATTTATCAACTCATGTTTCAACCATTGTAACTCTTGTAAACAAATATGATATTTTCCAGATTATTTCAAAGTTCATTCACTCTTGTGAATAATCGCATGTGATGTCCTATGGAACATAGATTCCATGTGTGCGTCTCTGAATGTTTAATGTAGGTTCCAGTGTGTGCGATTAGAGGTGCAGTCACTGCTGTTGAGATTGTCCATGTTGTCATACCACAACCACAAGAAGGAGGTGACCGGCAAGGTCAGTCTCCGATTGCTCATCAGAGGAGAGGAGAGTGTGGCGGTGACTGTCAAGGTCACTCTTGTTCACAGTGTATCCAACAGTCATTTAGGTGACACTTCTCTTTTGGGCAATAGAATGTCATTGGGGAATGCAAGGCGTCTTCTCTTCTAGATCGCAACTTCAATGTCGCGTTGTTTGAATCAGTTATGTTCAATGTTAGTTGCAGTGTGTGTAGGTGTGTGTGCGTGTGTGGTGCATCTTGTGAGGTCATGGCTGTGGAGTTTCTCCATGTTGCCATCATAACGATCATGAGAAGGAGGTGACCAGCAAGGTCATTTTTCCTCCGATTCCTCGTCAGAGGAGAGGACAGTTGTGGCAGCTCATAGCTTTGGCCTCTGAGCCCTCTGGTTCAGCTGGATCCTTGATCTCCTGGTGTTGGCGATCCCCTGGTGGACCGTCCTCTGCTGCTTGGACCCGTCGGCAATGGCTTGCATGGATCCACGAAGTCCTCTCAGATCGCTGTCTGCGTGATGAGTAGAAACTGGTACGGCCCGAGCCACCTCGGCGATTTCAGCTCCTTCGTCTGTGGTCGTGGACCAGGACCCAATCCCCAGGAGAGATGTGATGCAGGAACCCCTCCTTAGCCTCAGGAAATGGCGGTCCTCACTCTGTTGGAGACATCTGTTAACATCCTCCGCCACCCCTGTTTTTTGAAACATGATCTGGCCCGTGGGCTAGTTTGAAAGCATAATGAAAACATGAACGAGGTATTACAGGTTTGTCATTAGGCCCTAGATACAGGTTAGTTTGGTGGTGGAAATGTGCACTTATTCCTTCATTTCTTTTTCTCCGCAGGTGGAGCAGATGCTTGTAGGTCAGAAATGTCTGCCGGGGACAGTGGAGGAATCTTGTCAGGGTCTGTGGATGGTACAGAGAGCATAGAAAGCACAGGGGAGGAAGCAGAGACAGCCGCAGCTTTTGCAGCGAGCTCTCGGAGGGTGAGGAGGGAGTCCCTGTCCTGGTTCAGCAGGGTGAAGGTGCGGTGGGACACCACACAGCTAGGGCGCCAGCAGCACGTACAGGCTCTTGAACTGAACCCGGTCCATCCCTGTACTGCTCCACGTAGGGTCGGCCCGGGTTGTGCTGCTGGAGGGCTCACCTCGGCGCTCCCGCTCCCCCAGCACAGGCTGATGAAGTGCTCCGTCTGTGGATCCACAGATGAGAGAGACAAACAGAGACAAAACAGAAGAGCAAAAGGAGAGTCCTCTGGTCTGGTCTCCCTGTTCCCCCTGTTCCCCTCTTTGGTCAGGAACGGTTATTCAAAATCTGTTGGAGATTCTCAGAAACATGGTTAAGCGCAAGCTCCTGCTTTGGGGAAAAAAATGTTGTTATTCAGTCAGGAAACTTAAACAGGGTGACTGTTCAAGTGTCATTTAGAGTCAGTCTGCAGTAGCCTATAGTGACATCAAGGGCAGTGTTAGAATGACTTCAACACGCCCAGTCCCCAGTCATGATCAAGGCAATTGGATTTGGCTCTAGCATTTCTCTCGCGATTTTATGAAAATAAAATAAAATAACCACATTCTCGTCTCAACAAAACAACACCCCCTAAGGGTGAGAGCAAAAATTTCCTGAAGTCAGGATAAAAATAGAGACGGGGCAAAGAAAAATGATACTAAAATGAACTGGCTTCATTTACAATTAACTAATCAAAAACTCCATCAAAGCTTCATTTGTAAGCTAAAATTTGTATATCTAAACCCTCCCTCTTCTGCATTTGAGGACAGAGTATTTGGGCACTGCTTCGGACAAAATGGTCTCTTCTCCGTTTCATACTTATCTGTCGCTCACAGTGAGTTGGTGACATGGCGTTGGCGTTGCATCTCACGAACCCCAGATCGCCCATCTGTAGGGAAACAGGCCAGTAACCTCCATCTCCACCTCCGGTCTGTGCCCGTCTCCTGGTTCGGCATTCACCCATCACTCCCGGAACGACAGTTGTCTGTAAAAAACCACTCAGAAAAAACACTCAGGCCCGATGAATGTGCCTCAAACTATAAACATGAGATATTTAACATAACCATTTAAAATATATATAAATGGGTTATGAGATGCTGCATTCAGATTAAGACACTGGCAACCCTTATCTATTCCCCCACTATTATGCACAACGCTTATGTCTTAAGCTACATATCAGAAAGAGAGACAAAACAAACAACAGTTAAACAGACAAACAGCAGGTTCCAATGTCCCCAGGAAGGCATGATACAGGCTCCTCAAAGACCTGCCGCCCAGGGTCCATAGCACCTGAAAAATAAAACTCAAACACAGACTGGGTTCAATAGCAGAGGGGAAGGCCTAATGCCAACTCCTCAAAAAACACCATCATTATATGAATGAAATTCATACAGTAGAAATGCATAAAACGAACAGCTTATGGCCATTCATTGACTATTGAAACAAACTCCTGAATCAAACACCTATTCAAAACCCTGTCAGACTTTTGAGTTCGCTCTACATCTATTTCATCCTGTTTATTTACCTTAAAAAAATGAGTCTATATTGGCTAGTTAAAATCTCCCTTATGGGTTGTTCAAGGGAACTCCAGCAGGTGGCGCTCGACCCCAAATCGGAGGCTCTTCCTTCCTGCCCTGTTCGGACGAATACCTCGTAGAAAGGGGCGCGCTTAACCCGTAGAGAGAAGGGGCGTGGCTAATGGCGCAACAAGTCGAGGGGGGAATCTAATTTTAAATCAGAGTTATTCTGCTGGGGAAATGGTGGAGAGACTGTTTGCTGAATCTCCTTATCTTTCCTTCCTGACCTAAAAAAAAACTCTCTCGTGCTACTCTCCCAAATCTTAAAAACAGACCAGTCTAGAGAATTAACAGGCTTTTCCCTTAACCCTCTAGCTGAGCCCGAATCTTAGAATTTAACACTAAAATGTCAGATGTGGATGTAAGAAATCGAAAATGCTTTAGCACATAACGAAAATCTGCCAACAAACGCTCGCAGAATAATGCTTGAGCGCAACAATCTCCTCAGGCTAGACACGTTTAGCAGTAGAAATTCTTTACATCCTCTAGCATATTTTAATAGCTAGTGTTACAGGGACACCTAGTGGTGATCCCAAAATGTTGCATGTATGACCCGGAAGTTGTCTTTGGCAGCGCGGGGAAATTTAAAGAAACAAATCCCTAATAATCACGACGCAGCCTAAAAAAGGAAACCTTATGGTTAACTCACGGCGGGAAAGAATACAATTTCGAAAGAAACAAAGACACATTAAAATTCGCTTAGTACTCACCAGTCAGGAAGTGCTTTGTTCTCTTCTGGCTCACTCCTCTGGCTCAATGGCGGATCACCGGGACAGTGTTTTCCTGCGTCTCCTAGGCAACCAGCTAGCCTACTGGAAAAGTATACAAAATACTTACGATATAAAGCAAGAGCCGAAGCTCAAAAATGCCACTGAGCCGGCGAAAATAGCGCTAGACAAACAAAGACACACACGACAAAAACAGACACTCCGGAGATTAGCTGCTAATCGCACTCACTGCGAACTTCAACCCATTTGGAAATCGCACTTACTGCGAACTTCAACCCTGTGGGAATCGCACTATCTGCGAACTTCAACCCTGTGGGAATCGCACTATCTGCGAACTTCAACCCTGTGGGAATCGCACTATCTGCGAACTTCAACCCTGTGGAAAACAAAACTTACAATACTTTACTTGGATCCATGGCGCGCATAACAAACATACAATCAAGAGCCGAGGCTCCAACAGTGAACACATAAGACATAAGACGAAACAAAGGCTTTGTTCGTTACAAACAAGCATGCTCGGCTGCACTAGCAATTTGGTCCAGGCTAAACCTTCCGTCTAGATCCTACCAAATATGTACAGCCCCTCTGGTCAAAATCTCTACCAGAAAACGCGGATTGCAAAAACTCTCAATTCCGCCCTGTAGCTACATCTCCATTGAGCAAAAACTCTCTCAACGTGCTCTGCGGTTTAAACTCTCCCGCGACCGGCCAAAAGGGAACCTGTTCTGTGCCAAACTCTCACTTGAACAGCTTATACCCTCGTAACGAAACAAGGACGAAGTCAAAACGACAATACGATATAAAATATATATATTGCTGTTCACAACCTCCTTAGATAATTTCACAACTTATAGTACTAAAATACCCACGCTGGGGTTTTCTGTTTTCAAACAATCCAGACCAACACAACTGAACCAAATCAAGGCAAATACAACTCAGAACCACAAGAGGGTTCGTTTAAACGTACCTGTGAGCCTCAAGAATCCAGTGTAAGAACTGAGGAAATAATCTCGGCGTGCGCTCTAGCGCAAGAGAGAAAATTGATTTTCCAAAACCCACTATGGACCCGACACGTCTGTCGATCAGTTCATCCACTGGAATCCCGGCAACACGCAGGCAGTGCTCCCATTCCCGTTCGCCAAACTGTGATAGTATTTTAGACTGGTCTAGTCCAAAGATTTACCAAGATACGTTCAAAAGGTTGAGTCTGGTTTATTGTGGAAAACATTACGAGCGCAAGGACTTCCTGAACAACGCAAACAAAGGTGGTTTGTCAGAGAAGTGAAGTCAGCCTCTTCGCTCTGGCTTATATACAGATTGGCTAACTCATTGCACGTCATGTGAAATGGCAGGCGTGGCCAAGAGTATAGACATGTGAAACAAAGAAAACAAAGGTCTGAATCAGGACGAGGAAGACTAAGGTGGGGCCCTTCTGACTTAAAACAAAGAGATGAGGAAGAGCTATGCAGAGTGTGTTTACAATTACAAAGGGGGGAGAGTTGAGGTGTTTGACATTTACAAAGGGGAGACAAACTGGGGTTTGCAGGGGACTTGGGGGAAGGTGATGAATTACCAGGACAAAGGTTTAAGGTGTTTGGATGTAAATTCCTGGACACTGCCGCCCCCTCAAAACGTGATCATGTGTGCAGTACTGGATGGACCTAGGGTGGCATGGTGATGGAGAACTCCTTGCAGATGTAGAAACCTCTTGAAAATGATTTCAGCCCTCAAAGGCCATATCTAGGTTTTTGCAGGTTGATAATCAATCTAGTAATTATATTCCGTAAACTAAGGCATGTTTAAATTATTTTATTGTGAGCTCACAAGGTATGTCTGATCTCCAGAGCAGGGATATCAGAGTACAAATGTGTGGTCAGAAAACAATGAGTCTCATACTTCAGCCAAAATTACCTCACCTTAAGACCTCCTCCTCCTTATCTCTCTGGGCTAGTGGAAAGGGCTCTCCCCCTCCCCCAACTTAACATTCTTGAAGCTCACAGACCTGCTTCCACACACCACAAAACACTGAATCTTCTTCCAGGAACACAAGTTGATATTTCCCTCACGCTGCCCAGGGACATTCACAACAGCTCTTTGTCCTGTAACATCTGGGCCCCCGACGCCTGGTTTAAGATAGATTGAATCCAGCTTCATCAATGAAAATGAGGTCATGACGCAGTGCAGCTGAGCCAAATACCACCAATAGGCCGTTCACACCTCTCATATTGAAATGAATGGAATGCACAAGAACAAGAGCCCTGGATCAGGTCCAAATCCAGCCAGCTTGCTAATAACACCAGCTAACATTAACTAGCCAACTTCAGATAGAAATCTAACCAGGTAGATATGAATAGGCTATTGCAGGATCTTGACTAGTCATAACGTTAGAAGACCATGAACGCAAATGAAACGCAAGTGCTCATTTTACCATACTTTGGAAAATAAGTACCCTAACACACCCTATAGAACATGTAATCTATGGGCTGCAGCTATTGAGTCTGAGAGAAATAATAATAGGCACAAATCCTTATTAAATCCATTTTAATTCATTGCTTTTATCTCTAGCAAGATTGATTATGCTCTCCTAAAGCTATAATCAAAGTTTTGATAACTGAGGCCCAATTTAGGGACCCAAATAAGATTGAGTCCACCCAAGAAAAAACAAAATGAATAATTCCCTTTATTTGACAAACCAGTCATAGTCTACATACCAGTGATTATACCAATATGAGGTCATTTTAAGATCAATCAAACATTCAGTTCCGAGTCCGGGTACAGAACCAGGGCTACAGCCAACAGCAGGGGGAGGCGGACTGGACTGGGAAGGTGTTTGCATATAGTCCTTGAACTCTGCTCCCTTCTTTTCTCCTCCAGATCCAGGTACCTATAGCCGTCACAACGTGGCTAGCTAATTGTAGGCTATTCTTGACCCACGTTAACATTAGCAAAGCGGTGTACCTGCGCACATGCACAAACAGCAGTGCTACAAAGAAATCTATCATATTTATTTTCTCATACACTGGGCGTTTGGTGTTGCCAAGCAATAGGCTCTTTGCTTTGCACAAGTTCCACTACTTCCTGAAATTCTACAGGCATCCTTATTTCCTGTCCTATACCATTGTGCCGCACACCTGATTAATCACTTCCATCCAAAAGTACAGGACAGGAAATAAAAATGCTTGTAGAATTTCAGGAAGTAGTAGAGCTTGTGCAAAGAGCCTATTGTCAGACAGTACTTCAGGAACAGTGTAAATCACACAAGTCAACTGCTGGCACGTTGCATGTCTGTGACTGATAAATCGTCAATGACGTGTAAATGGTTGAAATTCATGTTGAAATGAAGCCCCCTCTTTTCCATTGCAACTATAGCAGAGGCCGTTATTCACATAACAGTTGACCGTGTTTGCTTTCTTCACTGACAGAGAGAGAGAGGGGGAAAGAGAGGGAGAAGATGAAAAGATTTCATCAAACAAAGCTCAGCTTTGGAAAGCAAACTGTTGAGGACAAGATCAAAAAGAAAGAGGTGATGATGGTGGTACACTGCCTACTCTTTACTTTACATGATGGGAAAAGCACATTGATGGGATAAATTGTATGTCTGTATATAGATAAACAAATAGACAGGTATGTAGGTGTGTATAAATATACACTGTATGCATGATTATGTTCGGTTAAAAATATATAATTTGTTGACAGGAAACCAAGAGGTACAAGAGAGTGGAAGAGAGAGGACAGGAGAAGAGGACATAGAGATGAGAGGTGAGATACCTGATGTTAGCCAAAGAGACACTACATTAAGTAAGATCCTGGCAAGATTAAAAAATAATGTGGATGGATGGATGGATGGGTGGATGGGTGGGTGGGTGTGTGTTTATAGCTTATGTTTATGTTTTGTTAATTTGTGGACAGGAGATGAAAAAGGACACCACAGTGGATGAGAGGTGACAGGAGGAGACCAACATGGACAAAAGACAGGAGGAGAGGTGACAGGAGGAGACCAGCATGGACATCAGAGTGGAGGAGGCCAGGCTGGGAGAGAGGTGACAGGAGGAGCTAGTCTCATGTTTCTAATAGATGGTGTGTTCTCATCAACATTCACTTTAGTTGTGTCCTCTCTGGATGACCTCCACTGGTCTCAGTTAAAGATGATATTAATCCAATATGATGTGTGTTCTTTATAGATCTAGCCTCTTAATTCTGCTCTCAAAGTGCACCAGATTGAAGCACCACAACTAAATGACCTCGGTATTACAAAAATCCTGCGTACGGCCCTGGTCCTGAATGTTTCAGAGGCCAGATGATAACCTCCTTCTAAGCAAGGAGCAGGTGTTCATAATTCTGTCTGCATCACTACACTGAGGTGACATTTTGGTTGTACCGTCTGATCACAACACTAACTGTTCTAATTTTTAACCTATCTGTCTACATATCTATCTGTCTGTCTGTCTCTCTCTATCTTTCATTGTCTGCCCCTGTTTTATTATTGTATCCGAGGCTTCACGTTTGGTGATGGGACCTTAGTGGGTGAGAACAGACATGCTGAATAGACCTAAAGATCTAGGCATGGGCAGCATCTTTCCATCCATTTAAAAATAAATATGTATTATTTTATGCCAACCTACATTCAGTCTAGCCCTAACCCTAACCTCTTTGAGTGCAGGAAGTGTCCGCCAGCTGTGTCGTGTGTGTGTGTCTCCATTCTCAGCGTCAGTACATCCAGTTTGATGGTTCAACTGGGCCAGCAGACTAAGCAGAGCCTCGACCCAAACAAGGTGTCCTGAATGGTCTCCCAGGTCCGCCTTGTACAACTGAACTGTCAGCCCAGTGTTTCAGTGTGGTCTACAAGCTATTCAATAAAACCTGGAGAAAATGATCTGTATCTTGTCTTTACACTTACAGCACACATGCTGCACAAATGATAACCTTAATTGTATGACACTTGTTTTGTAAAATGCACAAGGGTATCTCTAACTTGGCTAGACTGTGGATGTGGTGACTAGTCCAGGCCAGTCAGCATGGTATAAGCTGCATACAGGTGAGCAGAAGCTGAAACGCTTGTTCCTTGGCTAGGACCAAGGCAGCTTGCCAGCAGGGTCAGGCCTGTGCCGGGAGGTCAGTACATTAGAACCCCCTTAGGCGGGCTGTATGTATCCTAGGTTCTCAAACTTATATTTGTGGTATAGAAAGGTAGAACTTGCTTGGTTGGTTATGTGGGACTATAGTCAAGTTAGGGACATCCTGAGGCACCCCCCATCAACTTGTTTTGTTTTTGCATTGTTTATGTACTGGGATACTGTATTGTTTTATTCACTTGCAATTGAGATATTCATGTGCATTCATCACTTGTGATTTCAATAGATTCATTATGGCTAGAACGAGTTATGCTCCCAAGGGCACAGTAGAGGGCAGCAGTGGGCCTTGGGTACAGGTCAGGACGTCAGTGCGAGCAGACGTTCAGTTCTCCCAGAGGCAGCGTAGAGAATGCGTGACTGCTGCGTGAATGATGTGTGCCACGTTTTGTATTTTGCAGGTGAGATAATGTGACAAAATGTATGCAACGCCACTGTATGATGAATATGTAATGTATGGAGGATCTGCAATGTAGACGTTTGTTATGTTGTAATCCACCGGAGTTTTGCTAGTTGCATAAAAGTACGGAGCTCCGCCTAGCAATACAGATTAGCCATGTAATGTTAGCTAGCTGAGTGGTTAATGTCACGTAAGCCAGTAATGGATCAATGATGAATGTGTGTAGAATGTTATCAGTGTGAGTGTGTGTAGAGAATCCCTTTGATTATTAAGCGGATACTGTGAATTCCGTGCTCTAGATGTAACATTATATTGTTTAGTGAACATTCTAGGTTGGGTATGTTCAGGAATATTTCTGTATCGCGCACGAGCAGACGTTCAGTTCTCCCAGAGGCAGCGTAGAGAATGCGAGACTGCTGCGTGAATGATGTGTGCCACGTTTTGTATTTTGCAGTACTCTGCCGAGATAAAGAAGACATAAAAATCCATGCATGCCTGGAACGCCATTCTTAAATGTCCAAGTGTGCAACAGTTATGCAAGTGTGTGTGTGTGGTACTGTTGATTTTCCTCCACACTCCTCTCTCAGCCATATGTTTCCCCTATGTGGATCTGAAAACAGTGATAGGGATTAAATTAGGTTGCTAAGAGAACTGCTAGTCACCAGAAGCATTCAAGAACATAACCCGTGCTGGAATACTAGTGTATGAACAAATAAATACAAGTAGAGCACATCTACTGACAGGCTGGCTGAATGACTGGAAGACTGACTTGGGACCTCCACTGAGGGCATCCCAGTCCTGGCTATGGATCAGTAGGCTAGTGATGCTCCCCTGCCCCTGGGCTAGTGTAGACCATTGCTAGCCTCTACCCACAAGCCATTACATTGATCATAGGCCTACTAAGAGAATACCAAGGGGAGTTTTATCAGGGAGGTTGATGGATAACGTCTTTCAAGCTACATTATTTGCATTAAAAAATATAATCTCTCTCTCACACACAGTCATGTAATCCAGTCAATCTAACTCCAAAACAAAATGCATTAGGCCTACGTAACTAGCAAGCTAGCAAACAAAGTCAATGTAGACAGCTAGCTAACTAGCTAGCGTTATTTCCACCATGCCCCTTCTCCTAAGAGAAAGGCGATTCGCCAAATTAAAAAGTGATTGACAACCGTTTCAGGCGAAATTAGTTTTTGATTGACAAGACGATTGTCAGTCTCTGATTGGCCAAAGTAGAAATTGATTGACAGTTGACCCGCCCCCTGGAAGTCTCTGGGCCTGCAGAGATACACACTTGGAAAATTGAGGGGTCTCTGTATAAAAACGCCTAATGAGAAGCAGGGGGCTTGATACCACAAGGGAACATGCATAATGGGTGGGGGACAACATGTTTACATGTGTACAGTACTTGTTGTTGTTGGCAACCCCGCCCCAATAGCGGACCTAGGACTACAACTGGCTAAATTGGCTCTGATTGAGAGACCTGTGCCACTGATTGTTTGATTGATTTCCATCTGCCTCGTTAGTATGTGTACAGTATTTCTAGCCTACATGTACAGTAGCTCCCATCTTGTTCTTTGTCTGTTCCATTTGCTGTAGCTGTGCATAGTCCCTGGTGTTTCCGGTGCCATCTTGTAAGTCTGTAAGTTTAGAAGCTCTGTCTTTTCTTCTTCACTTGTCGAGTGTATACCGTGGTTTTATTGTTTGGTCTTTGGTTTTGTGAAAACTGCTGAAACCTCAATGCACCTGTGACAGTTACATGCAGCCCTTGTGATTGCTTAAGTCAGTATGAAACCATCTATGGCTTCTCACATGGCAGGTAACTCAACAAGAGTTCAAGCCCAGGGGGGATGCAGAATAAAAATGCTAATACATGTACATACTCAGGCATTATGCTGTGACATGATTTTTTAACTTATTTATGTATTTATTTGTAGATGTTACTGTTTCTTCATTTTGTTTACATCTCTTCATCTGACCAGCCTGTTGTCTGCTTACATCTCAATCAGTCCCACCTGTGTTCAATTCAGTCAATCAGTGAATCCATGCTCAGTCCAGAGTCCCACAACTCATTCCCATCACAGTATGTAGGCCTACTAGTATGTTCATCCAGGATTGCTACAGTGTAAATAAGCTGCAACATTTATCATTTTTTACTTAGAGCTATCTGAAGCCAGCCATGCTCTCCTCATATTCACTGCACATTCTTGCTCAATAAATCTCTAATGTTCATGATTTAAAAAATGTCATTTTCATGACATGGTAGATGTAGTGTGAAATGTATTGTGTGCCAGAAACAACCACAAACAACCTCAGATCACAACACCAGATTTAACTTTTCTCCATTTCCATGGTGGCCTGCTATACACTGTCGAACAGTGTCACAATATGGATTAGAGCAGGGGTTCCAACCTTTCTTCCCCAGAGCCCCCCACTTACACCTGATGGAATTCAGTTTTTAATACTGTTATAATAAAGATGATAAGATATGAGTAAATCTACGTATAACAGTTTTCACAGTAACATGATGATCTAAAATACTTTATTATTGAATATGGCAACATTTCAACATAACCTACTGTAATGATGAACGCTACTATGAGTTTAGACAACAGGGAGGAACAAGGTGCTCAAAAAGTGAGATAAACCATTAGTGTTGTTGGTGCTCTTGGATCACTGGGAATGGAGGCAATATCCAAAAACAAAAGTAGATCCAGGCACTCAGAATAAGTATTCGGAAAGGAAGTGGTAATGTTAAAAAACCTTTAAAGTCGCACAGAAACAGACGTTTGAGATCATCTAACTTCCGTAGTTTTACGTATTTCCGATGCAAACAAGCTGTGAGGGTGGGACATATGTTTAGAGGAATTTTAGACAGATTCGATAGAAGGATAGCGTTGATTGACGGGTGGATGTTGTGAGATTATTGGCCTAAAATCTAAGGTACCTGATGTCGTCATTGCACGCGACCTACCGTTTTGCAGGAAGTAAGAAATTATATACTTTGATATAGGATTACAACAAAAGTAGAATTTTGTAATTTTTTTGGCATACATCGTTGAATAGGTGAACACTATGACCAATTATGTGAACCAAAATGGGACAGAATGCTTTTTTCACTTCAGTGCGACTTTAATGTATCAGGCTTACATAATTTAAAAAAGTCAACATGTTTCGACCTTGTCAGTCTTCATCAGGACATGTTGTGCGCTCAAACAAATTACCCCTTAAATACTCACTCACTACTATGAGTTTGGTTAGATTAACATCTAAGTGTGCTTTCAAACCTAAAACTTGAGCCTGTACCTAAACTGAATGTCTCTAGTTGGCTGCATGGACCCAAAGCCCCAGCGCTTGATGTCAATATGCGGGATCTCCTCATCTGGATTCTTTAACTCAAAGTCAAAGTACGTGAGCATGAGGAAAACAAGCTGCTTCAGCTCATTGGTGGCGAAGAAACGACCAGGGCACATGCTGATTCCAGCCCCCCACGGCATGTTGTAGTACTTCAGCTTCTTCCCGCCCTTGTAGAAATCATTTTTCTTGCCCCCGTCTGGTGTGAGGAAACGGTCATATTTGAACGTGTGCGGATCGGGGTGGATGTCTGGGTCCACCTGAACGGTGGTGTAGGGGAAGAGGGCCACCCTGTCGCCTTCCCCTGAGCTGGTACTCTTGTCCGTCGGCCATCTTGAGGCTCATGTCCTGGAGCACGGCCCTGGTGAGGACGGGGGCGGCGGTCAAACGCAAGATCTCCTCCACGGCGCTGTCCATGAAGGGCGTCTTCTGCAGCATGTCCCGGGTCAGGTCGATGAGCGGCCCACCACGCCTCACTTCCTGCCCGGCCTCCTTCAGCACGTCCTCCACCTCCGCCCGGACCGCCCTCATGGCGTCGGGGTGCTTCATGAGATAGAGGAGCAGCCAGAAGGCTGACGGCCCCGTGTTACCCTGGGACGCCCACAGAAACAGGAACATGTACCTGTCTTGCATGAACTCCTGCATGCCGTGCTCCTCCCTAATCTCCTGCTGATCGCGCACCCAGCCGCTAACATTGTCTTTGGTGCTGATCTTCTGGACCGACAGCGTGTTCCAGAACAGCCTCTTCAGACGTTCCACCTCCATCTTCTCCGACGGCAGCAGCACCCTGTAGGCCAGCTTGGATCTGTGACGAATGTGAAATAAAAGCCCCCCAGCAGCACTGTGAAAATATCCCCATGTTTCCTTTTCATTCTCTCCAGGAACTTTGCAGTATCCCTGTGAAACTCCAGGACATGGCCCAGCCAAGGAATGGGTCCCTTATCTAAGGGGGGTTCCCCGGGACGCCTCTGACGGAAGGTCCCCAGGAGATAGAGTCCTCCAAGGAGGAAGGCTAGCAGAGCAAGCAGGAATGGCAGCAGAAAGCCCATCATCCTCTCCTGTGCTACTCGCAGAGCTAATCTGTTCTCCAGCTCATATTCCTTTGTATTAGTCAAACACTGTGCTCAGGGCTGAAAATTAACACCCGCCAATGGCGGGTAAAATTTCCATTTGGCGACTAAATTTCGGAGGCTATCTGCCACGCTGGCGGGTAAATGTTTGTACCAATAGAGTCATGTAATAAAGTATGCGTGCAATGTCGCCACTGTGTCATACGTGATGACGTCACGGACGTCAAGGTTGATCGAGGCAGTGATGCGGGAGCCAGCGAGAGTGATGGCCGCCTGTAATGGGAGCTGTGAATAAATGTATAGCCGTATGCACACTGTTGTCCGGTTCCATTATTAAGTGTTAGCAGCCGAACACAACATGGTACCAGGAGTTTTCAGACTCATGAATGGCTCGCGGGCAGACGAGTAAAACGACGGAAAAAAAAAAAGAGAAGAAAAAGTCGGAGGACGAGACGGCAGGTTGCTAGCTAGCAAGTGAAGTGAAAGTTAGCTAGGCGAGCGAGCGGGAGACACGCCGCGCTGTCAAGATGGAGCATCATCTGAAGCCTCCGGGCGAACTTAAGCTGACGGGAAATGTCGAGGCGAACTGGAGAAAGTTCAAACAGAGATTCGAGCTCTATGTGACTGCAATTGCGGGTGCTGACAGGGACGCTGAACAGAAGGTTGCATTGTTCCTGACTGTAGCAGGTGCGGATGCGTTAGATGTATTCAATAGTATGCAGCTAACTGAGGCACAGCAGAAAGATATCAAGCTGGTTATGGATAAATTCGCTGAGTTTTGCATTCCGAAAAAGAATGGGACATTTGAAAGATATATTTTCAACAGCCGGTCACAGACCGAGTCAGAGAGTGTTGAGGAATTTATCATGGACGTTAAGCTAAAAAGTCAGTCATGTAATTTTGGCGGGCTTGCTGACTCACTGGTCCGCGACAGGATTGTGATGGGAGTGCGCGATAAGCGACTGAGAGAGAAGTTGCTTGGAGAGACTGACCTGACCCTGGAAAGGGCTGTACAGATTTGTCAGGCAAGAGAAGTGACACAGAATAGAATAAAAAGCATGGACTGTAGTCAGTTGAAAGACACAGTTATGGAAATAGACATGGCTACAAAGCACAAACAAAAGCGGCAAAGCGGCGAAGGACAAGAAAAAAACCAGAGGGAGGAGCTAAGGCAGTGCTCGCGCTGTGGTGGAGAACACAGACCACAGCAGTGTCCTGCATTCGGGAGAGAATGCCGCAAGTGTGGTGGTAGGAACCACTTCGCCAGGGTCTGCAAACAGAAGAAGGTCTGCTGCATCGAACAGCACGACAATGGTGACAGCGTTGACAGTGACGGTACAGGAGAACTCTTCATAGGGATGGTGTCCGGTCCAACAGTGAAGGATGAAGATTGGACTGGCAAGTACAGGGTCAATGGTACAGACATCAGCTTCAAGTTGGATACTGGAGTGCAAGCCAACATACTGTCTGAGATTGATTTGGCCAGGCTGGAGATCCCAGCCATTGTGAACACTAAAGACAGAGTGAAACTAAGAGCATATAGTGGGGAGGCTATTCCCACATGTGGTACATGCACTTTGGTACTGTCCAGGAAAGGTGAGCGATATGATGTGCCATTTGTCATTGTGCAAGGTAAAAAGACGCCCATAATTGGGTTCAAAACATGCAATGCTTTAGGTTTAGTGAAACGTGTACATGAGGTGACGGCAAGTGACAAGGGCAACATAGAAGATCAGTATGCAGATGTATACCAGGGCATTGGGAAGCTGGGTGTCACACACAGAATAGAGATTAAAAAGCCATGCAAACCGGTCATACATGCTGCCAGGAAGGTGCCCTTGGCACTGCGAGAAAGTCTTAAAGCTGAGCTAGACAGGCTAGAGTCCCTGGGCATCGTAGAGAAGAGGGAGGAGCCTACAGAGTGGGTACACTCACTCGTTGTGGTGGAAAAAAAGGATGGCTCAATAAGGTTATGTATGGATCCCAAAGAGTTGAACAAAGATCTGAAACGAGAGCACTACCAGCTGCCTATAAGAGGGGACATATTTGGGGATATAGCTGGTGCAAAATACTTTTCTAAACTAGATGCCTCCTCCGGGTTTTGGCAGATAGGTTTAGACCAGGACAGTGTCAAACTCAGCACATTCAATACCCCCTTTGGAAGGTATTCCTTTAAGAGGTTACCTTTTGGATTGGCTTCGGCACCTGAGGTATTTCATAGAACAGTACAACAGATATTTGAGAAGGTTCCGGGTGCAAAGGTATACATAGACGATGTCCTGATTTGGGGAAGCACAATGGAGGAACATAATGAGAGGCTGAAAATGGCCCTAGACGCAGCCAGGTCCAGTGGTTTAAAGCTAAATGCAAGCAAATGCCAGTACAGGCAAACAGAGATCACCTTCCTGGGGGAACGGTTAACACAAGAGGGTGTACTAATAGACCAAGGCAAAGTTTCTGCAATCAGAAACATGCCTGCACCGACAGACAGAGAGGGCGTCCAGAGATTTTTAGGTATGGTAAACTACGTAGGCAAGTTCGTTCCTAACCTAGCCAGTCACACCAGTCTTATGAGAGGACTGCTGGTCAAAACAGCTGACTGGAACTGGGACAGCAACCATCAGCGAGAGTTTGATGAGTTAAAAGGCTTAATAGTGAAAGCCCCTGTCTTGAAATACTATGATGAGAAACGTCAAACCAAAATATCAGCAGATGCATCAAAGTCAGGTTTAGGTGCAGTGCTGCTGCAGAGGTACAACAGCAGATGGCGCCCTGTCGCCTACGCTTCAAGGGTGTTGACAACCTCAGAGTGCAATTATGCACAAATTGAGAAGGAAGCTTTGGCTCTGGCATATGGGTGTGAAAAGTTTCATGTGTTCATATATGGTAAAAAGGTGTGGGCTGAGACAGATCACAAGCCGCTCGTGACCATCTCGGAAAAGGGCTTATCAGACACACCACCTAGGGTTCAAAGGTTGTTTCTAAAAATGCAGAAATATGACATTGACCTTGAGTACCGACCAGGTAAAGAACTGTTAGTAGCAGATACGCTCTCACGTGCGTACGACACAACAGTCCCAGTGCAACAGTATGAGCAAGATGAAACTGTGCATGATAAGGAAGAGCTGCCCAGTCTCAAATGAAATGTGGACTGTCATAGCGAGAGCCACAGCTGAGGACGACACACTTAGAGGGGTAGTGAAAGCAATCACCCTGGGTGAGTCTGTACACAAAGTACCTGCACCCTACCACCAGTACTGGGATGAGCTATCGGCGGTAGATGGCATCCTGTTTAGGGGCTCTAGGATAGTAGTTCCTAAGGTGATGCGACGCAACATGTTAATAACCATACATGAGGGACATCTGGGCATGGAAAAGTCTAAAAGAAGGGCCGAAGCAGCATTATACTGGCCTGGGATGGGCTCAGACATAGAGCAAACTGTACGCTCGTGTAAGACATGTCAAAAACATAGGACAAGGCAGACAAAAGAACCCATGTGGGTTGAGGAACAGGAGGTGTGTAAACCATGGAGCAAAGTGGGTATAGATCTGTTTGAGCTAGAAGGGAAGCACTATGTGCTCCTTGTAGATTACTTTTCAAACTTTCCAGAGATGGCGCTCCTACAAAACACAACAGCATCTCAGGTTATCACACACATCAAGTCGGTATTTGCCCGTCATGGCATACCAGACTATGTAATGACAGACAATGGTCCACAGTTTAGCTGTGAGGAGTTTAGTGCCTTTGCTAAGGCGTACACATTCAAACATGTGACATCAAGCCCCAAATACCCTCAGTCTAACGGTCTCATAGAAAATGGGGTGAAAATCGTAAAGTTGCTGCTTAAGAAAGCTTTTGACTCAAGGACTGACCCTTATCTTGCTCTACTTAACTATAGAGCAACTGTGAGGGTTTGGTTTTGGGACCCAGGCGCAACAGGAAAGGAGGAGGCAAGGAACGGTAAAGCCCGGAGGGGCGATTTAATAAGATCAAAAAGGGGGATGTGGTAGTCGTACAGCCGATGGTCAGGCAGGAGCGTGGTAGTCGTACAGGCGATGGTCAGGCAGGAGCGGGGTTGTCGTACAGGCGATGGTCAGGCAGGAGCGGGGTTGTCGTACAGGCGATGGTCAGGCAGGAGCGGGGTTGTCGTACAGGCGATGTTCAGGCAGGAGCGGGGTTGTCGTACAGGCGATGGTCAGGCAGGAGCGTTGTCGTACAGGCGATGTTCAGGCAGGAGCGGGGTTGTCGTACAGGCGATGGTCAGGCAGGAGCGGGGTCGTACAGGCGGTGGTCAGGCAGGAGCGGGGTAATCGTACAGACGTGGGTCAGGCAGGAACTGGAGAGATGAGGAGGGGAGGCAGGGTGAGTGAGAGTAATCACAAACGGGGAACGGGAAAAAACACTACAAAATACGGGTAAGGAGATTGTAGGCTAGGCTATACTTTACCACAAGAGTATTATGGTAAGATCTGGCGATGAGTGGAGTGTAGACCAGGTTCTTGTAGAGGTTGAAGGTGATTGCAGAACGAGGGACAGGTGTGGTGATGATAATTGGAAACCGGTGAGTAGAGCCGCGCCAGCGTCATCGTCGGAGACGAGCGCGCCGTTCTTGTCTTTGCGCACGGGCCGATGTGCTGGGCATGTCGGGATCCGATTCTTCGTCACCGGAGAGGGAGGAGACTGCCGAGTCCGCGGAGCTGGCCGGAGACGGGGAACGCCCGGCAGTGGGGGGAAACTCCGGAGAGCCAGAGCGTTGTATGCCCGGGCTGATGCGACGTGCGGTAGAGCGCGTAGGACGCCCCGAGCGCGCAGCGGGCCCAGAGGGGAGAGAGGGAGACGGTTGTGGAGGCGAGGGCATGCGAGCCGTAACAGGACCCCCCCCCCGAGGGGAGCCACCTGGCGACCGACCGGGGGCGTCAGGATGTGCCCTGTAGAAGTCCCGGAGGAGAGACGGGTCCATAATGAGCTGCCTGGAGATCCAGCTGCACTCCTCGGGGCCGTACCCCTCCCAATCCACCAGGTATTGGAACCCCCGACCCCGGCGGCGCACCTTCAGCAGCCGCCGAACCGTCCACTGGGGATGCCCGTCGACCATCTGGGGAGGCGGAGGAGCTGGGGCAGAAGGCATTAGAGGACTCGAGGAGACAGGTTTGATCTTGGACACATGGAATACAGGGTGTACCCGCATGGAAGCAGGGAGCTTAAGACGTACCGCAGCCGGGTTCAGGACACGGTCGATCTCGAAGGGCCCAACGAAGCGCGGAGCCAGCTTCTTGGAGGGGACCTGGAGCGGAAGATCAGCAGTGGAGAGGTAGACACGTTGACCGGGCCGATACGCCGGAGCAGGAGTGCGGCGGCGGTTGGCACCGCGGCAGGAGCGCTCGTTGGAGCGGAGCAGGGCCCTGCGGACCTCCCTCCAGACACGGCGACAGCGGCTGAGGTGGGCCTGGACGGAGGGGACGGAGGCCTCCGACTCCTGGAGAGAGAACAGCGGGGGCTGGTACCCGAGGGATGACTCGAACGGAGACCTGCCAGTGGCAGCGCTGGTCAGGGCATTGAGGGAGTATTCGACCCAGGGCAGGTCCTTGCTCCAGGAGGTGGGGTGGAGAGCCGACACACAGCGGAGAGCGGACTCCAGGCTCTGGTTGGCCCGTTCGGCCTGGCCGTTGGTCTGCGGGTGGTAGCCAGAGGAGAGGCTGATGGTGGCGCCTATCTCCTTGCAGAAGGCCCTCCAGACTTGGGAGGTGAATTGAGGCCCACGGTCCGAGAAAATGTCTCCGGGGAGACCGTGGAGCCGGTAGACATGCTGGACGAGGAGCTCAGCTGTCTCCGCAGAGGACGGGAGCTTGGGGAGCGCCACCAGATGGACCGCCTTGGAGAACCGGTCCACCACGGTGAGGATGACCGTGTTGCCCCTGGAGGGGGGAAGACCGGTGATGAAGTCCAGGGCGATGTGGGACCAGGGACGGCTGGGGACCGGGAGAGGACGCAGGAGGCCAGCCGGGGGCTGGTGGGACGCCTTGCTGCGGGAGCAGACGGGACAGGCGACCACAAACTCCCGGACGTCGGACCTCATGGAGGGCCACCAGAACCGTCGGCTCAGGAAGGAGAGGGTGCGGTGAACCCCGGGATGGCACGCAAACCGGCTGGCATGGCCCCACTGGAGCACCCGGGACCGGACCGAGTCCGGCACGAAGAGCCGGCGAGGAGGAACGTTGGCCGGACTGGGTTGGGCGCGTTGGGCCTGCCTCACCACCGCCTCAATGTTCATAGTGATCACCCCTACGACACGCGAGGTCGGCAGGATGGTCTCAGGCTCCGCGGGGGGCGCCTCGGGCGCGTGGAGGCGGGACAGCGCGTCGGCCTTGGCGTTGCGGGAGCCGGGCCGGAAGGTGAGGGTAAAGTCGAACCTCCCTAGGAACTGCGACCACCGCGCCTGGCGGGAGTTGAGGCGCTTGGCCGCCCGGATGAAGGTCAGGTTCTTGTGGTCCGACCAGACGAGGGTGGTGTGTTCCGCGCCCTCAAGCCAATGGCGCCACTCCTCCAAGGCCCCCACCACCGCCAACAACTCCCTGTTCCCGATGTCGTAATTCACCTCAGCCGGGGTGAACCGGCGGGAGAGGAAGGCACAGGGGTGCAACTTCTGGTCCTCCACTGACCGCTGGGACAGAACAGCACCGATGCCGGTGTCCGATGCGTCAACCTCGACCACGAACTGCCTGGAGGGGTCAGGATGGAGAAGGACCGGAGCGGTGGTGAAGCGCTCCTTGAGCGCAGAGAAGGCGGCGCTGGCAGCCGGTGTCCAGATGAACGGACGCAGGGATGAGGTGAGGTGGGTGAGGGGAGCTGCTACCCGGCTGTAGTCCCGTATGAAACGGCGGTAAAAGTTAGCGAAGCCAAGGAAGCTCTGGAGTTGCCTCCGGGTAGAGGGTTGAGGCCATTCGACCACGGTCTTGATTTTGCGGGGGTCGGGTCGCGTCAGGCCTCCCTCCACAATGAGCCCCAGGAACTCCACTGACGCGGAGTGAAAGGTGCACTTCTCCGCCTTGATGTATAGGCGGTTCTCCCGGAGACGCTGGATTACCATGCGGACGTGTTGGACGTGCTCCTCAGCGCTCCTGGAGAACACAAGGATGTCGTCCAGGTAGAGAACCACAAATACGTCCAGCATGTCCCTGAGCACGTCGTTCATCAGGGCCTGGAAGACGGCGGGGGCGTTGGTGAGGCCGAAGGGCATGACGAGGTATTCGTAGTGGCCACGGGAGGTCTTGAAGGCGGTCTTCCATTCGTCCCCCTCACGGATACGCACCAGGTGATAAGCGTTTCTGAGGTCCAACTTGGTGAAGATGGTGGCACCGGTGAGGGGTTCAAAATTGGAGCTCATGAGGGGGAGTGGGTATTTATTCTTCACCGTGATGTTGTTGAGCAGCCTGTAGTCGATGCACGGCCTCAGGTCTCCTCCCTTCTTCTTTACAAAGAAGAACCCCGCTGCCACCTGGGAACGAGATGGTCGGATGAGGCCCTCGGCCAAGCACTCGGAGATGTAGGTGTCCATGGCAGCTTTCTCCGGGAGGGAGAGGTTGTAGAGACGACTGGCTGGGAGAGGGGCGCCAGGGTGGAGCTCGATGGCGCAGTCGTAGGGTCGATGAGGGGGAAGTGTGCGGGCGCGCTCCTTACTGAAGGCCTCCCCGAGGTCGTGGTACATCAAAGGGACCGTGGAGAGGTCAGGAGGAGCGGGACGGGGCCGGTCAACCCGAGTGGAGGTCTGAGCAGCTCGGAGGCAGCGGGCGTGGCAGGTGGTGCTCCAGCTGAGGATGCGCCCCGAGCTCCAGCAGACATGAGGGGTATGGAGTTCCAGCCAGGGCCTCCCTAAGATGAACGGAGCGTCGGGAGAGTGGATGACGAAGGGGCGGACGTTCTCCACGTGGTTACCCGAGACTGTGAGAGTGAGGGGCAGGGTCCGGTGCTTGATGGGACCCATGGGATGGCCATCCAGGGCGAAAGCCGAGAGGGGCCTCTCCAGAGGGGAGAGAGGGAGCGCCGCTTTGTGGGCGAACTTGACGTCCACGAAGTTCTCGTCGGCACCGGAGTCGATGAGGACAGGGACGGAGAGCGTGTGCCCCTGCCAGGCGAGGGTGACAGTGAACCTGGCGGCACGGGTCCGGGATAGAGGATGGATGAGCCGGCTTACTCGGTACCCCCTGGCGAGTGAGCCTACTCTTTTTGCCGCCCTGGGAGGTGCAGAGGAACAGGAGTCGACGGCGTGCGCTGGGCTAGCGCAGTATATGCATAGTCCGTTCTGTTCCCGGTGCTCACGCTCTGCAGGGGTCAGTCGGGTCCAACCCAGTTGCATGGGTTCCTCTCCAGCGGTGTTTGGGGGGGCGAGGGAGGCCGGGGCAGGCCGAGAGAGACCGGCAGAGGGAGGCGGAGACGGTCTGGGTGCGCTGTGGTGTTGGTGCGCCCGCTCGCGCCTGCGTTCCCGGTGGCGCTCGTCTATGGCTATGGAGAGGGAGACGAGTTGGTTCAGGGTCGCTGGTCTGTCTCCTCCAGCCAGGCTGTCCTTCATGGCGTCCCCCAGACCCCGTCGGAAGGCGCTGTATAGGGCAGACTCGTTCCAGGAGCAACGGGCAGCGAGGATGCGGAACTCCGTGGCGTAGTCCGCTACTGAGCTGGAACCCTGGGTGAGGGCGGAGAGAGCAGCGTCCGCGTCCTGTCCGTGGACGTCGTGGTCGAACACAGTCCTGAATTCTGCCACGAAGGCAGTGTAGTCCTGCATGTAGGCAGCTGCGCCCTCGCGACCCGCCATGACCCAACGGCGAGCCCGTCCCGTGGTCAGGTTGGCAATGTAGGCTATCCGAGCCGACGCAGTGGAGTACATGCTTGGCTGGAGGTCAAACACGTACTCACACTGCATGAGGAACTCCCGGCAGAGGGTGAACGTCCCGTCGTAGAGGGCCGGGGAGGCGAGATGGGGCTCCCGGTTTGGTGGAGCGGTGGGGTTCAGGAACGGAGCCAGGCGGGCACTGACCGCGGTGACCTGGTCGGACAGGGTGCAGACCAGAGTAGCGAGGCCCCTCAGTCGCTCGTCCTGGGCGTGCTGTTGGGCGGATACCTGCTGCAGTTGCTCAGCTTGGGTCCGTGGGAGGGCTTGGAGTAGTCCGGGAGGTGCAGGTCTCTCCTCCATGTTGGCTGGGTCCAAACTGGCCAGATCTTACTGTGAGGGTTTGGTTTTGGGACCCAGGCGCAACAGGAAAGGAGGAGGCAAGGAACGGTAAAGCCCGGAGGGGCGATTTAATAAGATCAAAAAGGGGGATGTGGTAGTCGTACAGCCGATGGTCAGGCAGGAGCGTGGTAGTCGTACAGGCGATGGTCAGGCAGGAGCGGGGTTGTCGTACAGGCGATGGTCAGGCAGGAGCGGGGTTGTCGTACAGGCGATGGTCAGGCAGGAGCGGGGTTGTCGTACAGGCGATGTTCAGGCAGGAGCGGGGTTGTCGTACAGGCGATGGTCAGGCAGGAGCGTTGTCGTACAGGCGATGTTCAGGCAGGAGCGGGGTTGTCGTACAGGCGATGGTCAGGCAGGAGCGGGGTCGTACAGGCGGTGGTCAGGCAGGAGCGGGGTAATCGTACAGACGTGGGTCAGGCAGGAACTGGAGAGATGAGGAGGGGAGGCAGGGTGAGTGAGAGTAATCACAAACGGGGAACGGGAAAAAACACTACAAAATACGGGTAAGGAGATTGTAGGCTAGGCTATACTTTACCACAAGAGTATTATGGTAAGATCTGGCGATGAGTGGAGTGTAGACCAGGTTCTTGTAGAGGTTGAAGGTGATTGCAGAACGAGGGACAGGTGTGGTGATGATAATTGGAAACCGGTGAGTAGAGCCGCGCCAGCGTCATCGTCGGAGACGAGCGCGCCGTTCTTGTCTTTGCGCACGGGCCGATGTGCTGGGCATGTCGGGATCCGATTCTTCGTCACCGGAGAGGGAGGAGACTGCCGAGTCCGCGGAGCTGGCCGGAGACGGGGAACGCCCGGCAGTGGGGGGAAACTCCGGAGAGCCAGAGCGTTGTATGCCCGGGCTGATGCGACGTGCGGTAGAGCGCGTAGGACGCCCCGAGCGCGCAGCGGGCCCAGAGGGGAGAGAGGGAGACGGTTGTGGAGGCGAGGGCATGCGAGCCGTAACAGCAACTCCACTGTCTAATGGCAAAGCGCCAGCTGAGCTACTGTACAACAATAGACAGATCAAAACACGGATGCCACAGTTACTGGAGAGTGAAGGGACATCAGCTACAGGACACACAGAAGTAGTGGTGGCAAAACGTAGGAACAAACTGGGGCAGAAAAGAGACTATGACAGGGGGTCTAAAGTCCTGAGTGAGCTGAGGCCAGATGACAGAGTAAAACTGCACAATGGTCAGTACTGGAACTTAGATGCAAGAGTGCTGCAGAATGTGGCCACAAGGTCATATGAGGTGCAGACGCCCGAGGGGGTAACATACAGGCGAAATCGCAGACACTTACTCAAGGTACCTAAAAATGAAGACAGTACTGAAGACACAAATGCAGAGGGCGCTAGTGCAGGGTCACCGGTGTGTGACACGCCCATACGTGAGTGTGGTGAACACATAGACATAGAGAGGAGGTTGGGTAGACAGACCAAAGGGCCAAAGAGACTCATTGAGGAAATGTGATGGGGCAGTAATGAGGTGATGGGAGCTTGGTGATATGAGGTGATGGGACAGTAACAAGAGTTTGTTTTTGTTTGTCATGTTATGTTATTATTTTATTCTCTACAGTTGTAATTGTTACAGGCTCTGAAACTGTTAATTGAGGGTTAAAGCTGAAACACTGTTTGTCGTTTAAGAGAAATTGTTTATGTTTCCAGACACTGTAAACATAGTTCTTGACAGGAGAGATGTGTCATACGTGATGACGTCACGGACGTCAAGGTTGATCGAGGCAGTGATGCGGGAGCCAGCGAGAGTGATGGCCGCCTGTAATGGGAGCTGTGAATAAAAGTATAGCCGTATGCACACTGTTGTCCGGTTCCATTATTAAGTGTTAGCAGCCGAACACAACACTAGCTAGGTTTTAAGTGGATTAATTGGAAGGCTACGACATATTGACATCATGTTCATACAAATCAAAACATTCACTGATTTTGTGTTTTGTGGATGGGTGTATTGCTGTTTTGAAATAAATCATTTTCATCTGGATATGTTTCACTAATAGGATAAAGATGAACACTTAGAATAACTTTGTATTGACTGGTAATGGCTCTACACTTTCAGTATCCAAGTGGTTTCACACTATGGACGTGTGGGGGAGCATGTGGTGTACACTAAGAGAATGGTATTGACCTGAATGCTTCAGGTGGTTCACATTCATTTGGGGATTTATGGGTTTTGTGTTCATATAAGAGCAGTTAAAACAGATCAGTCAAATTTGGCCTTGAACACTATAAAACGGGGGCTCATTTTAGACCTAGAACCCGGGTAACCCAGGTGAGTTGTGGCTGTGGGTGTGTATGGGGATGTTTTCCATCTGCTGGATGAACATAATATTGTCTTACCCATTCATTTCCTATAGCGGGTCATTTTACCCATTCAATTCCTATGGCGGGTCATTTTAAACCCAGAACAGCACCCTGATCAGCTTGGTCTCACACTGCAACAGATTCAGCTTCATCAAGGTGATCAATATTTCATCTGCAACATGCATTTTCAAGTTGGCCATATAGAACTGCTAAACTAAAAAAGGACACATTCAACAATTGTACATGCTGACGAAATGCATCACAGGCAGAGGTCTGTGCTCTCTGAGCGCTATTCTAGTTATTGTCATGTTTCTGTAACACTATTTAACTGGCCACCCGAAGACCTTCATCAACATGCAATGATAGCAGTCAACCACATAGTGGCGGTGTTGCACAGAGCTCAGCTAGGAGACCTCAAACTGCAAGCAGAGGATGCAGATTATCAGATTATAAACACTATGAAGAGTGAAGATGTTCTTCTGAAACTCACACAGACCTAGGCCTGGTCTCCTACTGGTACACTGGGCTCCTCCAGATACACTGGTCTCTACTGGTACACTGCACTCACAGAAATATTTAAGCCTAACTTTTAAGATTTATGTAATTTAATTGCATGACAAATTTCCATGAATTTGCTTTAGGTAGTTTTAACATAAATGTACCTAATAAACTTTACATGATGCATATTTGTCAGTGTAATAAAACCTATTTATTTGAAATGCATAATCACCAGGTTTATGTATTCAGTATAAATAAAGTTTATTTGCTTTAAATGCATAATAATCAGATTATGTATTCAAAATACATAACGTATATTTGTTTGAAATGCATAATAATCAGGTTATCTATTCAAGATTAATAATATATTTGTTTGAAATACATAATAATGAGGCTTATGCAATAAACCTAATTAAATCAAAATGCATCACATTTATGTAATTTTTTGATTAACACCCAATGGATTTAACATTCTTTTCCATTCACTTCATATCTAACAATTTCAGTTACATCAGTAGAATTTCCCCCAGTCTCTCACATACGTTTCTGTTATCGTGAGGGGAACCATAACCCTTACTGTACATATTTTGTTGTGTTTTGAATCTGTGACTTCCTGTACACAGCAGCTCAATGTAAATCAGGCTTTATACCATATTTCCATACAGCAAATGTGCTTGTTATGTTCTGTGGGCACAGCTTCAGAACTATGTAGCCAGGTGACCGTTAGGACGGCAGGCCAGTGAAGAACTGGCTTCTCAGACAGGGACGCAAACCCCAACAAGATCCCCACTATGATGTCATCGTCCATGGAGAGGAAGCCATGAGGATGGAGGAGCATGTCTGTGAGACAGAGAGAGAGAGAGAGAGAGAGAGAGAGAGAGACAGAGAGAGAGAGAGGGAGAGAGAGAGAGAGAGACAGAGAGAGAGAGACGGAGAGAGAGAGAGAGACAGAGAGAGAGACGTTACAGACGTGCTAGGGACATACTAGACGTTTCAATCACACACACAGACACAAACAAACACACACACACACACAAACAAACACACATACACACACATGCACATCATTGATTGATTGATAATTTCCTTAATAAGTCTGTACAGAAGTCTAGTGTTCACCTGTTTGTAGACCTCCTTGCCAACCCCATAACTGAGCATGTACTGAGATAGAAGAGAAATGAGGGGGGTGGGTTTAATCAACGGAAGATAAAAGATGGTGCCCCTTTCTTTGTCACCATAGGGAACTCTCCTTTATACTGTTTATTGAGAGAGAGAGAGAGAGAGAAAGAGACAGACAGAGAGAGAGACAGAGATGATGCTGCCAGCTAAGGTTGCGGCTCCTACAGTATGTGTGTGTTTGTGAGTCCATGTGTGTGTGAGTGTGTATCAGTCTATGTGTGTGCGTGCATGTGTGTGTGTCTGTCTGTGTGTGTGTGTGTGTGTGTGTGTGTGTGTGTTGGCCTGTGTGTGTGTGTCTGTTGGTGTCTATGTGAGTGTGTGTGTGTGTGTGTGTGTGTGTATTGATAGATGGCTCACTGTGAAGCTCATCCCCTGACAGCGTCCCTGCTGCTTGGCCTTTCCGGGCAGAAGCAGGAGTTTGGGATGATTCCCCCAGTCCTCATAGCTGAACAGGCTGCAGAACTTGAACTGTGGAAGAGAAAACAAGGCACACACACACAGCGGCTTGTCACACAGCCAATCAGAACACACATACCTGCTGATGCATGTTTGTGATAAGAACCCTGTTAGACGACTGGTGTCTGGTGACTAGTGAGCCAGTCTTGTCTTGTTATTGTTCTGTTTGGTGCGCCAGACCTCAGATAATTTGAGGCCCTAATATTAGCTAGACAAATATTTGTCAAAGAATCATGTTATTGACATGTCACACAGCAAAATACATGATTATATCTGATGAAGGGCCAAAAAGCCTTGTATGTACGGTACTACAATATCATATAAATTCAACAAATTTATCAGAGACTATGAATCGTGTCAACATTAATATTCCTGCTACATTGGCGAAGCACTTAATTGTACCCTAACTTACGCCTGATGTAATCTGCACACACAAACATACACAGACTGGACGTTCACACCGATTTGGGGGGGGGGGCAAATTCCATCAGGTGTAAGTGGGGGGCTCTGGGGAAGAAAGGTTGGGAACCCCTGCTCTAATCCATATTGTGACACTGTTCGACAGTGTATAGCAGGCCACCATGGAAATGGAGAAAAGTTAAATCTGGTGTTGTGATCTGAGGTTGTTTGTGGTTGTTTCTGGCACACAATACATTTCACACTACATCTACCATGTCATGAAAATGTCATTTTTTAAATCATGAACATTAGAGATTTATTGAGCAAGAATGTGCAGTGAATATGAGGAGAGCATGTCTGGCTTCAGATAGCTCTAAGTAAAAAATGATAAATGTTGCAGCTTATTTACACTGTAGCAATCCTGGATGAACATATTAGTAGGCCTACATACTGTGATGGGAATGAGTTGTGGGACTCTGGACTGAGCATGGATTCACTGATTGACTGAATTGAACACAGGTGAGACTGATTGAGATGTAAGCAGACAACTGGCTGGTCAGATGAAGAGATGTAAAAAAAATGAAGAAACAGTAACAGCTACAAATAAATACATAAATAAGTTTTCAAAAATCATGTCACAGCACAATGCCTGAGTATGTACTGTACACGTATTAGCATATTTATTCTGCATCCCCCCTGGGCTTGAACTCTTGTTGAGTTACCTGCCATGTGAGAAGCCATAGATGGTTTCATACTGACTTAAGCAATCACAAGGGCTGCATGTAACTGTCACAGGTGCATTGAGGTTTCAGCAGTTTTCACAAAACCAAAGACTAAACAATAAAACCAAGGTATACACTCGACAAGTGAAGAAGAAAAGACAGAGCTTATAAACTTACAGACTTACAAGATGGCACCGGAAACACCAGGGACTATGCACAGCTACAGCAAATGGAACAGACAAAGAACAAGATGGGAGCTACTGTACATGTAGGCTAGAAATACTGTACACATACTAACGAGGCAGATGGAAACCAATCAAACAATCAGTGGCACAGGTCTTTCAATCAGAGCCAATTTAGTCAGTTGTAGTCCTAGGTCCGCTAATGGGGCGGGGTTGCCAACAACAACAAGTACTGTACACATGTAAACATGTTGTCCCCCACCCATTATGCATGTTCCCTTGTGGTATCAAGCCCCCTGCTTCTCATTAGGCGTTTTTATACAGAGATCCCACTTTATTGCCCTGTAGAAGACCCCTCAATTTTCCAAGTGTGTATCTCTGCAGGCCCAGAGACTTCCAGGGGGCGGGTCAACTGTCAATCAATTTCTACTTTGGCCAATCAGAGACTGACAATCGTCTTGTCAATCAAAAACTAATTTCGCCTGAAACGGTTGTCAATCACTTTTTAATTTGGCGAATTGCCTTACTCTTAGGAGAAGGGGCATGGTGGAAATTACGCTAGCTAGTTAGCTAGCTGTCTACATTGACTTTGTTTGCTAGCTTGCTAGTTACGTAGGCCTAATGCAATTTGTTATGGAGTTAGATTGACTGGATTACATGACTGTGTGTGAGAGAGAGATTATATTTTTAATGCAAATCATGTAGCTTGAAACACGTAATCCATCAACCTCCCTGATAAAAGCCTTACCAAGACTCCCCTTGGTATTCTCTTAGTAGGCCTATGATCAATGTAATGGCTTGTGGGTAGAGGCTAGCAATGGTCTACACTAGCCCAGGGGCAGGGGAGCATCACTAGCCTACTGATCCATAGCCAGGACTGGGATGCCCTCAGTGGAGGTCCCAAGTCAGTCTTCCAGTCATTCAGCCAGCCTGTCAGTAGATGTGCTCTACTTGTATTGATTTGTTCATACACTAGTATTCCAGCACGGGTTATGTTCTTGAATGCTTCTGGTGACTAGCAGTTCTCTTAGCAACCTAATTTAATCCCTATCACTGTTTTCAGATCCACATAGGGGAAACATATGGCTGAGAGAGGAGTGTGGAGGAAAATCAACAGTACCACACACACACACTTGCATAACCAACCAAGAAAGTTCTACCTTTCTATACCACAAATATAAGTTTGAGAACCTAGGATACATACAGCCCGCCTAAGGGGGTTCTAATGTACTGACCTCCCGGCACAGGCCTGACCCTGCTGGCAAGCTGCCTTGGTCCTAGCCAAGGAACAAGCGTTTCAGCTTCTGCTCACCTGTATGCAGCTTATACCATGCTGACTGGCCTGGACTAGTCACCACATCCACAGTCTAGCCAAGTTAGAGATACCCTTGTGCATTTGACAAAACAAGTGTCATACAATTAAGGTTATCATTTGTGCAGCATGTGTGCTGTAAGTGTAAAGACAAGATACAGATAATTTTCTCCAGGTTTTATTGAATAGCTTGTAGACCACACTGAAACACTGGGCTGACAGTTCAGTTGTACAAGGCGGACCTGGGAGACCATTCAGGACACCTTGTTTGGGTCGAGGCTCTGCTTAGTCTACTGGCCCAGGTGAACCATCAAACTGGATGTACTGACGCTGAGAATGGAGACACACACACATGACACAGCTGGCCGACACTTCCTGCACTCTAAGAGGTTAGGGTTAGGGCTAGACTGAATGTAGGTTGGCATAAAATAATACATATTTATTTTTAAATGGATGGAAAGATGCTGCCCATGCCTAGATCTTTATATCTATTCAGCATGTCTGTTCTCACCCACTGAGGTCCCATCACCAAACGTGAAGCCTCGGATACAATAATAAAACAGGGGCAGACAATGAAAGATAGAGAGAGACAGACAGACAGACAGATATGTAGACAGATAGGTTAAAAATTAGAACAGTTAGTGTTGTGATCAGACGGTACAACCAAAATGTCACCTCAGTGTAGTGATGCAGACAGAATTATGAACACCTGCTCCTTGCTTAGAAGGAGGTTATCATCTGCCCTCTGAAACATTCAGGACCAGGGCCGTACGCAGGATTTTTGTAATACCGAGGTCATTTAGTTGTGGTGCTTCAATCTGGTGCACTTTGAGAGCAGAATGAAGAGGCTAGATCTATAAAGAACAACACGCATCATATTGGATTAATATCATCTTTAACTGAGAGCAGTGGAGGTCATCCAGAGAGGACACAACTTAAGTGAATGTTGATGAGAACACACCATCTATTAGAAACATGAGACTAGCTCCTCCGGTCACCTCTCTCCCAGCCTGGCCTCCTCCACTCTGATGTCCATGCTGGTCTCCTCCTGTCACCTCTCCTCCTGTCTTTTGTCCATGTTGGTCTCCTCCTGTCACCTCTCCTCCTGTCTTTTATCCATGTTGGTCTCCTCCTGTCACCTCTCCTCCACTGTGGTGTCCATTTTCATCTCCTGTCCACAAATTAACAAAACATTAACATGATATATAAACACACACACCCCCACCCACCCACCCATCCATCCATCCATCCATCCATATTATTTTTTAAACTTGCCAGGATCTAACTTAATGTAGCGTCTCTTTGGCTAACATCAGGTATCTCACCTCTCATCTCTTTGTCCTCTCCTCCTGTCCCCTCTCTTCCACTCTCTTGTACCTCTTGGTTTCCTGTCAACAAATTATATATTTTTAACCAAACATAATCATGCATACTGTGTATATTTATACACACCTACATACCTGTCTATTTGTTTATCTATATACAGACATACAATTTATCCCGTCAATGTGCTTTTCCCATCATGTTAAGTAAAGAGTAGGCAGTGTACCACCATCATCACCTCTTTCTTTTTGATCTTGTCCTCAACAGTTCGCTTTCCAAAGCTGAGCTTTGTTTGATGAAATCTTTTCATCTTCTCCCTCTCTTTCCCCCTCTCTCTCTCTGTCAGTGAAGAAAGCAAACACGGTCAACTGTTATGTGAATAACGGCCTCTGCTATAGTTGCAATGGAAAAGAGGGGGCTTCATTTCAACATGAATTTCAACCATTTACACGTCATTGACGATTTATCAGTCACAGACATGCAACGTGCCAGCAGTTGACTTGTGTGATTTACACTGTTCCTGAAGTACTGTCTGACAATAGGCTCTTTGCACAAGCTCTACTACTTCCTGAAATTCTACAGGCATATTTATTTCCTGTCCTGTACTATTGGATGTATGTGATTAATCAGGTGTGCGGCACAATGGTATAGGACAGGAAATAAGGATGCCTGTACAATTTCAGGAAGTAGTGGAACTTGTGCAAAGCAAAGAGCCTATTGCTTGGCAACACCAAACGCCCAGTGTATGAGAAAATAAATATGATAGATTTCTTTGTAGCACTGCTCTGTTTGTGCATGTGCGCAGGTACACCGCTTTGCTAATGTTAACGTGGGTCAAGAATAGCCTACAATTAGCTAGCCACGTTGTGACGGCTATAGGTACCTGGATCTGGAGGAGAAAAGAAGGGAGCAGAGTTCAAGGACTATGCAAACACCTTCCCAGTCCAGTCCGCCTCCCCCTGCTGTTGGCTGTAGCCCTGGTTCTGGACCCAGACTGAATGTTTGATTGATCTTAAAATGACCTCATATTGGTATAATCACTGGTATGTAGGCTATGATTGGTTTGTCAAATAAAGGGAATTATTCGTTTTGGAACTTTTTTTTCTTGGGTGGACTCAATCCTATTTGGGTCCCTAAATTGGGCCTCAATCATCAAAACTTTGATTATAGTTTTAGGAGAACATAATCAATCTTGCTATAGATAAAAGCAATGGATTAAAATGGATTTAATAAGGATTTGTGCCTATTATTATTTCTCTCAGACTCAATCCTTGCAGCCCATAGATGAGATGTTCTATAGGGTGTGTTAGGGTACTTGTTTTCCAAAGTATGGTACAATGAGGTCTTGGGGCAGGTAAAGGGATCCATGATCCTTTTTCATTTGCGTTTATGGCCTTCTAGCATTAGACTTGTCAAGATCCTGCAATAGCCTATTCATATCTGCCTGGTTAGATTTATATCTGGTGTTGGCTAGCTAATGTTAGCTGGTGGTGTTATTAGCAAGCTGGCTGGATTTGGACCTGATCCAGGGCTCTTGTTCTTGTGCATTCCATTCATTTCAATATGAGAGGTGTGAACGGCCTATTGGTGGTATTTGGCTCAGCTGCACAGCGTCATGACCTCATTTTCATTGATGAAGCTGGATTCAATCTATCTAAAACCAGGTGTCGGGGCCCAGATGTTACAGGACAAAGAGCTGTTGTGAATGTCCCTGGGCAGCGTGGGGGAAAAATCACCTTGTGTTCCTGGAAGAAGAATCAGTGTTTTGTGGTGTGTGGGAGCAGGTCTGTGAGCTTCAAGAATGTTAAGGGGAGACACGGTAGGTGAAAACATCGTTTTTCAACGCCCTGGTCAAATTTGAGATTTTGTGCTAGTTTGCTTCCATAACATGTCTTCTTTCATACTAGTGGAAATAAAACATCAAAAATACGCATTTAGATGTTTATTTTACTTCATTTAGTCTGTTTGCGTCTGTAGATTCTTCCTAAAATCACCAAAAGTTAGCATCTTTTCGCAACGTCTCGCAGCCTTTCTCTCGTCTGGACCGGGTCATGTCCGGTATCTATGGATTGGTCTCTCTCTCTAACACAATGTTATCGCAACCAAACCTGATAGTTTCATTTGTATCAGCAACCAATCGTGGAAATACAAAGGCGGGTTTGATGCTAACCGTGAAATCTCATTGGCTGTTGTTGATTTCTGAGAACGTGATTGGTTCAGCGCGTCATGTGACACGTTTCCATTTCCTGATATCTAATCCAAATAATGCCGTCTGTAAAGCGTTCTAAACGTAATAAGCAACAATGACAACAGTGTTTGCCCGCAAGGTTGAACAGAAAACAAGAGAAACTAAATGGAAAGGTTTACATTTATGAGATATAAAGTGCCTATTCGCGCAAGTTGTCATTAGCCGGTGCTAGCATGTCCAGTGAGCAGCAGGGAGATGGGGCTAGCGTTAGCATGTCCAGTGAGCAGCAGAGAGATGCGGCGCGTTTGAATGAGCTGATAACTGGGTTGATTTGTCCTAATTGTGCAGAGACTGGTCTTAAAATTAACATAGATCCTCAGAATAGTGGGTTCTGTAGTACTTTGCTCTTAGAGTGCAGTCTTTGTGAGAAATGGCTATCGCAAAAGTGTCTACACATCGACTGGCTTCATGATACAACTAGGAATGATGTTGCATTTGATGTCAATGTGAGGATGGTCCTCTTAGCGCACGAGTTAGGGTTGGGGTATGCAGCTCTCCAAAAGATTAGTAAAGTGTTGGATCCCAGGGCTTCATCTGAAAACGTATCAGAAACATGACAGAGAGGGTGACAGGTAGGCTATTGAAACGTGTTCCCTCTTTCTCTCTCTCTCTCTCTCTCTCGCCAATATCAGAAGCCTATACATATGCACAGTAGTCTCCCTCTCTCTACCTGTGGCATTTCTACATGCATCCATAAACTGACCAAATAAACTGTTTTAATTTCAGTTGCTGAAATAGAGAGAGGTCTGGAGTCCTTGCACAGAAGCAGAGAGCAGATTAGGCAGGCATATGCAGATGTGGAGCCAGAGGTAGGTAAGCTGACTGCCAATAAATGCAAAATGTTACAAAATTATTACAGTTATTGAGAATTATCACAATAATTCTCAATAACCAGCGTTCAGTGGACAACATGAAGGCGGCAATATGGGGTAGTCTGCTTCACTGATGACAACCCCATGCGCACCAGGAACATATTGTGGTTTTAGGACAGTTTTGGGGACTGCAGCTGAGTGGGATCTACAAACTAGCTGCTTAGAATAGTTTTGTAGACTGCAGCTGAGTGGGTTCTACAAACCAGCTGCCTAGAACAGTTTTGTTGATAGCTAGTGTGGTGCCATCTGAGGAGTGACTCTGCAGACCTATGACGGCGTAGCCTGATGTCTCCTATGGTGTTGCTTTTGACGATGGTTATATCACTTGTTTGTTTGGCAATCTATATTTAGCTTCTATTGGTGTTTACCCTGCATTGTTTACCACATCTTGTCCTGTGTATTTATGAATCAGCTTACTCTTCATGTTCATTCATTCATTCATGTTTTCTCCATGTAAAACGCTTAAAAAAACACAAAAAGCTAGATAATCTGTTTTCTCATGCATGTCCTCGTCAAATGTGTCTATCTTTGTCCATGATCTGTTTAACAAAATAATACAAGCTTTCTAAAAGGGAATGTTCTCTTCCCTACTAACATTGTCTCGTCTCTAGTCTCGTCTTACTAACATCCCACTCGTGGGCTGTACCTTGACGTGGTGAGTGGGCTTCCAACAAACAGGTCTTACTTCTCTATACAAAATGTCTACTCCTGGACTATTCTGAATCCACAACATGCTGTGTTATTCAGTTTTCTGTTTCTATGTGTTTTCAGATGTTGTGTAATGTTGTTACTAATGATGTGATTGGATATTGTGTTTGTCAATATTGGTTTACAATGCAAATGTATGGTTTTTTACAATACAAATTTTCAAAGCCCGTTTTCTCAAAATGAGTTATTTCTCATCTTAGGGACATCAAAACCACCACTTGATTAGCACCTACATACACCTAACTTTCCAGTTTTGTTCCAATCCATATTCTGAGAGTTTGTCCAAGGGGGATTTTTTAAATTTCATTCATAGCCTGATTTATATAACAGTTTATCCCTAAAACATGGCGAAAATTGGTCTTTTTATGACTGTTGACAGTATTTTCTGATTTCTGAAGTGAAGAAAAGAGATATCAAAAATCCCCCTTGGACAAAGTTTGAATAGGGATATGTGAACAAAATGAAACAAGAATTTTGAATCTGGCTTGAACCAGTTAAAAAAAATGGATTCCTGAAATTATGCAAATTAGCGCATATTTAGAGCATATAATGCCTAATTTGCATATTTATCCATAAGATTTCAGAAAACTTGTAATACAAAAAAGATGCTCCTTAATGTACCTAACAAACTGGGGGAGTTTGATGGTGATACCTATAAAGGATTTGTTTTTTCCTATTCACCTGGGGTGTCTCCCCTTAAGTTGGGGGAGGGGGAGAGCCCTTTCCACTAGCCCAGAGAGATAAGGAGGAGGAGGTCTTAAGATGAGGTCATTTTGGCTGAAGTATGAGACTCATTGTTTTCTGACCACACATTTGTACTCTGATATCCCTGCTCTGGAGATCAGACATACCTTGTGAGCTCACAATAAAATAATTTAAACATGCCTTAGTTTACGGAATATAATTACTAGATTGATTATCACCCTGCAAAAACCTAGATATGGCCTTTGAGAGCTGAAAACATTTTCAAGAGGTTCCTACATCTGCAAGGAGTTCTCCATCACCATGCCACCCTAGGTCCATCCAGTACTGCACACATGATCACGTTCTGAGGGGGCGGCAGCAGCTCAGGAGGTAGAGTAGCCGTCTGGGAGCCTCCAGTTCAATTCCAGCTATCTCCTCTGCTTCGTTGACGTGTTCTTGAGTAAGACACTAATTTATCCCGAAGAGCAGGCTAACACCAGCTGGCCACCATTGGTGAGTGAATGAGAGAAGATATTGTAAAGCGCTCTATGCTTTAGAAGTGCACTCCACTCACAATGACATATCTGGTGCTCTATATAATGCAGTTGTACAGGATGGAGCAGAGCAGTCCAGGTTTGTTGTCATGTGGGATAATGTTAGTTTCCAACGGGCTGCTCTGGTCTGGGACTGGTGCACCAACCACCATACATAACTTCACAGGTGGATACACCGTTACCCCCTTACTCCCCATTCCTCAGTCCCATTGAGGAATTATTTTCACTTTGGTGTTGGAAGGTGTTGAATATTGGTTGATTTTCAGAGAAATATTGGTTTAATCTGATCCTGTTAGCTGTTCCTAATTATAATGATTGACCTCTGAGTATGGCTGTAGATGTAGCTTTCTGTAAGGAATGGTGTCCCTCTTCCATAGACTTATGAGATAAAGATGACATTCCATGGCTGGTACACTCTGTGCCAAACAGCAATTGTTGTGGTTAGCGCCAAGGCGGCGTAGGTTGACTTGACAAAACAAGGCCACAGAAGAGACCAGAAAGACAGTCTTATCGGAGAAGAGACGAGGGGGGGGTGGGGGCACTCAAACCACATAAGAACCGTGCTCGAGCTCAGATGATTTGAGTCCAGACAGCATACAGACAGGTCAGCTGTACATTAGACTATATGCCATCGTCTTTTGTATGTTAAACCTTCTGTAATAAACAGCTTTTTATGTCGCTCAAATCCTGTGTTGGAGAGATTCATTTGGAATACACCTAAAGAAGGGACACTGGACTGTGTGGTATTGTGTGAGATCTGGGGCCGTCTTCTATTGTAATCAAAACACAACGCAGAGCTTAATAAGGACAATAATAAAAGACAACGAAAGTCAACAAAAGTCTATGAACACCAACCAGACACCTGCATGACTCTCCCTGGGAGCAATGGAAGAGGCATGCAGAGACACTGAGGTGAGGTCAGTCCAGGGTTGGATACTGAGGGGGGGTCAGTCCAGGGTTGGATACTGAGGCAGGGTCAGTCCAGGGTTGGATACTGAGGGGGGGTCAGTCCAGGGTTAGATACTGAGGAGGGGTCAGTTCAGGGTTGGATACTGAGGGGGGGTCAGTCCAGGGTTGGATACTGAGGGGGGGTCAGTCCAGGGTTGGATACTGAGGGGGGGTCAGTCCAGGGTTGGATACTGAGGGGGGGGTCAGTCCAGGGTTGGATACTGAGGCAGGAACACAAATGAACACACTCTACAGTACCTCTCTCAGGTTATACAATGTTTATTAAAAAGGCTAATGAAAAAAAAAAAAAAACATTCGGAAAAGGTAGAGTTTAAAATACCATCCAACCAACGCCAACAGTCACCAACAAATACATTTCCATCCCAGTTTGTATTCCATGTGTGGAGCGCATCCCCTGCTTTTAAAATAATCTCAAATCCAAAATTTATTCCAATCTCTAATTGCAATCTGCACTGCTATGATAACAATATTATAGCCTACCATTACTACTGTTCATCTGATAATTTATTCATGTATATTGTATGAGATGAATGGTTGTAAACCATGAACTCAACCAGGTATATTGGAATTAATTTAAACAGTTCCCTATGCAATCACCATTTCATCAACTTCGTGTTGCAGTACTTTTTGGTTTTATTCTTTCATGTTTTTAAAGCAATTGACTTTTACCCAGAGGACAAAATTAAATCCATTCATTCACCCAACTTCCTGAACAGCATTCCATAGGCCTATAGGATAAGGCCTGCCGTATTATTCAGTTCACCAAGGATCTTCCTCATGTTCCTCTTTTCATTTTCTCCAGTAATCCAAACTCCATATCCAATTCCTATTTAGATTTTTTTTATCACTGACTACGTTTACATGCACTCAATATTCGTTTTTTTGTCCATATTCCGGTTATTGAAACATTAGGAATAAGGAGTTTACATGCGCAAGCAAAAAGGAATATTCCTGTATGGTAATTGTAATCATTCGGTATATTCCGAATTTAAACCAGCGACGCACGGAGAACGTCATCGCAATGAAAGTTTTTCGGCGCGTTTCTTCTTCCTGTTTAGCCCTTATTCGTTTTTTTTATATTCGGAATATGCCCATATTCCGTTTATTCAAACGGTTTGTTGATGTTTACATGGCCATTGTCAATATTCCGTTTAAGCAAGGTTTATTGAGTGCATGTAAACGCACTCATTGGTTCACCCGAATAAACCAATTGCTTGTAGAATGATTACAGATCTGACTTCAGAATATTATTCCAGATTAAACTGTACAACATATTTGAGGGGTTCTTTTGCAAAAGCAAACATCTGCTTTTACTGGCCTATTAGGTACCCTAAATCATGTTGTCTGTCTCATCATATCTGTGGTGCGGTTTAAAATAGTAAGCTTATTCATCTCTTGATGGTGATGTTTTAGAACGACACCATGCAGGACAGATAGTTGGCATATTCGTAAAAACATATTACGTCATAATATGGGAGCTATATCGTGAGGGAATGGATGAAGGACTTAAAACAAACTGATTGTACACAATGATTGTGAACAATACATTGGAACATTTGGACTGAATTTGAGTATTGAATAGAGATATTATTGAAAAAGAAAAGGGCAGGAGTGCTGGGAAGTTCAGATAGGTGTGATCAAGGTGATATTTGGTCAGGAACACAAAAGACTGAGCTAGGGATCCTACCCACACGTGTAGCAGCATATCTCAATATATATCTTATATATAGCGATAGCTCAATAAAAAGGTTTAACAAGAAAACCTTTTGCCAGTTACTTTTCTTTTAACAAGATAATTGAGGTGTCTACTCTTGAGTAGGTTATGATTTGAAATGTCTTCTTTTCGGGTGGAACCTGCAAACATGGAATACAGTGAAATTCCTCCTACGATATTATCTGCTTGTCTGATTAACTATAGTATACAGTAAGATACTATGTAGCTCAAACTCATGAATCATCCGTTTGATTGTTATAAGGTGAAGTGAATACAGCGTTACAGTGTAGCCCTATTCCTATAGTTTTTTTCCAAAGGCCTCCAGATCTGCCTATTACACTAGAACGCATCGCCGGATTTCAATCACCAAAACGTAGCCCCGGACGTATCGATCTGCCTCTGGGTTCAAGCCTCATTTTGTCCTCGGTATTGTAATTGCTAGGCGCAAAGGCAGGCGAAAACTCAGAAAAACACAGTAGTGTAATCCAGGCCTAAGGCTATGACTTCTCTCCTGTATGAACACACTGGTGTGTCTTTAACCCTCCTGACGTAGTGAAGTTCTTTCCACATTGGTCACAGTGGTATGGCTTCTCTCCTGTATGAACACGCTGGTGTTTCTTTAAATGTTCTGACTGCGTGAAGTTCTTTCCACACTGGACACAGTGGTATGGCTTCTCTCCTGTATGAACACGCTGATGTGTTTTTAAATATCCTGACGTAGTGAAGTTCTTTCCACACTGGTCACAGTGGTATGGCTTCTCCCCTGTATGAACACGCTGGTGTATCTTTAGGTCTCCTGACGTAGTGAAGTTCTTTCCACAATGGTCACAGTGGTATGGCTTCTCTCCTGTATGAACACGCTGGTGTTTCTTTAAACTTCCTGACGCAGTAAAGTTCTTTCCACACTGGTCACAGTGGTATGGCTTCTCTCCTGTATGAACACGCTGGTGTAACTTTAAATTTACTGACGCAGGAAAGTTCTTTCCACACTGGTCACAGTGGTATGGCTTCTCTCCTGTATGAACATGCTGGTGTTTCTTTAAATCTCCTGACGTAGTGAAGTTCTTTTCACACTGGTCACAGTGGTATGGCTTTTCTCCTGTATGAACACGCTGGTGTATCTTTAACTTTCCTGAGTCAGTGAAGTTCTTCCCACACTGGTCACAGTGGTATGGCTTCTCTCCTGTATGAACACGTTGGTGTGTCTTTAAATTTCCTGAATTTGGGAAGTTCTTCCCACACTGTTCACAGTGGTATGGCTTCTCTCCTGTATGAACACGCTGGTGTGTCTTTAAGTCTCGTGACGTAGTGAAGTTCTTTCCACACTGGTCACAGTGGTATGGCTTCTCTCCTGTATGAACACGCTGGTGTGTCTTTAAGTGTGTTGACTGAGTGAAGTTCTTTCCACACTGGTCACAGTGGTATGGCTTCTCTCCTGTATGAACACGCTGGTGTTTCTTTAACTCTCCTGATGTAGTGAAGTTCTTCCCACACTGGTCACAGTTGAATGGCTTCTCTTCTGTATGAACACGCTGGTGTGTCTTTAAATTTTCCGATGTAGTGAAGTTCTTTCCAAACTGGTCACAGTGGTATGGCTTCTCTCCTGTATGAACACGCTGGTGTTTCTTTAAATGTTCTGACGTAGTGAAGTTCTTCCCACACTGTTCACAGTGGTACGGTCTTGACTTGTCTGTGTCTCTCTGTCTCTGGGCGGGAGCTGGGGTGAGGGGGTTGTTGGAGGTGGTGATAGTGAGTGATTGAGAGGAGGAGGAGAGAATCTCTGGTCTGATCTGTCTGCTCGAGAGACGAGAGAGAGAGACGTAGAGGTTGTCATGGCTCCTCTTGAGGTGCTTGTTGAGATAGATCTGGGAGGTGTAGGTGAATGGGCACACAGAGCAGGAGAACACCCGAGTCTGGGACAAGTCTGACATCACTCCTGGGAGAGTGAAAGATAAAGAGACAAACATTAAAAAGGATTCTCACACCTGTATTACAAGTGCAAATACTGTATAGTGTTTATACGTATGTAACTAGTGGGGGGCAAAACACGACGACACTACAACTTCAGATTGAGGACAGGAGAGAGAAAGATATGTAAGAGGTTCCTCTGGCTGAGCTCGAGTGAAGGAGAGCGACAGAGGAGAGAGAGGAGTGAGAAAAATAAAAGAGGAGAAAGGAGAGAAAACAAGCATGAATACATTGAAGCCCACGGCAATAGCTACCTTAGATAGCTAGAGTAAGCTAGCACTCCTAAAGATAAGTCAAGCTACCATGTTCCATGGCAACTAACAGCATTCCATTTTGTTCTGAGCAAGTGTGCCTGCCTAATATTGGCAATTTGCGTGCCTCACAACAGCGATTTGCACAGGCACCATTGCAGTTCATGACATAGTGCCTTCTGTATCGTTGCATCCATGAGTGTCCTGAATTTCACGCTGTATGCCCATGTCTTGCCTGCTGGCTGGCGCCATGGGAAAAAGACAGAGGAGAGGAAGGATGGTAGAGGAGAGCTACTTGGACAGCGGTTATTATTATGACCAGCAGACCTCTTGTTCTTTCAGCTTTAAGGAAAGAGGTGGATGAGAGATGGAGAAGACAGAGGGAAGAAGAGTTGAGGACAGATACCTCTAGCGGTGCTCTTTTCTTCCCAGACGTAGTTGAAGGAGATGCTCTTGTATCTGTACTCCTGTCCGTACCAGACCAGCAGCTCCTTCCCGACAGCCAGCAGCAGACCTACATACAGGTCAGCAGCAGGAGTTGAGAGAGCTACTCTCACAACACGGAGAGGTGTTTAAGGTGAGCTGGGCCGTTTAGTGGGAGCTACAGCAAAGATCTCTAATGACCCCGAGGCCAAGCCAAGGTATTTCAAAGCCAGGCCTCTGCCATATGCCCTCAAGGACAAAGTTGAGACAGAGTTGGTTAGATTAGTGAAGGAAGGCATCATAGAGTCTGTCACAACCCATGCCTCTAACCCTGCCTCTCTGCCTGCCCCTAACCCTATCTCCGAGAACGAGTCCCCTGGCACCTCCCAGAGGGCGCAGAGGGAACTGCGGGCTCGTCGGCGTGAGCAGCTGCCGGTCATTCCGGTGATTGCACCCCATCCTGGCCAGCCACCACCTGCAGCCCATCAGCCCAGGAGGTTAAGAAGCCACTCCACACAGCATGCGGCGCCAGATCGTTGAATTCCCATGTGGTAACCTCACGGCTCTAGCTCCCTTTACCTTGCCTGTTTTTGACCTTGCCTGTTTTTGACCTTGCTACTGTAACCACCGTTTTTGTCCCCTGAGCTTTTTATTTACCTGTCTTGTTTTTGGTTTACCCTTCCAGGACTCCCGCCATTGCCTGAACCCAGCCTGCCTGACTACCCTGCCCGTCTACCAAACCCAGCCTGTCCGACTACCCTGCCTGTGTAACAAACCCAGCCTGCCTGACTACCCTGCCCGTGTACCGTACCCTGCCTGGATTATTGACTATTCTCTGCCCAACCCTGGACTGTACCTTGAACCAATTAAACGCGCCATCTTGGCTTCTCCCCCTTATCCTGCCGTCGTGTCTGCTCTTGGGTTCACCTCCTGACCCGTAACAGAACGATCTGGCCAAGACATGGACCCAGCGGACGTCGACGCCATACGCACTGCCATCGCCAGCCAAGGTACGCTGATTGGGAGACACGACTCTGACCTCCAACATGCGGCCAGTGCCATGCAGGGCCTCTCCACCAGCGTGAACGCGCTCGCCACCCAGGCAGCCCAAACCGACCAGGGCCTGCAGGCTCTCACCCAGGAGTTCCGGAACCTGATCGCCCACCTTACCCCTCTCCAGGCCCCAGCACCACCCCAGGACCCAGCACCACCCCAGGACCAGCCCGCCGCTCCAGCTCCTGGCGAGGCCGCTTCCCCCGCTCTGCCCCGGAGAGAGCCCAAGCTCTCCAACCCCAGGCCATTCGACGGCGACCTGGCTGAGTGCGGGTCCTTCCTGATGCAGTGCAAATTCATTTTCGCTCACCAGCCTAGCCGGTATTCTGGGGACGCGGAGAGGATTGCCTTCGTCTCCAACCTGTTGACCGGCCAACCCCTCCGCTGGTTTGAAGCAGTCTGGGAGTCAGGGGCGGCCTGTTTCGGGTCCTTCGAGACTTTCTGTGTGGAGTTTAGAAAAGTTTTCGACCATCCAGCCCACGGCCGCGACTCCGCCTCACGCCTGCTCCATCTCCAGCAGGGCACCCGGAGTGTGGCAGAATTCTCTGTGGAGTTCCGCATCCTGGCTGCGGGGAGCGGGTGGAACGATGCCGCCCTCCAGACCGCTTTCCGCTCAGGCCTCACAGAGACTATTAAGGATGAGCTGGCGCTCAGGGAAGATGCCACCTCCCTGGACAACCTCATCTCGCTCGCCGTGAAGATGGACAACAGGCTCCGGGAGCGCAGGAGAGAAAGAGCCACCCGTCCCTCTGGCTCTGTCCGGCCCCCCAGTCACCGTCCTCCAGGCCAGCCGGCCCCCTTCTCGTCTCGCCCCGACTCCGCCCCCCTGCGCTCCTCTGCTCTGTCTGCCTCTCCATCCCCTGAGGACGAGCCCATGGTATTGGGCGGGGCTCATCTGACCGCTGAGGAGCGCCTCCGGAGGGTTACAGAGGGGCTCTGTTTCTATTGTGGCGGCCCTGGACACACCCGGAACACCTGCCCGAACCGCCCAAAAGCTCCAGCCCGTCGGTGAGAGGGGTGTCACTGATGGGCGGCGTACTCACCCCCAGCCACCAGGGGCGCCTGCACTTGGAAGCCGTGGTCACATCTAACAACCGGCCGTTCCCCGTACCTGCTCTGATTGACTCGGGCGCGGACGACTGCTTCATCGATGCCGTGCACGTCCGTCAGGCCGGCATCCCCACACAACCCCGGGACACGCCCCTTGCCGTTCACGACCTCAGCGGGAGACTGCTGGCCGAGGTCACCCAGGTCACTAAGCCCTTGGAGATCCGTCTGTCTGGCAACCACCACGAGACCCTCTCCCTGCTGGTGATCTCTTCACCCCAGAGTTCCCTCGTCCTGGGGCAGACCTGGCTCCGGCGCCACAACCCCCACATCGACTGGGAGACCAACAGGGTGATTGGCTGGAGTCATCACTGCCACAGGACCTGTCTCACCTCTGCCACCCCGCCTACAGAGGGCGTCAGCGCCTCACTGGAGCCACCTGACCTGTCCACGGTTCCCTCCATCTACCATGACCTCGGAGAGGCGTTCAGCAAACAGAGGGCCCTCTCCCTGCCTCCTCACTGCCCCTACGACTGTGCCATTGAACTGCTTTCAGGAGCGCCCCTGCCCTCCGGCCGTCTGTTCAACTTGTCTCGTCCTGAGAGAGAGGCCATGGAGAAATACATCCACGAGTCCCTGAACGCCGGCCTCATCAAGCCCTCCAGCTCACCCGTAGGAGCGGGCTTCTTCTTCGTGGGCAAGAAAGACGGCACCCTACGCCCGTGCATCGACTACCGACGATTGAACGACATTACAGTCAAGAACCGCTACCCCCTGCCGCTCATCGCCTCCGCCTTCGAACCGCTCCAGGGCGCCACAGTGTTCTCCAAGCTCGACCTCAGGAACGCTTACCACCTAGTGCGCATCAGAAAAGGAGACGAGTGGAAGACGGCCTTTAACACCCCCCTCGGACACTTTGAGTACCGCGTCATGCCCTTCGGCCTAACCAACGCCCCGGCCGTGTTCCAAGCCCTAGTGAACGACGTCCTCAGAGACCTCCTCAACCACACCGTCTTCGTCTACCTGGATGACATCCTCGTCTTCTCGCGCACCATGGAGGAGCACACCGGGCACGTCAGGCAGGTCCTCCAGAGGCTCATGGAGAACAGGCTCTACCTCAAGGCGGAGAAATGCGAGTTTCACGTGCCCACGATCCAGTTCCTGGGTTTCGTCATTGAGGCCGGGAGGGTGAGGGCTTCCCCAGAGAAGATCAGGGCGGTGGTTGAGTGGCCGGTCCCCACCACCCGCAAGGAGCTCCAACGGTTCCTGGGGTTCGCTAACTTTTACCGGAGGTTTATCCGGAACTACAGCCGGGTGGCGAGCCCCATGACAGCGCTGACATCCACGGCCATCCCCTTCGCCTGGACCCCTGCGGCGGACGTGGCCTTCAAGGCCCTCAAGGCCCTGTTCACCTCCGCACCTGTCCTCATCCAACCGGACCCCTCACTCCAATTCATCCTGGAGGTTGACGCCTCCGACACGGGGGTTGGGGCGGTCCTGTCCCAGAGGGCCGTGACGGACGGCAGGCTCCACCCCTGCGCCTTCTTCTCCCGCCGCTTGGAGCCGGCCGAGAGGAACTACGACGTAGGAAACAGGGAGCTTCTCGCGGTCCAACTCGCACTGCAGGAGTGGAGGCACTGGCTGGAGGGGACGGAGCAGCCGATCATCGTGTGGACTGACCACAAGAACCTGATCTACATCCGGGACGCAAAAAGGCTGAATCCCCGGCAGGCCAGGTGGGCTCTGTTTTTCGGCCGCTTCAATTTCACCCTGACCTACCGACCAGGGTCCCGCAATGTGAAGCCAGATGCTCTCTCACGCCAGTTCTCGCCCCCGGAGCGGAGTGCAGAGCTGGACACTATTCTGCCCTCCTCCTGTGTGGTGGGTGCTCTCACTTGGGAGGTAGAGGGGATCGTGAGGGAGGCCCAGAGGACTCAGCCAGACCCAGGCGGTGGTCCGGCAAACCGCCTCTTTGTGCCTGACCGGGTCCGTACCCAGGTCCTCCAGTGGGCCCACACGTCCCAGTTCGCCTGTCACCCAGGAGCCAGCCGCACGCTAACCCTGCTTAGGCGCCGGTTCTGGTGGCCCACCATGGCCGTCGACACCACCAAGTACGTCCAGGCCTGTACGGGGTGTGCCCGGAGTAAGTCCTCCCACCAGCCCCCTTCAGGACTTCTGCGTCCCCTGCCTGTTCCCGGCCGACCCTGGAGCCACATTGGGTTGGACTTTGTCACCGGTCTCCCCCCATCCCAGGGAAACACGGTGATCCTGACCATCATTGACCGTTTCTCGAAGGCTGCCCACTTCGTGCCGCTGCCTAAGCTCCCCTCTGCCTCTGAGACTGCGGACCTGCTGGTGACTCACGTGGTCCGTCTCCATGGCATCCCCCTCGACATTGTGTCAGACAGGGGGCCGCAGTTCACCTCTCGGGTCTGGAGGGAGTTCTGTCGGGCTATGGGGGCCACTGTCAGCCTGTCCTCGGGCTTCCACCCCCAGACCAACGGGCAGGCGGAACGGGCCAACAAGTACCTGGGCACTGCCCTGCGGTGCATCACGGGCCGGAGCCCGGCCTCTTGGAGCAAGCGCATCTCCTGGGTCGTGTACGCCCACAACACCCTGCCCAACGCCTCCTCAGGTCAGTCCCCGTTTGAGTGCTCCCTGGGTTACCAACCGCCCCTTTTTCCTGAGCAGGAGGAGGAGCTGGCTGTCCCATCAGTCCAGGCCCACATTGACCGCTGCCGCAGGATCTGGAGGACCGCCCGCTCGGCCCTGCTCCGCTCCACCCGCAGAAGCCAGCGGTATGCCGACCAGCGTCGGACCCCGGCCCCCAACTATGTGCCTGGCCAGGAGGTCTGGCTCTCCTCCAGGGACATTCCGCTGCAGGCAGGTTGCAGGAAGCTGGTCCCCCGCTTCCTCGGCCCCTACGTCATTGAGAGCGTGGTCAACCCTGTGGCGGTCAAGCTCAGGTTGCCCCCCGCCATGAGGATCCACCCGGTCTTCCACGTCTCCAGGATCAAACCTGTGAAGGTCAGTCCCCTTTGCCCCCCAGGCGATGCTCCTCCCCCCGTCCGCCTCATCGACGACCATCCGGCCTGGACTGTCCGGCGGTTGCTGAGGGTCCGTCGCCGGGGCCGGGGTCTGCAATACCTTGTCGATTGGGAGGGTTATGGGCCTGAGGAGCAAAGCTGGGTGCCCCGCAGGCACATCCTGGACCCCTCTCTTGTCCGGGATTTCCACCGGGCCCACCCTGGCCTGCCTGGTCGGTCGCCGGGAGTCGCCCGTAGAGGGGGGGGTCCTGTCACAACCCATGCCTCTAACCCTGCCTCTCTGCCTGCCCCTAACCCTATCTCCGAGAACGAGTCCCCTGGCACCTCCCAGAGGGCGCAGAGGGAACTGCGGGCTCGTCGGCGTGAGCAGCTGCCGGTCATTCCGGTGATTGCACCCTATCCTGGCCAGCCACCACCTGCAGCCCATCAGCCCAGGAGGTTAAGAAGCCACTCCACACAGCATGCGGCGCCAGATCGTTGAATTCCCATGTGGTAACCTCACGGCTCTAGCTCCCTTTACCTTGCCTGTTTTTGACCTTGCCTGTTTTTGACCTTGCTACTGTAACCACCGTTTTTGTCCCCTGAGCTTTTTATTTACCTGTCTTGTTTTTGGTTTACCCTTCCAGGACTCCCGCCATTGCCTGAACCCAGCCTGCCTGACAACCCTGCCCGTCTACCAAACCCAGCCTGTCCGACTACCCTGCCTGTGTAACAAACCCAGCCTGCCTGACTACCCTGCCCGTGTACCGTACCCTGCCTGGATTATTGACTATTCTCTGCCCAACCCTGGACTGTACCTTGAACCAATTAAACGCGCCATCTTGGCTTCTCCCCCTTATCCTGCCGTCGTGTCTGCTCTTGGGTTCACCTCCTGACCCGTAACAGAGCCTGTGAGTTTCCGAGTGGGCCGCTCCCATAGTTCCTATACTTAAACCAGACAAAACAACTAGAATATGTGGGGACTATAAAGTTACCGTGAATCCAGTGTCTAAGATAGATAACTACCCAATTCCAAAAACTGAGGACTTGTTGGCAGTACTGGGGGGGGACAGAAATTCACCAAACTAGACATGTCTCAGGCATACCAGCAACTCCCACGGGATGAAGAATCTAAGAAGTTCACAACAATTAACACCCACCGCGGTTTATACCAGTACACCAGGCTACCCTATGGGGTGTCATCAGCCCCAGGCATAGGAGAGAGAAATGTGTCTTCATGGCACCAGAGGTGGTGTACCTGGGATACAGGATCAACGAAAAAGGAATTCATTCCGTAGCAGATAAGTGTTGAATCTGGCTGATTTTCAAAGAAATATTGATTTAATCTGATCCTGTTAGCTATTTCTAAATTATTATGATCGACCTCTGAGTATGGCTGTAGCTGGTGTGTTCTGTAAGAAAACGGTGTCCCTCTTCCATAGACTTATGAGATAAAGATGACATTCTTAGGGCTGGTACATTCTGTGCTAAACAGCAGTTGTTGTGGTTAGCGCCGAGGCGGCGTAGCTTATCTTGACCAAACAAGGCCACAGAAGAGACGAGAAAGACAGTCTTATCGGAGAAGAGACGAGGGGGGGGGACACCCGAACCATAAGAACGTTGCAACGAGACCAATGCTTTAATTTGAGATTAGACAGCATACAGAGAGGTCAAGTGTACATTAGACTTCATGCCATCGTCTTTTGTATGTTAACCCTTCTGGAATAAACAGCTTTTGATGTCGCTCAAATCCTGTGTTGGAGAGATTAATTTGGAATACATCAGAACAAAGAGACACTGGACTGTGTGGTATTGTGTGAGATTGGGGGCCGTCTTTTATTGTAATCAAAACACAACGCAGAGCTTAATAAGGACAATGATAAAAGACAACGAAAGTCAACACAAGGTACAGGCCATTGCAAGCGCTCCACAGCAAACTGACCAGACACAGTTGAAGTACTTCTTGGGCTTCATGCTTAACTACAGTAGGACCCCACTTATCCCAACTTCAGAGATCCCAACCTCCCGGTCTACTGGACAGGCTTAAAAAACTCTTTTTTTTTTTAGCCTGCTATCTGGTTACAGGTGGGATTTTCATTACAGTACTGTACTTAAATCTGTCATAGTAAACATGTACTGTATCCTACTGTGAATAAAAACTGAACTATATGTAGATCTACATGTTGCCTGTAGGCTGTAGCCTATTGTCACGTTTCATTTCTTTGTTACTCTAAAGCGGGAAAATGTCGAGCACAAAATGCAAACTAGTCGTACGAAGTACTGTATTTGATCAAAGCACGCACTCAAGTGGAAATTCGTTTATTTTATTATAGGCTAGGCTATATGAGTTTAGTTGGCTATTTGATTGCAATTTTGATGCATTTTCACAAGTAATTAAGGGTATTTTTCGGTGTATTATGAGTCTATATGAAACAAGTATACCACTTATTGAATTTGGTGCATTTTAACATACGTTTCAGTCATCCGGACATTTCAGAGATACGAACGACCTTCGGTCCCGTTGGGTTCGGATAAGTGGGGTCCTACTGTACTACTTCCTTGTAGTCTAATAAACATGATGAATCACTTGAATGTCTTTCCTACCTTGTAATTTCTTCGGAAAATGATATTTAGCTAATGTTTTGAAAACGACAAAGATGTGTGAAACGTCACTATTATGTGCTCCACGTATTGACGCAATGACGTAGTACGCGATTTTCGGGGAAGACCTCAAATTTGCTCTAGAGCGCATACTAATGGTCAAAAACTACATTGGGTAACTTTAAAGGAGTAGTAAAGGGAAAAATCATGTTTAGCCCTTTTTTAAGGTTACTTATGATCATATACAAGAGTTTAACATTTTTTGAATGATTTTCCACAGTGCTCACCCACATCCATTGTATGACCAAAACGGTGGTAGAGCAATTATCACACTTTCTCAAAAGTGCTAGTTTTGTCAACTTTTTGATCTGAACCATTGCATATGATCATAAGTAACCTTAAAACAGGGCTAAACATGATTTTTCCCTTTACTACTCCTTTAAGAAATTCCACCAGTATCTGTTTGGGAAACACTGCACCATTGTGACAGACCACAAACCGCTGCTCGACCTCCTGGGAGAGAAAAGGCATCCCACACCTCGCCGCAGCCAGAAGGCAAAGATGGGCACTGATTTTGGCAGCTTATGAGTACACATTGGAGTATAAGGAGGGCTCAAAACACGGGAACGCGGATGCACTGAGCAGGCTCCCCCTGCCGATCACGTCCGCTGCCACACCACGGGAAGAAGAGGTGGTAATGCTCATGGAGCACATGAATGGCACACCACTACAGGTAACGCAGATATGGGAGGGGACCCGGCGAGACCCCATTCTGTCAAGAGTACATCAGGCTCTGCTGCAGGACTCCTGGCCCTCAGAGTACTGCAACAACCCAGAAATGCAGCCATACATAAGAAGAAAAAAGGAAGTGAGCGTGGAGGAGGGGTGCATACTGTGGGGAAGTAGAGTGATAATCCCACCTCAAGGAAGACGAATCATGATTGAGGAGCTTCATGAAGCTCATCCGGGGGTCCGGGGGTCTCACCAATGAAGTCTTTGGCCCGCAGCTACGTATGGTGGACAAACATGGACGCGGATTTAGAGTCCGCTGTGCGGGAATGTCATGCATGTCAGTCCTACCAAGCCACCCCTGCAAAAGCACCGCTACACCCGTGGGACTGGCCAGACCAACCATGGATGAGGCTGCCTCTGGACTTCTGTGGGCCTGTATTGGGGAAGATGCTCCTCATCGTCGTAGATGCCTATTCAAAATGGATCGAGGCTCACCCAATGTCGTCTATTACTTTATCCATGACTATCGAGAGACTGAGAAGCATTTTTGCCACCCCTGCAGTGATTGTCAGTGATAATGGGCCTAGTCTGGTCAGTGCAGAGTTCAAAACTTCCTACAAAAGAATGGCATACAGCATGTCACAACAGCACCATACCACCCGTCCTCAAATAGCTGTGCAGAGCGGGCGGTGCGGGTGGTCAAGGAGGGACTCAAGAAGATGGGGGAAGGTAGTCTGGAGACAAAGCTATCCAGGTTCCTGTTCAAGTACAGATCAACCCCCCAGACCACCACGGGAGCCACGCCAGCTGAGCTGCTCATGAACCGCAGGATCAGGACTCGGCTAGATCAGGTGCGTCCCTCGCTATTTACAAGTGTCTGATTCAGTCTATGTGAGGGGATACTCAGGCCAGAAGTGGATTCCGGCAACTTATAGAGAGGACCGGTCCTGTCTCTTGGAGAGTGAAAACACTGGATGGGAAACTGGTGAGACGACATCAGGATCAGATACGGCCATGTTATGATCACAACCTGGCTGACCCCTGTCTCTAAGAGGAGAGTGTTCCTGTGGACACAGCAGAGCAAGAACTAGAAAATCAGGCACACGAGGTAGTATGGGCACCGCCACAAGAAGCAGAGGATCCAGGCATACTGGTGCCGCCAGCAGAACTAGAGAATCCAGCACCAGATGCAGTGGCACCGGGGCCTCCAGACATTGGGGTTTTGGGATGTTGTTACCCAGTGAGAGTTAGACAGGCACCCACGTATCTCAAGGACTAAGTGGTAGCAGGGGCAGAATAATCCCCTCGTAGAATCAGACTAGGTTTAAGTGAATTTGTTCAGCACATAAAAGAAGGATTTTTGTAGACTATGGGGGGAGGAATGTTGTAATGTTCTGATTCATGTTGTATGTTATATTCAGTCAGGCAGTCAGGTGATATAAGGAGAGGGGCTTAATGTAGAGGGAGACCGGAAGTAACGTTCAGCAAGGAGATAAGACTCCATTACTACGCATTCTGGTGGTTAAGTGCAGAATGCAATAAAGAGTAAATAACTTTGAGAGTGTATCATCCTTGACTTTATTACAGTAATTGTATAGCAACATGTAAACCTCAGTTGCTGGCGGTCCATCTGATGCCTGACCTACGTCAGTGCAAATGTATAACTATGTGTGTGTTTATTCTATCCAGAATAAATCAGCCTTCAGCAGCAAGAAGTGGTCCATCTATTTAAAGGGCAATGCTCGTTTTTGACAACCTGGACCTTATTTACGACATATTATAAGAAGTTTGACTCACCAAGATCACTTTTGTGTAGTTCGGAGGCCTGTAGAAGAAATTTAAAATCCAGCGCGAGCCAGTATATGCATGTAATGGCGGTGATCGGGGCAGCGAGAATGCAGTTTCTCAAAATCTATTTTCGGACGCTAAACGGTTGTTTTCATCAATCAGATTGGATGAATTGACAGTTGAGATTCCTCAACGCGAGCCATTGTTGTGGTTTTCAAATACGGGGTCTTTAGCCTCTGTAATATGATCTTTACACGCCTTTCCCCACTTGCTCCAGCACGCATGCGCACAGGCCAGCGCGCAGACTGGCTATTCTCCGGCTCACATTCTCTGCGCTACGATCGGATTGTTGCTGACGAATGACGACGACAATATTCTCGGCACCAACAACGATCGTAGCGCAGAGAATGTGAGCAGGAGAATAGCCAGTCTGCGCGCTGGCCTGTGCGCATGCGTGCTGGAGCAAGTGGGGAAAGGCGTGTAAAGATCATATTACAGAGGCTAAAGACCCCGTATTTGAAAACCACAACAATGGCTCGCGTTGAGGAATCTCAACTGTCGATTCATCCAATCTGATTGATGAAAACAACCGTTTAGCGGCCGAAAATAGATTTTGAGAAACTGCATTCTCGCTGCCCCGATCACCGTCATTACATGGATATACTGGCTCGCGCTGGATTTTACATTTCTTCTACAGACCTCCGAACAACACAAAAGTGATCTCGGTGAGTCAAACTTCTTATAATATGTCGTAAATAAGGTCCAGGTTGTCAAAAACGAGCATTGCCCTTTAATACACAATGCAGAAACACATGCGTACAAGACCAGACCGGTCACATCAGCAATTCTTTTTGAGTCAGCACAGGTGGTGGCCTCTAGATTTGCTTATGAATTACGTTATACGGCCATGTTCTCCACTTAATGTCACCAGGGAATAAAAGAAGTGAACGCACGCAGCAACGACCAGCAACAGAGAAATTCACTGAAAACAGACCGCATGTCGGTATGTTCGCTTCACGCGCTTCCCCTACTAACACACGCAGGTTGCGCAAACGTTCGACATACGGCCGCTATAGGTGACGATTCGTCTGCGCCGCGTGCGGAAATTACACGGCCATTTACGGAAACGCGAGATCTGCCGTTTAGTAGACGCTACGTAAGAACGACACGTCATTCCGAAGTTGCGGCCGCGTGCAAAGAACGCACGTGATCACGTGGGCAGGAACCTCCGTTATAAACTCACTTGGCTGACACTAGATTAACAGGTATTTATATGACTTGGTCTGCACGTCTTTTTCGCACGGTGCAAATACGGTGCGGCCGCGTGCAAAAAACATGGGCAGGAACTTCCGTAATAAACTCACTTGGCTGACACTAGATTTACAGGTATTTATATGACTTGGTCTGCACGTCTTTTTCGCACGGTGCAAATATGGTCACTTACTGACCACTGGCTATATTTAGCATTTGCAGTACCACTGGCTATATTTAGCATTTGCAGTACCACTGGCTATATTTAGCATTTACCAGTACAAAAACGAATTAATGCTATATGGGGATATAGCAGCAAGCATTATGATACAAACCAATATAAGACTGAACACCATTAACAGTTTAGAACATTTTATTACACAAAGTACATTACAAATTAAAAGTATACATATTTACAAGGATGAGGTTTACGGTCTGTCACATTACGCATAGCCAGAAAAGCAAAAAAAAGCATGTACAAGCTCTGGCTAGCAACCCATTATCTGACAATTGCAAAAGTTCTAAAAACAAAAATGAAACAGTGCGCATTCTGTGGCAGGCAGACCGGGAACAGACCGTTGTATCCCACAAAAAAAGGTTAAAATTTACAAAAACTATTTACAAAAAAGGCATCCATCCTGGCAGGCTGGAAAGGCAGGTTTAGGGAGACGGGCTGGGGGTCCCACATCTGAATCGAGGGTCTGGGCAGAAGAGGTCATCCTCATCTGAATACTCCACTGTGGTCAGGGCTGGAGCTGCGGTCAGGGGCTGGGCTGGGGAGGTCAGCTGGGCTGGAGCAGATGCCTAAGGACATAATGAAATGGCTGTAAAAGCAAGTCGCATACGTTCATTGGAAGCGTGCCATGTCACTGGATACGAGAAAATTAACTGCCTGACATCACATACCTTTTTGAATCGAGCAGGGGCATGTTTCAGCATCTCCTGCAGCTGGGCAGACCCCTCCGTCACAGTGGTGCTTGGCTTACAGGCCATAACCCTCCCTCAGACTCTGCATGACGCTGGAGAACTGCTGACACATCATCCTCTGGAAGTCTGGATATTAAACACAGATGTGGCTATAAGTAATTGTACGGTCCCATAATGGATATTCAGCTCAAAGTATATCCCTACATGCAGCATGAAGTAGTTCACAAAATTCAGCATACCAGCATCTGCAGAGCTTGATGGCAACACTGCTGGAGCTGTTGGTCTCACAGGCGATGGCATCAGAGAACTACCTGAAAACCAGAGGATAAAGGGATGAGCAGGAAACTATGGTGCTGGCGGCGTAGTGATTCTGGCATAAGGGGAAGAATCAACTCGACATGAGACATGTTAGACCCTGACCTGGTCTGGCCGGGGTGCTAATCGCTGATGCATGCTGCTCGTGCCTGGACGTCTGAAGGGCCTGGGCTCACAGCGCCTTGGCTCAAAGGACCCGGGCGATGAACATCTACTGCCGAGTAGTGAGATGAGCGAATTAGTGAACTGAGTACATGAGTCTTCCGAAAGTCCTGAGTTAACTAAGTGTGCAAATATGCATAGACATTTCACCAACACAAACATGCATGGATACCTGCATTGATAACTGGCAGAGCAGGCCTTCCGGCTCTGGCACCTGGCATAGCTGGTCTGTTCTGAGTTCTGCCGACCGGCTGCCTGGGCACTGGAACATATAGTAGAGGTAAATTAGCTCAGATTAGTCAACTCAAGTAGTAACTCTTTTGGGACTGTTGAATGCACTTTATTATATTACCTTCGTCACTGGAGTCATAGCGTGTGTTGCGCTGTCTCTTCCTTGTGTCTTGGGAGTTAATCCATTGATGACTGCTGCTCAAACACCTTCGCCAAGGCACTGGCTACTTCATAATGCTCTGTGTGTTCCTCAGCAGACAGAGGTTGTCATGGCTCCTCTTGATGTGCTTGTGGAGGTAGATCTGGGAGGTATAGGAGAATGGGCACTCAGAGCAGGAGAACACCCAAGTCTTGCACAACTCTAACATCACAGCTAGGAGAACGAATGAGAGAGACCATTAAAAAGGATTATCTCACCTGTAGTACAAGTTCAAATATAGAGTGATTATACGTCATTGTTAATGAGAGCTTACTCTCAATTGATTCACGAGGTTAAATAAAGATTGAATGAATATGTAGCTAGTGGGGGGTTACAACCACACAACTGTGGAGAGAGAATGAGACACTTGGTTCCCTCCTCTACTGGTGTTCATGGCCATGGCCACACACCTGGAATACTCCAACCCTGATTTAAAGGCATAAAAGTGGGGAACACATTCTTGAGACGGTTCCTAAAACTGGAGGGGAAAAAAACGGGAAAATGATCTTCCCTCTCCTCATCACTCACTTCTGCATGGGGCTGAGCTCTACCCTGTCATCAGTGGCAATACATGGGATAGCGGCTCAGCACACAGGAGAACTGCACAGAGAGGAAGGAGGAGAGAGAAAACCAACAACAAAAAAGGCAAGAAGGGTTAATAACTGAGCGAATCTTGCAAGTTTGCACTACAGGGAAGCAATTGCTCAATTTCCCTGATATTGTGGCGTCACTGGCGTCAGTGATGCGTCTTATGAATCTCACATGTCTACCGCTAACATTAACTCAATATCAATATTCCCATTTGTTTATCCCGTCTATGGAAACGTATGTGCATTTGTACTTACGTGTGCCTGCCTATATTGATGATCAGGTGTTTCTCCACCTAAGGGCTGGCCAGACAGAACCATCAGAGACCATTGGGCTGAGCTGAGGAGAGAGCGACATGTTAGAGTGTATGTGTGCATATGTATATGGTGCTCTTCTGTTAATACTCATGAGGGCATTCAACTGAACAAGACTCACAGAGCCTGTGGTGCTGTCCCAGGACTGCCCCTGGCCACGCCGGTCCCCGTCTTAGCGCCTCTATTAGTAGTCCACATCATGAGTACCTATTATGCAAAATTTGGATTTGTATGCGAGTGAAAACGTAGTACACAATTCTTAACCCGTTTGACAGAATGAGCAACCATTTCAACAGTTAAGAGTAACATGAAATCCACCAAGATGGCTAATGTAACCAAATGAGCCAAGATGGCTGCTATAACAAATCCTGCTAGCTAGCCTAGCTCCGTTGTTGGGGCTTCTAGTATTCTGTTAACGTTAACTTCGGAAAAATGAATGCCTAAAAACAAACACATACTAACGGTGTCGTGGGTTAATGCGAAATCAATGAGTAAGCTAATTATCGCATTTTATTCCAAGTGATGAAACAGTACGAACGTGCAGGAGCTCGCGCGATAGCTAGACTCCAGAAGACTCGACCATTGACCGAAAAAGGCTAATCACGTTAGCTGGCTAGCTAGTTAGCTAACATTGGAAAGAGAGCATCTGCATATAGATAATCATTACAAAAGGGTAGCTTGCACATAACGTTGGTGCTTTTTCTGGGACGATACCAAAATACATAGTATGTATGTATACATACTAATGTATACATTGAAATTGAGATACTTACAGGATCTGTGTTGTCGCGGAGACAAAGACAGCGTGATTTCTCAATCGCTTCTGTTAAGAACGGACCGGAAGTTTAACCCGTTCTCGTTAGGGCCCGAGCACTGGCGGTGCGAGGCCCTATTGAAACTCGAAGGATTATTATTATTCTCCTTCTTCCAAAACAAATGCCTTTTTGGCGGCCTAAACATCGATGAAAACGGATGAAACTTTGCAGATACGTCAGTCCCGGTGAAAAATTTGATAATTCATGGGTGACGGAAATGGGCGTGGCAAAACGGCTCAAGAGCGCCCCCTGGAAAATTTAAAATGGCGAGCCCCACCTTTCAGTTTAATGTAGGCAAACGAAATTCGGTGGGCATATGTATTTCATCGAGCCACACTAAAATGTCTCTTGGAGCTATACCCAACATGCAACAGGAAGTCCGCCATTTTGCTCTTAATGTGCCATTTTGTCCTTGTTTTGACCATTTCCATGCCTCGTACTTTGACGAACTCCTCCTACAGATTTCATCCGATCAACTTCATATCGGGTCAGCTTCATCTTAAGACCTTTGTGATCAAAAGTTATCAAAAAAATTGAGTTTTCACCAAACACCCTTGCCGTGGCGCCCCGACAAAGTTTGACATTTCGCCATAAAACACGAAGTCCTCATAACTCCTACATACATTATCCAATTTGTCCGATATATTTCACGCTTCATGACAGTTCTGTCCTGAACACATCTATGTGTCAGTATTGCGTCATACTTATAGCGCCACCTATTGGTGAAACAGGAAGTCCTCATAACTCCTCCATACATTATCCAATTCGTCCGATATATCTCACGCTTCATGAAGGTTCTGTCCTGAACACATCTATGTGTCAGTATTGCGTCATACTTATAGCGCCACCTATTGGTAAAACAGGAAGTCCTCATAACTCCTCCATACATTATCCGATTTGTCCAATATATCTCACGCTTCATGAGGGTTCTGTCCTGAACACATCTATGTGTCAGTATTGCGTCATACTTATAGCGCCACCTATTGGTGAAACAGGAAGTCCTCATAACTCCTCCATACATTATCCGATTTGTCCGATTTATCTCACGCTTCATGACGGTTCTGTCCTGAACACATCTATGTGTCAGTATTGCGTCATACTTATAGCGCCACCTATTGGTGAAACAGGAAGTCCTCATAACTCCTCCATACATTATCCAATTTGTCCGATATATCTCACGCTTCATGACGGTTCTGTCCTGAACACATCTATGTGTCAGTATTGCGTCATACTTATAGCACCACCTATTGGTGAAACAGGAAGTCCTCATAACTCCTCCATACATTATCCAATTCGTCCGATATATCTCACGCTTCATGAAGGTTCTGTCCTGAACACATCTATGTGTCAGTATTGCGTCATACTTATAGCGCCACCTATTGGTAAAACAGGAAGTCCTCATAACTCCTCCATACATTATCCGATTTGTCCGATATATCTCACGCTTCATGACGGTTCTGTCCTGAACACATCTATGTGTCAGTATTGCGTCATACTTATAGCGCCACCTATTGGTGAAACAGGAAGTCCTCATAACTACTACACACATTATCCAATTTGTCTGATATATCTCACGCTTCATGACGGTTCTCTCCTGAACACATCTATGTGTCAGTATTGCGTCATACTTATAGCGCCACCTATTGGTGAAACAGGAAGTCCTCATAACTCCTACATACATTATCCAATTCGTCCGATATATCTCACGCTTCATGAGGGTTCTGTCCTGAAAACATCTATGTGTCAGTATTGCATCATACTCATAGCGCCACCTATTGGTGAAACAGGAAGTCCTCATAACTACTACATACATTATCCAATTTGTCTGATATATCTCACGCTTCATGACGGTTCTGTCCTGAACACATCTATGTGTCAGTATTGCGTCATACTTATAGCGCCACCTATTGGTGAAACAGGAAGTCCTCATAACTCCTCCATACATTATCCAATTTGTCCGATATATCTCATGCTTCATGACGGTTCTGTCCTGAACACATCTATGTGTCAGTATTGCGTCATACTTATAGCGCCACCTATTGGTGAAACAGGAAGTCCTCATAACTCCTCCATACATTATCCAATTCGTCCGATATATCTCACGCTTCATGAAGGTTCTGTCCTGAACACATCTATGTGTCAGTATTGCGTCATACTTATAGCGCCACCTATTGGTAAAACAGGAAGTCCTCATAATTCCTCCATACATTATCCGATTTGTCCGATATATCTCACGCTTCATGACGGTTCTGTCCTGAACACATCTATGTGTCAGTATTGCGTCATACTTATAGCGCCACCTATTGGTGAAACAGGAAGTCCTCATAACTACTACATACATTATCCAATTTGTCTGATATATCTCACGCTTCATGACGGTTCTGTCCTGAACACATCTATGTGTCAGTATTGCGTCATACTTATAGCGCCACCTATTGGTGAAACAGGAAGTCCTCATAACTCCTCCATACATTATCCAATTCGTCCGATATATCTCACGCTTCATGACGGTTCTGTCCTGAACACATCTATGTTTCAGTATTGCGTCATACTTATAGCGCCACCTATTGGTGAAACAGGAAGTCCTCATAACTCCTCCATACATTATCCAATTTGTCCGATATAGCTCACGCTTCATGACGGTTCTGTCCTGAACACATCTATGTGTCAGTATTGCGTCATACGTATAGCGCCACCTATTGGTGAAACAGGAAGTCCTCATAACTCCTGCATACATCATCCGATTTGCACCAAATTGCTGACGCTTCATGAAGGTGGCCTTCTGAACCCATCTATGTGTCGGTATTGAGTCACACTTACAGCGCCACCTACTGGTGAAACAGGAAGTCCTCATAACTCCTACATACATTATCCGATTTACTCAAAACTTCTCACGCTTCATCAAGGTACGGCCCTGAACACATCTATGCATCGGTATTGAGTCACGCTTAGAGCGCCACCTACTGGTGACAGAAAGTTTCTCTCAGTACTGCACACCGAAATAGCACACCCTTTAACGGCGCCACACCCCGACACGCATGGGGTGCGAGGGCCCGCTCACTGCTGCTCGCAGCCCTAGTTCTTCTTCTTCTTCGCTGGGTTTAGTGGCGGATCGCAAACAACTTTAATGTGCATACAGCCACCTACTGGCACAGAGTGTGTAACTTGTTTGTCTAGTTCTTCAATTGTGTCACCTAAGAAAGTAGCCCAATGCCTTGCATTCTACGTTCACTGCTCAGCGTTCATTGCTCACATTTAGGTTGCAAAATTAGGACTTTATTCATAGGCATATTTTTTATCATTATTTTTATTAGGCCTAGACTGCAAATCTTTAGTGTTAATATTAACTGTAAATGAGAAATTACACACAAAACAGACATGCAGGATTTCTCCTCATTATTACAATTCTGTAACTGTATGACTTCAAAATTTATTTTAAAACCTAAGTAATTTACAAATGTTCTGACCCACTGTGACACATTTCCAATAAAGTCAGATTGGGACTGTGATGTAACCACATTGTCACGTTATTTAATTACATCGTAGTTACGGATTTAAGCAGCAGTGGCGGCTACGTTCCCTTACAGTGTACTTGAGGACGGCTATTTCGGTTATTTTGCGACTGAAAAGGCAAGTGTCAGCTAGGTGTGAGCTAGGTCCGCTGCTGGTGACGTCGCAAAGTTACCACAATTACACCAATGTGTCCCGTCAGTTTTACGTACTGTGTTAGTAGGGTCCCTCTCAACATGGTCATACAAAACAGCTTGCTGAATTCCGAAAAGATGAATAAACTATTCTGTTTTCGATTCAAATGTGTAGCTATATGACCCTCCCCTGGACTCAAATTAAAAAGAACAGTAACCCTCTCCTGGACTCAAATTCAAAAACAGTCGTCTAACCCTCCCTTGGACATTCGAAGTTCACTTCCTAAACCAGAGCCCCAAACGGCTTTGCTCTAATCTTTCAAAAATAAAAAATAACATACAACTTACCGAGGATTGTCGTAGCCTACAGTGAAAGGCTAGTGAGTAGGTTGTGATGGAAACGTTTGTTTACTCAAAAAGAATAAAGAGCTTGTCTCTTGTTTTCTTCAGATGGATAAAAAAAATCTTTGCAATGGGGAATCTTTACAGGCGTGACAAACAATGTTCAACTGTGAAAAGTTTCCAAGGTAGAGAGAGACACAAATTACGAACACAATATACACTTTTGGTGTATAACTAGACTGAACTAGACTGGCCATTGTGCTGTAGAATTCCAATGGACTCACGTCCGACGTGGCAGCCATCTTGTGCAGGGCATCTCACTATGTGACGTCAATGATCCCACAGATTCACTGTGTAATGGTAGATGTTAGATCATCTGGGAGAAAGTCCCTGTAATTGTGCATAAGTGGCATTTTCTATCACTGGGATTAGCTGGAATGCTTGTATATTTATATTGCGACAAAAATGTTTTTTATTGTGACTTGCCAAGAGATTATAGATGCAGCCCCCCAGCCTCCCCCGCCAGTATACTGTTAAGGTCTACTCTGTATCTGGTGTATTCTCCAGGGTTCCCACTAATTTTTACCAATAAAAATTACAACTTTTCCATGATTTTTCCTTAACGTCTTGATGACCATGGGAACCCGGATTCTCAGTAGCATCAGTATCAACTAGAAAAACCACGTAGCGCCTAAATGCCTCCGCCCAACAATGCAAGTTGCAGTTAACATTCAGTTGGTCTTGAGAGAGGGCCCCTGTGTTGATGTGGATGGTGCTTGTGTACGCTAGCTTGCTGGTATTCTAGCTGTAATGCTAGCTGACACTAATGCTAGCTAGCATTACAGCTAGAATAGCTGTATCTAATTAGCATTAGATAGCTAGCATTAGCTAGCTAGCGCTAGCTTTATTGTTAGCGTTAGCATTAGCTAGCTAGTGTTAGTATTCAAAAGTGCCTTTTGTTTGACCTTGACCTTTGACATTTGAATACCAAAATCTTATCCAAATAATCTAATTAAATCCAACTGGCAAGGCTCCGAACCGGTTCGAGGAACGGAAACGAAAACCGAAAACGAACGGTATTTTATGAGGAACAGAAACAAGAACGAAAACAAAATGGTCTTTAATTGTTCCAGAACAGAAACCTTAATTTGAAATCTTTAAAACCGGTTAATAACGTTATTTTTTCGTTCTTTGTAGTAGGCCTATAAAGCTTAAAATAAGAAAAATTTAAAGAAGAAAATAAAAAAAAAGCTCAACCTTTTATGGCCGAATAGGCTATATTGAATGTATTACATTTGTAGCCTACATCTTGTCCTGTTTTTGTAATGTAGCCTAGGCCCCTAAATCTGTTATTTCACAGTCGGAATCTTAAATGCTTTCTTAGCGAAATGAAGAGATTTAGATATTACAAACACACCATAGGCTAGTTCAGACGTTTATGGTATGGTTAGAGATTATTAGCGTGTGGATACAGTTGTAGCCTATACCATATAGGCCTAGTGCCGTCTGAATAGGCCACGAGTAGGCCTAACGAAGCGCTCCGTTTAATGGCTATAACTTCCAGTCAGGTAAGGGCTTTTTATCGGCCTAGTGATCAAGAGATAGGCCTATTAAATGTTTTGCACTAAATTATATTTGCTGTCTTATAGGCATACAAGCAGCAGCAGTCTGGTGGATGTCTCTGAAATGTGTATCGCCACAAGAGAATATTTTTGTTTGCTATCTCAACTGAACTCAAATTTGATTTATAGAGCACATTTAAAAACGACTGTGGTCGAGCCAAAGTGCTGTACAGGTAGGTGGCAAGACATAAGTTAATACATAATAAATAAATGACATAAAATATTATAAAACAAAATAAAAACAAACAATAGGCCTACAGGCGCAGAATAAAATAGCTTGCAGCAGCAGCAATATTTTTTAAAAGGATGATGAGCTATCATGATGACTTATGATAGACCTGCACATTGTTTACGGTGTGGATTAAGGGCATACGGGAATAGGACTAATGTTGCGAATTCTTGTAAGATAATCAACAAGGCTTCACTACAGCACACATCACCAAGGCTAATATTGTTGGCAATAAGGCCACCACAACCCTAGACTTGTTGATTATACCTTACAAGAAATACTGTAGGCCTATAGAGTCTTAATAGGTTAACACCCCCGGAACGGTGAACGGAACGTTATTTTTCGTTCTTAACCGGTTCAGGAACGCTACGCTGGTGGCGGAACACGAGAACGGAAACGTTAAATATGCTGGTTCTGCTCGGAGCGAACCGATTGAAAAATAATTTCGTTTTTAAGCCCTGCCAACTGGACATTTTGGCCGAATATGTACAAATTCTGTCAAGCCGTTCTTGAGATATCATGTTCAGCAGGCCAAAAACACCTTTTGTGATGTCAGTGACCCTTGACCTTTGACCCCCACAATGTAATCAGTTAATCCTTGAGTCCAACTGGACATTTTACCTAAATATGAACAAATTCTGTTAAACCGCAAAATACAAGTTTGACAATTAGCTGTATGAGGGACTATCTCTATATACCCGCATAAAACAAGTCAAGATACTACATTATATAAAACTGTGTTAATAGTCGATGTGAGTGGAATAAATTATGTTATCTGTGTAATGTTAGCTTAGGGCAGCTAGACTAGTCTGTTATCCTAACCAGTTAGCTATGCAATTAAATTGTGAGATAAGTAAATAAATACCATTACAATACCCATATTAGGCTCCCATTCTCTTCCCGCAAACGCCTGAGTATTCATAAAACCTTAAAAGGCTAGTCTAACTGTATTTAGGCTGATACTAAAATATAATAAGAGTCACTAGTCACTTACCGAACAAAACGACAAGCAGCTCTGAAGCCCATCAGTAACATGTTCCAAATGATGCCCTGCGTAACATGGCGGTCTCGTCGGACGAGTCTAAAGGGGGCGTGGCCAGTCTAGTTCTTTATAATGTCTATGGTTCAGACCCGGTCTAGAGCCCGCCTCCTGAGACCGGAAACTACCTGACGCCCTTTTCTGGATATGCAATTGTAATAGCTTGTACTATATTACATAATCAAGGTCGGACAGCGGCGTAACCATTTACTGACGTTCACTGATATACTTTGGAGAAGTGCATTACAGGGCATGGCCATCACTGACTAACTGACACGGCACTGCTATATCTACCTAGGTGATTAACAAGTAGTAGTGCTTAGGTGAACCTCTGTTGCCACCTACTGGACATTGTTAAGAACACATAACCCAACCATAGCATATAGTACAGTAATGGTAGTGACCAGTTCTGACATTACTATGACATTATTATTCTGACATGCATTATGCGTGACCTCTTCATTTATGTGAGGTCTTATATTGAATGTCCAGTGCTGACCATGTTCCTCCTTGTTTTCCAAAGATAAAAAGGTGCAGTCTCTTCTTGTTCTTTAGTCCTGGACCTGGATCAGGGCTACTTCTTTCCATTCATTTGAATATGAGAGGTGTGAACACAAGACTACTGACGACCACTTCAGCCAGACAATACGTAGACTAGATGGTTCCCAAGTGTGAATGTGTCTGCTCTCCATCTTCAGCGCTATTGAAAAGCTGAAGGCCTCCTCATTCTATCTATAAGTGCCAACAGTCTAAATCACCAGCAACTGAAACTGTTTTCTTAGGTACCTGGATCTGGAGGAAAAAAGAAGGGTGCAGAGTTCAAGGACTATATGCAAACACCTTCCCAGTCCAGTCCGCCTCCTCCTGCTGTTGGCTGTAGCCCTGGTTCTGGACCCGGACTCGGAACTGAATGTTTGATTGATCTTAAAATTACCTCATATTGGTATAATAACTTGTATGTAGGCTATGATTGGTTTGTCAAATAAAGGGAATTATTCGTTTAGTAATTTTTTTTTCTTGGGTGGACTCAATCCTATTTGAGTCCCTAGATTGGGCCTCAATCATCAAAACTTTGATTATAGCTTTAGGAGAGCATAATCAATCTTGGTATAGATAAAAGCAATGGATTAAAATTGATTTAATAAGTATTTGTGCCTATTATTATTTCTCTCAGACTCAATCCTTGCAGCCCATAGATGAGATGTTCTATAGGGTGTGTTAGGGTACTTTCCAAAGTATGGTAAAATGCTGCTGTAGCCTATTCATAACTACCTGGTTAGATTTATATCTGGTGTTGGCTAGCTAATGTTAACTGGTGGTGTTATTAGCAAGCTGGCTGGATTTGGACCTGATCCAGGGCTCTTGTTCTTGTGCTTTCCATTCATTTCAATATGAGAGGTGTGAACGGCCTATTGGTGGTATTTGGCTCAGCTGCACAGAGTCATGAGTTCATTTTCATTGATGAAGCTGGATTCAATCTATCTAAAACCAGGCGTCGGGGCCCAGATGTTACAGGACAAAGAGCTGTTGTAAATGTCCCTGGGCAGCGTGGGGGAAATATCACCCATTTAATTTGGGAAGTAAACATTATATTACATTACACTCACTTAGCTGACACTTTTATAAAAAAAAAATCATTTAACGTAGGAAAAGCCAATGTACTACTTGCCAGAACTCAGAAGTGCATCTCCTTTGTAAAACAAGTGACTAGTGCATAGTCTCGTGCTGAAGGCAAAGTGCAGAATAGCAAACTAAAAATATAATAGGCGCCTAAGAGGGAGGATCGTGGTACTACTGTATCTCTTGAAGAAGTGAGTTTTGAGCCTGCGGCAAAAGATGGGCAGCGACTCTGCTGTCCTGATGTCAGTGGGAAGTTCATTACATCACTGCAGGGCCAGGACAGTTAAGAGCCGTGACCGTGTCCATCGACCGCTGGAGCCTCGGAGTGAGAAGGCAACCACTCACCCCAAGGTAACACAGCATAGTGGTTGGGAGGGAGTGTAGGGTTTGACTATGGCCTGGAGGTAGGAGAGAGCTGTTTAATTCATTGCCCTATAGGATAGTCCCAGAGTCTGGATGCAAGCTGCTACAGGGAGCCAGTGTAGAGAACAGAGAAGGGAAGTTTGTGGGAGAACTTGGGTGGTTGAACACCAGGCGAGTAGCAGCTTTCTGGACAAGTTCCAGGGGTTTAATGGCCGAGGCAGGGCTGCCCCAGCAAGGAGGGAGTTGCACTAGTCCAAACGCGAGATGACAAGGGCCTAGATGAGCACCTCGGTACATGCATTTTCCCTTTACTTCTCCTTTAATATAGTGATAGTATACATCTTATAGTAGAAGAATGAGGAAAAAACTAAAAATTGATGAGTGGAAGAAAAAATGCTATTTTGTAGTGTCTCCACTTAAGTTTTTTTGTAAAGCCTAGTTTTTATTTTTATTTCAGTCAAAAAGTAAAAAAAATAATCGTTTTAAAACTAAAAGTTTATATATTCTCACACCTATTTTTTCGTTAGTTTTCATTAACTATAAGAACCTTGATCCAGGCCCTTCTCATCTCCCGCCTGGATTACTGCAACTCCCTCCTTGCTGGGGCCATGGCGTTAGCCATTAAACCCGTGGAATTTGTCCAGAAAGCTGCTCTGTGCCTGGACTTCAACCACCCCAAGTTTTTTCACACAACCTCCCTTCTCCGTTCTCTACACTGATTCCCTGTAGCAGCTTACATCCAGTTTAAAACTCTGGTACTAGCCTGCTGGGCAATGAAAGGAACAGCTCCCTCCTACCTCCAGGCCATGATCAAACCCTACACTCCCGCCTGACCACTACACTCTGCTACCTCGGGAGGACTGGTTGCCCCGTCACTGCGAGGCCCCTGTAGTCAAATGACGCGGTCACGGCTCTTCTCTGTCCAGGCCCCACAGTGGTGGAATAAACTACCCACTGACGTCAGGACAGTAGAGTCGCAGCCCATCTTTCGCTGCAGGCTCAAAACACACCTCTTCAAGAGGTACAGTACTACCAGGAGTATTACTGTACCAAGCACCTATTCTATTTTTAGTTTGCTAATCTTCACTTTGCCTTCAGCACTAGATTATGCTCTTAGTCACTTGTTTTTTCACCAAAGGTGATGCACTTGTGAGTTCTGGCAACTACTTTAAATGCACTTATTGTAAGTATCTTTGGATAAGTGTCAGCTAAATGACTGTAATATATTGTAATGTAGCAAGCTAGATAGATTTTAAGTGGATTAATTGGAAGGCTACAACATATTGACATCATGTTCATACAAATCAAAACATTCACTGATTTTGTGTTTTGTGGATGGGTGTATTGCTGTTTTGAAATAAATCATTTTCATCTGGATATCCAGGCAAGAGTGAGACATGGGAGGAGGGTTCGTTGGTTTATACATTGAAAGAGGAAGTGACAGTTTCAGGGGGAAGACAGGGAAGTGATGTCACACAGGGAGGGATTTGTAGTTCTGACAGACTGATCTATGAGAACGAACTACAAGGTTTAGAATTACAGTCCAGGGGGAAAACAGAACACTTTGTTGAGACTTGAAATTCATTCACAATTCCCCACTTTGTGGATTAAATATCCACAACTATAATAGAAATGAAAGAATCAACAATGTGAAATCAAATTATAAAATAGGCCTATCATAAAAATAATCCAACATCTTTGGCAAAAACCCTATTCTACACATATGGAAAGGAAGTAATCTATTTCTCCACTAGGTGGAGCATAATAAAGATTTAACAAACTCAAGTTATTTAACACACCAAGATCATTTTCTTCTCATATGCAATCACTTACCAAAACTCCTCACCTTAATTTGGCATAAGCAAGGTAAAAAGATACCATGATTATTAATCTAAGACATCATATATTCATGACTGAGTGGGAAAAACCCTATTTGTTTTAGAGGAAAAACCCTTAAATTCAAATTAGAACCAACAGATTATGTATCAAAATATTCCAAATAGTCAATGTCAATGGCACAGACATCATTAAGATCTTGAATTGAATTAATAGTAAATTTAACTTTTTCTATCATTATTTAGGCAGCATAGGCATATCTGGAACAGCATTTAAACATACACTTAAGAATATTAAAAAAATAATAACGATGAAGAACATGCATACAATTGAAAACACACATATTTGAGAATATCCAGGACTTGCAAAAGCATTCCATTTAGGAACATTATCTAAGATCTGAATACCTTTATCGTTTGCTTCATGGAACTCAATGTAGCATTGGGATCTGAACTAACCGAACAGCAGATATAGCCAGTATTATCTCTAAGGGAAGTCTATTTTGTAGCACAATCTTTTCCATGTAATTTACTTCTGTAGCTAAGGCTGAAATTACTTGGTATTGTGCGATCATGTGTCATGCGTTCATGAGAGAAATAATATACTGAAACTAAATAGAAAATTCGAGACAGCTATATGGTGTCTAGTTTGATTGCTGATGAATTCCCTGCATTTGAGTGTGATCAATCTTCTTAATCCTGGACATTACATGAGCAAGATAACATTCATATGACACTGTTGTAATTTAAAGTTGAATACGCTATTTCCCTATAGCTCAAAAATACGCCATTTGGAATGGCTCTCTGAACCTTAATTTCACATCTCATAAATCTGCTTAAACACTAATTTGTCCTATTCTATGTGTTGTATCTGAAAGTATTAATACATGCTGTGATATATTGAAGAGGTCACTTCAAATTGTTTAACTCTTTTCAAGTTCAGCCCTGTGGATGCAATTCTGTTAGGCTTCATTTTAATACTTGGTTGATGTAGTTAGGTGCATAGCAGTTAAACACAGTCCCCTGAGAATAGTCTGGAACAGCTTCTACAAAGATCAACTTTATAATTATGAATTTTCAATACTTCTATACCCACTCTAAACTAAACTCCAGTCACAGTTTCAACAGTATAACCTGGAAATCTCTGTTGCTTTCAAATCTTATATATGCAGAATGTAGTATTTTCCATTCATCTTCGTCTCAACAGTCAAGTGGAGTGCAACATTCAAATAGAACAAACGCTTGTCCATGTTGCCATAATGATTCAGAGATGGAGGTGACAGGCAAGGTCACTTCTTTCAATAGCTCCTCCTCAGAGGAAGCCACAGTGTGGTGGCCCATGATTGTGTTTTGCTGAAGTGGTGGTCAGAGTTGTCATCCTGACAGCAATGAGGAAAAGTAGTGCGTTATTCTTTGTCTGATTTCTCATCTGAGACCAGAGAGTGAGCTTTCGCCCTGGTGGTGACACAGGATATTGCATCCTGGTTGTTGGAATTCTCAGGCCGGGTGGCCTCGTCCTGGTTTGGAACCAGCCTGCAGTGGCTGGCGTGTACCCGCAAAGTCCTCTCTGCTACGTCTGAGTTAGCAGCAGGAACTGGTACGGGCCCAGCCAACGGGCACTCTGGTTTCAGGTCTCTGCTCACAACCCATTGGCCTGGTTGGAAATGATGCAGGTCGGCTCTCTCAGGTCGGCAGAGACCTGTGAATCCACAGATGAGACAGCATAGACAAAACAGGATATCACCGCAGCTTTTAGCAGCGGAGTTAGCAGCCATACTGGACACAGGATCAGAGGTTTCAATAGGAGCTTGGCCTTTGCCACCATCTTAAAATATTACACATTAAGTTTCTTCTTCAGCTCTGCATCTCGTTCTTTCAACTACTTTCTAATTTCCTTCAACTACAACCTCCTCACTACCTTCAATTCAACTTCTTCATTACCTTCTTCACTACTACTAGTCTGTTTCATTAGCAACAACCAGTTAACTTGATAACATCCTTTACTCCCCCTCTTTTTTGAAACATGATCTGGTCAGTGTGCTAATTTGAAAACATAATGAAAGCATGGAATATGCAGTATAGGTTATGCTAACTATGAAATGAGCATTCATTCAAAATCAGAGTGAGAGGAGAATATCTGAGAGGTTTGAGCGTGGCTTAATTGATCTCGTTCAAATATGTTGAGTCATGTCTCTCTGCCTTCTGGAGGAGGAAGCAGAGTTAAGAACAGTGCATCTTTGAAATGCACGGTCAACAGTTCATTCTTATTAAAGCAGCAGCCACGCTGTGTGTAGGTGCGATGTAAATTATGAATAGTCACAACATGCAGGACATGGATAAAATCGCTTGCGCAATGCTACTAGGTCTAAAACAGCGTCAGTGGTAGCAGCCACTGGTTTCAAGTAGGACCCAAGTCCTTTTAACAGAGTCAAGTCTTTTTAGTCAGAAATACTTAAACAGAGTGCATTAGTCATCGTTAAAACCAGTCGGGCTCGTCAGTCCATGTAATCTTGTCAAGTGGAGCTAGCTTTTGTCTAATGAGGGTTATGTCTGCTAAATCAGGGATAGACTCTGCAGTAGTCTATTTCCAAGCAGTGCCTTTGTTTATTTATCATTATTAATTGATCAAGGTAATTAACCTGCTCACGCACCAATTAGATTTAGTTCTTAGAAATTCTATGGCCATTTCCTAAAATAAAACAATACATCCGTCTCATCAAACCATGAGCCCTTGTTTCTAACAAGAAATTGTTATTCAAAATAATCATTTAAAAAGGGGAGCGCCAACACATTATGTAAAACAGCGCCCTCTAATGGTGAAAACAAAAAATTCCCTTAAATCAGGGTGAACAAATGGAAAAAATGCATTACTCAAACCAAAACAATAAATGAATAGCTTCATTATGGGGTTCTCAAACCATGAACAAATAATTTATCTAAACCGCTCTCAAAAGAACACTAGGGGTGTTATAAGTTGAGCTCAATTTCAATAACCACATTTCTGCGTTTGAGGACAGAGGGTTATGAGCACGCTTAGGACGTGATGGTTCCTTGGGTCTGACAACCACTTGGTTACTATTCTTAAATTTAGCCTAGATCATATCTATCTCTTACCCACAGTCAGTTGGGCAACGTGGGGGTGAGGCGGTTGACCAGCGTCCCCACGAACCAAGGTGTCAGCCCATATAAATGGGAATTCGGTTACCCCGGTTGTATCCAATTCTTGGGGCAGCCTCCATCTCTCGTCCCGTGCCTGTGTCTACTCTGTTAACAAACTTCAGAAATAATACGTGACACATTTGTTTTACCATGCAGCTATCTCTGTGGGCCGTCAGACGCACAGACAGAGCTGCATGGGCAGTTTACATACAATAAAAGACAGACAAAATAAAAGACATTTCAATTTCTCACCACTCTTGTGGGTAACACCAATTCTTAGAAATTATGCGCCGGAGGCACATAAACATAACAAAATAAATCATAGACCGCAGTTTTGATAAATTGGAGTGATGTCTTTTCTTTTTCTTTTTTTTCAAGAATATGTATCTGAGCATATTAAGTTAACATGACAATACAGTGAATTGAGCTTGAAGTTAGCAACATCTAACAACTTTAAGTGGCAGTCATTTCAAATTATTAAAATACTTGCGGTTCCAACCGGTTTGGCATTTATCCGGTAGTCCAGGAACGTCAATTCTCTGTAAAACTCAAAACCAATGAATGTGCATCTGAAATCAGTAAAACATGAAATCTTAAACAAAACAAAATTCTCAAAATTGGGTCGTCAGACAATATGTATCAGACTAAGATATTGGCAAATATGACTTTTTTCACTTTGGAGTATTAACAGAAGACTTTTAAAATTTAGCATATAGTCTACATGTCCTCTGTAAATGTCCTTTGCGGTTGCAAAAATAACAGCGCTGATCAGATTTGTAAACCCTGCTGTTTTGTTGTGAATATCTCTGATTATCTCTATAGCCTCCATCTTGTTTTTTCTCTCCCATCGGTAGTTGCTTAGTGCGAGCGGTATTGTTGAAATACCTACACTGTGCAGCTCGTCTCACAGAGTCCCTTCTTATCTCAGCTTCACATTGTTCACTTAGCAGACGGATTATTGGCAAGCATAGTTTACCAAACTCATTAGCCAGATGTTCAAAAGAATCAGCAGAACCTGTACGGTCAGCTTGTGAGTTATAAGCAGAAACAAAGGGATGGGGCAGAGACACTGAAGGGTCAAAATGGTGACATGGGGTCACAGAGAGACCAATTTGAGACACAGCAGGAGGGTTTGAAATAGGAGAAGCAATTTGCTGGTCAATGAAAGAGGAACCAGAGGGAGGTGTGGGGGCCGTTATTTCAGACATCCCTATTTGGGGTAAGGGTGTTATCTGAGAGGTATCAGGCGTAGAGATAACATTTGGTAGGGACGTTTGGACAGGAACGGACGTGGCCTGAACCAACAAAACTCTTGTTTGGATAGGTGTCATAAGGAGGGGGCCAGTATTGGGGGTTGGTTGAAATAGTTTACATCTGCTTAACAAGGGACATGGCCTGAAACAACAAAACTCTTGTTTGGATAAGAGGTCAGAACAGGAAGTCCCTGTCCCTTCACTATTCTCACACACACGCTTTGTTGTACAACAAGTAACTCCCATTTTAAAAGAAAATATTAGAACCAACAATGTAATTAAAAAGTTACAGAAAAAAAACTAAACACGTTCAGTCAACCAAATTACTGCTGTGCTGAGAGATACTTGTTTGTTTTTTTATCCTGTTATATATTTTTTTTTCCCAAGATGGCAGTCATCAGAAGCCAAATTGGTTGACCCTCGAGAAGAGAAGAGGGAACAGGAAGTCTCTCTTTTTTTTACACAAGCAGCAAAACAGGAAGTTAACCACGTGTGCACAGAGGATAGAACTAACTAACACGTGGGTAAATCAACATGTGGATGAACCAGCTAGCATTGAAACAATAGAACAGAGGAGAAAGCTAGTTTGTAGCTAGTTTGAGCAGAACAAAAACAGTAGCCTAGCTAGAATGCAGCTAGCACGAAAATCAATCACAAATGTACACAAACCAAAACCCAGCATAAAACCAAAAACACCCAACATAACCATGTGTTTAACAGTTAAACAGGACCTCAAATCCCAAAACAAAAACAGATCTACCTTGGCGTAGACCCAAACATACAATGGACCAAACATTTAAGAAGCCTCAGCTTCACATGAAACACAAAACGCAGCACAAACAGACATCCAAGTCTACAAACAAAACAATAAGGATTACGTCGTAGGTACGACTACCTAGCTAACCCCCCCGGGGATTCCAAATAACCTTTCGAAGTGAAACAGCCATCTTCGTGTCGTGCTCCTTCACAACACGAGATACAGAAATAAAAAGAAATAATGAGCCCAAGATAAAAGCTCTCTCGCGCCGCGGCAACCCCCCACAACGCGGAACCCGAAACAATCAAAAAAGTAGGCTTTCCGAAAGTGAAACGTTGCGTAGTACTAAACACACCCGTCCTCAAAAATGCACACTTACAAACCCAACCCTGGTATATTGGCCTTTAAGCGAGCATGCGGTTCAACAACCGACTTTCTACCCAGGACACGTGTGCGCAACACCGGCTCGAATAAACACTATTGTCTAAGTTTATCACACAGCTGAACAAACAAAAGACCACTCTTAACTAGGTTCAGTTAACAACGTACCAGACTCCAGCAAATTCCAGGCTGACTCGGGCCTCGGGGGAAAACCGCACCAACTAGATGCGTCCCCGAGATTGAATTCCCCCCGTCCTTTGAGAAAAGGACGACACGCGTCCGTGAATGCAGCCCAAAACATACCGAAGTCCAGCAGTCGTTCCCATTTAGAGCATTATCGTCGCCATATTGTGAATATTATTTTTATCCTTGTTTAGTTAGATTGTCAAAGAACACGCTGAGTGGTCGATCAAGCTGGTTTTAACAAAGTACAATAGTTTATTCTATGTTACGATTCTGCAGAAGCGGACCCTCGCACCGGAAGTGATTCCAGGCAAGAGTGAGACATGGGAGGAGGGTTCGTTGGTTTATACATTGAAAGAGGAAGTGACAGTTTCAGGGGGAAGACAGGGAAGTGATGTCACACAGGGAGGGATTTGTAGTTCTGACAGACTGATCTATGAGAACGAACTACAAGGTTTAGAATTACAGTCCAGGGGGAAAACAGAACACTTTGTTGAGACTTGAAATTCATTCACACCACCCGAAGACCTTCATCAACATGCAATGATAGCAGTTAACCACATAGTGGCGGTGTTGCACAGAGCTCAGCTAGGAGACCTCAAACTGCAAGCAGAGGATGCAGATTATCAGATTATAAACACTATGAAGAGTGAAGATGTTCTTCTGAAACTCACACAGACCTAGGCCTGGTCTCCTACTGGTACACTGGGCTCCTCCAGATACACTGGTCTCTACTGGTACACTGCACTCACAGAAATATTTAAGCCTAACTTTTAAGATTTATGTAATTTAATTGCATGACAAATTTCCATGAATTTGCTTTAGGTAGTTTTAACATAAATGTACCTAATAAACTTAACATGATGCATATTTGTCAGTGTAATAAAACCTATTTATTTGAAATGCATAATCACCAGGTTTATGTATTCAGTATAAATAAAGTCTATTTGCTTTAAATGCATAATAATCAGATTATGTATTCAAAATGCATAACGTATATTTGTTTGAAATGCATAATAATCAGGTTATCTATTCAAGATTAATAATATATTTGTTTGAAATACACAATAATGAGGCTCATGCAATAAACCTAATTAAATCAAAATGCATCACATTTATGTAATGTTTTGATTAACACCCAATGGATTTAACATTCTTTTCCATTCACTTCATATCTAACAATTTCAGTTACATCAGTAGAATTTCCCCCAGTCTCTCACATACGTTTCTGTTATCGTGAGGTGAACCATAACCCTTACTGTACATATTTTGTTGTGTTTTGAATCTGTGACTTCCTGTACACAGCAGCTCAATGTAAATCAGGCTTTATAAATATTTCCATACAGAAAATGTGCTTGTTATGGTCTGTGGGCACAGCTTCAATACTATGTAGCCAGGTGACCGTTAGGACGGCAGGCCAGTGAAGAACTGGTTACTCAGACAGGGACGCAAACCCCAACAAGATCCCCACTATGATGTCATCGGCCATGGAGAGGAAGCCATGAGGATGGAGGAGCATGTCTGTGAGACAGAGAGAGAGAGAGAGAGAGGGAGAGAGACAGAGAGAGAGTTGTTACAGACGTGCTAGGGACATACTAGACGTTTCAATCACACACACAGACACAAACAAACACACACACACACAAACAAACACACATACACACACATGCACATCATTGATTGATTGATAATTTGAAACTGAACAATAAAACTGACTGACTGACTGACTGGTTGACTGGTTGACTGGTTGACTGACTGACTGGTTGACTGACTGACTGACTGACTGACTGACTGACTGGTTGACTGACTGACTGACTGGTTGACTGACTGACTGACTGACTGACTGACTGACTGACTGGTTGACTGACTGGTTGACTGACTGACTGACTGACTGACTGACTGACTGACTGACTGGTTGACTGACTGGTTGACTGGTTGACTGGTTGACTGACTGACTGACTGACTGACTGACTGACTGACTGACTGACTGACTGACTGGTTGACTGACTGACTGACTGACTGACTGGTTGACTGACTGACTGACTGACTGACTGGTTGACTGACTGACTGGTTGACTGACTGACTGACTGACTGACTGACTGACTGACTGGCTGACTGACTGACTGACTGACTGGTTGACTGACTGACTGACTGACTGACTGACTGACTGACTGACTGACTGGTTAACTGACTGGTTGACTGACGGACGGACGGACGGACGGACGGACGGACGGACGGACTGACTGACTGACTGACTGACTGACTGACTGACTGGTTGACTGACTGACTGACTGACTGGTTGACTGACTGGTTGACTGACTGGTTGACTGGTTGACTGACTGGTTGACTGACTGACTGACTGACTGACTGGTTGACTGACTGGTTGACTGACTGGTTGACTGGTTGATTGGTTGACTGACTGGTTGACTGACTGACTGACTGACTGACTGGTTGACTGGTTGACTGACTGACTGACTGACTGACTGACTGACTGACTGACTGGTTGACTGACTGACTGAGACTGACTGACTGACTGACTGACTGACTGACTGACTGGCTGACTGGCTGACTGGCTGGTTGACTGACTGGCTGGCTGACTGACTGACTGACTGACTGACTGGCTGGTTGACTGACTGGCTGGCTGACTGACTGGCTGGCTGAGAGACATGCTCTGCCTGTGTTGTCAGCTCAGAGCGGGGAAGCTGAGGGCTCTCTCTAACCACAACAGTTGGGTGGTGGTGGTGGTGTTGTTGTTGTTGTTGTGAGTGCTGAGTTAGAGAGGGGCGGGGACTTATGGTGCAGGACTGCAGCAAAGCCAAGCGCCATCTAGTGGTGAGTCAGAGGTGGCGTGTCCTAGCAGCTGGCTCTGCAATTTGATTGATCAAATGAATGTATTAGTCAATTTAAGAACACACACGGCCTACAGCCAAAACACGCAGTTGGCACTAAGTATATCTAACGTTCTCCTGACCTTCACTGGGGGAATGGAGACTAGTCGCTCTCAGAAGAAGAAACTCCTGGTAACACTTTCACTGTGCTGGTCCAATCAAAACCATGTGAGTGGCTCAGTTCCAAGCAGAATTGTTCTGCCACAGATTTTCAAGCGGACCTCTGACCACAGAGAGGAAATTGTCTTTCATCTTGGATGTTGTTGTGTTAAAAGCTACGCAACGTAGCAACAACAAAGATGGTCGGACCTTTCTGAACACATGTCTGCTCGGGCGCTGTTTATACTTACTCTAAATTACTACTATGTTTGTCGGCGGACAGATGTTGTTGTTTGTAAACAGCGGATTGCGTAACAGCAGCGTAACAGCTCTGGAGGATGTGCTGCACTCTGCTGCGGAGTTGGGCCTCTGTGAGACGCCAGAGAGAATGAGGGAAGCCTTTCTGAGACCAGAGAGAACCAGAGAAGCCTTTCTGAGACCAGACAGAACCAGAGAAGCCTTTCTGAGACCAGAGAGAACCAGAGAAGCCTTTCTGAGACCAGAGAGAATGAGGGAAGCCTTTTGGGGGAATCTTTCTTTCTGTGACGAGCACTACAGAACCAGAGCTGTTCACTACTTTTGTTTCCCTTCTGAGCCACATGTTAATTAACCTCATCTGAGCCAGAATGGCTCATGCCGCCAGCGTGTGAATGGCTCCATGTGCTCAGTGCACTTATGACTGAAACAGGATGAAGTCGTTTTGAAGTTGGTTCATTAAAAAGTGATGAAGCTCTTGTCCATGTCTTCCTCCATCTCCCTGCTGAACCCATGAACCTAAACCTCCTACCCTGTCGTTCTCTCCCTGCAGTACGGCCCCCCGACAGGACGGGGGCGCTGCCTTGTCTGGGGCGCAGGGCAAGGCTGGCGGGACCACCCACAAGATCTGCCTGGTGTGCTCCGACGAGGCGTCGGGCTGCCACTACGGCGTGCTCACCTGCGGCAGCTGCAAGGTCTTCTTCAAGAGAGCTGTGGAAGGTATGGTGGCAAGAGGTATTATCACTCACACTCTCACACTCTCTCACACACACACACACACACTCACACACACACACACACACACACTCTCACTCACACACACACTCACTCTCACTCACACACTCACTCTCACACACACACTCACACACTCACACACACACACACACACACACTCTCTCACTCACACACTCACTCTCACACACACTCACACACACTCTCACACACACACACACACACACACTCACACACACTCACTCTCACACACACACACACACTCTCACTCACACACTCACTCTCACACACACACACTCACACACACACACACACACTCACACACACACACACACACACACTCTCACTCACACACACACTCTCACACACACACACACTCACACACACACTCACTCTCACACACATACACTCACACACACTCACACTCTCCACACACACACTCACACTTTCTCTCTCACGCTCACACACTCACACTCTTACATACGCACGCACACACAAACAGAATCTTAGTTTAACACACTGTTTTCATTGTTATTGAATTGGGCCATGGCATTGACAAGTCTTGGGTGGTGGGGATGATGACATTGCTTCACCTCAAACCTTCAACCCACATTTGAATTTTAGCTGTTTAAATTCACCTCTGAAACAATCAACCCCCCCCCCCTTTCTCTCTCTTTCTCTCTATATCTATCTATCTATCTATCTATCTATCTATCTATCTATCTATCTATCTATCTATCTATCTATCTATCTATCTATCTATCTATCTATCTATCTATCTCTCTCTTTTTCTCTTTCTCTTTCTCTTTCTCTCTCTCTCTCTCTCTCTCTCTCTCTCGTTCTCTGTCTGTCTCTGTCTGTCTGTCTGTCTGTCTGTCTGTCTGTCTGTCTGTCTGTCTGTCTGTCTCCGTGTGTCTGTGTGTCTGTGTCTGTGTCTGTGTGTGTGTGTGTGTGTGTGTGTGTGTGTGTGTGTGTGTGTGTGTGTCTCAGGGCAACATAACTACCTGTGTGCTGGGAGGAATGACTGCATCATAGACAAGATCCGGAGGAAGAACTGCCCCGCCTGCCGCTTCCGCAAGTGTCTGATGGCGGGAATGAACCTGGAAGGTACCATCTCTCCCTCTCCTCTCCTCTCACACTGACATGAACCTGGAAGGTACCATCTCCCCCCCCCCCCCTCCTCTCCTCTCACACTGACATGAACCTGGAAGGTACCATCTCCCCCCCCCCCTCCTCTCCTCTCACACTGACATGAACCTGGAAGGTACCATCTCCCCCCCCCCCCTCCTCCCCTCTCACACTGACATGAACCTGGAAGGTACCATCTCCCCCCCCCCCTCCTCTCCTCTCACACTGACATGAACCTGGAAGGTACCATCTCCCCCCCCCCCTCCTCTCCTCTCACACTGACATGAACCTGGAAGGTACCATCCCCCCCCCCCCTCCTCTCCTCTCACACTGACATGAACCTGGAAGGTACCATCTCCCCCCCCCTCCTCTCCTCTCACACTGACATGAACCTGGAAGGTACCATCCCCCCCCCCCCTCCTCTCCTCTCACACTGACATGAACCTGGAAGGTACCATCTCCCCCCCTCCTCTCCTCTCACACTGACATGAACCTGGAAGGTACCATCTCCCCCCCCCCCTCCTCTCCTCTCACACTGACATGAACCTGGAAGGTACCATCTCCCCCCCCCCTCCTCTCCTCTCACACTGACATGAACCTGGAAGGTACCATCCCCCCCCCCTCCTCTCCTCTCACACTGACATGAACCTGGAAGGTACCATCTCCCCCCCCCCCTCCTCTCCTCTCACACTGACATGAACCTGGAAGGTACCATCCCCCCCCCCCCTCCTCTCCTCTCACACTGACATGAACCTGGAAGGTACCATCTCTCCCCCCCCCCTCCTCTCCTCTCACACTGACATGAACCTGGAAGGTACCATCCCCCCCCCCCCTCCTCTCCTCTCACACTGACATGAACCTGGAAGGTACCATCCCCCCCCCCCCCTCCTCTCCTCTCACACTGACATGAACCTGGAAGGTACCATCTCCCCCCCCCCCTCCTCTCCTCTCACACTGACATGAACCTGGAAGGTACCATCTCCCCCCCCCCCTCCTCTCCTCTCACACTGACATGAACCTGGAAGGTACCATCTCTCCTCCCCCCTCCTCTCCTCTCACACTGACATAAACCTGGAAGGTACCATCTCCCCCCCTGTTTGTGCCGATTATCCATAGTCCATTTGTTCCATGCCAGGGAGAAATGTTTGGAGCGTGGCTTAAATGACGCACCTCTCTCGCTCTGTAGTTATTGCAAAGAAAATGTATTTGTTGTTCCAATAGTCCATAGTATTCCAAATTCATCCAAAAAATAAACTTACAAAACCCAATGTTCAGACACGGAGAGTGTGGTCAAATTACAGTGTTGAACCACACTCCTCTCTTTCACCTTGGCCTCCCAATTCCACTTCCCCTTGTCCTATATAGCCACACCCCTTGACCTCTATCCTGTCCTCGGGACTCCAACTCAAAAGGCCATTAGGCACATGAAACAAAACAAATTACGGTAACACAAAACCATCACTCATCCAAGGCCATACCTCAAAACATAAACCATAAATATTCAACGAAAATGGCTGTAACATTCCGGCCCCTAATTTTTGTAAAACAAATAATTACCAATTTCATACATCAGCCATTGCAAAATTATCACATTTCACATTTTTTCGAATGTCCGTTCTCCTTGCGTGTAGGCATATGCGTTTGTGTGTGCATGTGTGTGTACTGTATGTATGTACGCTTGTATGTGTGTCCGCAAGAGTCCAAAAATAAAGTGTCCATCAAAAACTCAAAAAACTCTTCAGGCATAAGGCCAATGATAGTTAAAGTCCATCATTTCAATATCAATTTAAATGTACAATTTACAATATTCAGCCTCCAATTACATTCTGCCATACAGGACCTTAAAGTTGTCCTACTCGGCTTCAATCAAAAGGCATATCTTAGTAACAGGCCTTTCGAGCTCATTTCTTTGTGTCCTAACACGTACTCTACGCACAAATCCCTTATGATCCTTCATAGTCTCTATAATGCGTCCCAGAGACCATGAGTTCCTGGGGGTAGACTCATCGACTATAAGGACTAGGTCCCCAACCAGGAAGCTTCGGCGGGGCTTGTTCCATTTCTGACGCTGTTGCATTATAGGGAGGTATTCTTTCGCCCATCTCTTCCAAAACAGATCGCTGATATATTGGACTTGTTTCCAGCGTCGTCTTCCATAAGTGTCATGTTTGTCAAACAGACCAGGTGCTAGAGTGGGCTTCCCTTTTAACAGCAGAAGGTGATTTGGCGTTAGTGCCTCAAGATCATTTGGGTCATCACTGGATGGTGTTATTGGTCTGTCGTTCAGAATTGCCTCGACTTCACACAGTATTGTACTGAGGGTTTCATCGTCAACCACTTGTTGTTTGGTGATCGAACAGAGGATTCTTTTAGTCTGTTGAATAAGACGTTCCCAGACTCCACCATGATGAGCTCCATGAGGTGGGTTAAAGGTCCATTTTATTCCATCCTGTGTAAGTGTGTTCTGTAGTTTGTTTTGGTTCAAGTTTTGTAGTGCTTGTTTCAACTCGCGGCTTGCCCCCACAAAGTTTGTTCCATTATCTGACCTTATTTGCTTGACCTGACCCCTTCTACAGGTAAACCTTCTTATTGCGTTTATACAGGAATCTGTGTCCAGCGTATGGGCCACTTCAAGATGGACAGCACGGCACGTTAGGCACGTGAATATGACACCATACCTTTTAACAGTCCCCCTCCCTCTTTTTACGTCGATAGGTCCGAAGTAATCCATGCCGACCAGAGTGAACGGAGGGAGGTCTGTCGAAAGTCTGTCAGGTGGGAGGTCAGACATCTTCTGTTCTCCAGGTTTTTGAAGTTGTCTGCGGCATATCATGCATTCTTTGATTACTTTTCTAGCCAATGCATTGGCATGAGGAATCCAAAAATGCCTCCGGAGAGTAGAAACACCATCATTTAAGGAACCATAGAAGAATCCACACAGGAGAGAAACCATATCAGTGTGAATTATGTGACAAAGCGTTTACTCAACACCATAATTTAAGGAACCATAGAAGAATCCACACAGGAGAGAAACCATATCAGTGTGAATTATGTGACAAAGCGTATGCTAAAAAGGAGTCTTTAATGACACACTTTAGAATCCACAAAGTAGAAATTGAGCAAATTTTTTATAAATGACTATACAAAGAGGAGAAAGAATTGCAGCACCAAAAGGATGTTGTCACTGAATCTGAAATAAGCCCACTTGATAGCGTTTCACAGACTTCAGTAAAGGCCGCGAGTAAATCCTCTAGCCAGCGCAGTAAAGCGTCTGCTGCGCTCTCCGAAGCCCGAGTTCAACGCGCCATACTAGAGGCGCAACAAGGAACACTGGATGCGCAACTGGAGTTAGACATGGAGGAAACGCGAATAAAAGCAAAAAAAGAAAAACTTAAAATGCAGACTAAGTTAGCTGAGGCTGAAGCTAAAATAAAAGTGCTGTCGGAGTCTCAGTTTTTACGCACGGAAATGGGTAGCCATTAGGCACATGAAAGGCCATTAGGCACATGAAACAAAACAAATTACGGTAACACAAAACCATCACTCATCCAAGGCCATACCTCAAAACATAAACCATAAATATTCAACGAAAATGGCTGTAACATTCCGGCCCCTAATTTTTGTAAAACAAATAATTACCAATTTCATACATCAGCCATTGCAAAATTATCACATTTCACATTTTTTCGAATGTCCGTTCTCCTTGCGTGTAGGCATATGCGTTTGTGTGTGCATGTGTGTGTACTGTATGTATGTACGCTTGTATGTGTGTCCGCAAGAGTCCAAAAATAAAGTGTCCATCAAAAACTCAAAAAACTCTTCAGGCATAAAGCCAATGATAGTTAAAGTCCATCATTTCAATATCAATTTAAATGTACAATTTACAATATTCAGCCTCCAATTACATTCTGCCATACAGGACCTTAAAGTTGTCCTACTCGGCTTCAATCAAAAGGCATATCTTAGTAACAGGCCTTTCGAGCTCATTTCTTTGTGTCCTAACACGTACTCTACGCACAAATCCCTTATGATCCTTCATAGTCTCTATAATGCGTCCCAGAGACCATGAGTTCCTGGGGGTAGACTCATCGACTATAAGGACTAGGTCCCCAACCAGGAAGCTTCGGCGGGGCTTGTTCCATTTCTGACGCTGTTGCATTATAGGGAGGTATTCTTTCGCCCATCTCTTCCAAAACAGATCGCTGATATATTGGACTTGTTTCCAGCGTCGTCTTCCATAAGTGTCATGTTTGTCAAACAGACCAGGTGCTAGAGTGGGCTTCCCTTTTAACAGCAGAAGGTGATTTGGCGTTAGTGCCTCAAGATCATTTGGGTCATCACTGGATGGTGTTATTGGTCTGTCGTTCAGAATTGCCTCGACTTCACACAGTATTGTACTGAGGGTTTCATCGTCAACCACTTGTTGTTTGGTGATCGAACAGAGGATTCTTTTAGTCTGTTGAATAAGACGTTCCCAGACTCCACCATGATGAGCTCCATGAGGTGGGTTAAAGGTCCATTTTATTCCATCCTGTGTAAGTGTGTTCTGTAGTTTGTTTTGGTTCAAGTTTTGTAGTGCTTGTTTCAACTCGCGGCTTGCCCCCACAAAGTTTGTTCCATTATCTGACCTTATTTGCTTGACCTGACCCCTTCTACAGGTAAACCTTCTTATTGCGTTTATACAGGAATCTGTGTCCAGCGTATGGGCCACTTCAAGATGGACAGCACGGCACGTTAGGCACGTGAATATGACACCATACCTTTTAACAGTCCCCCTCCCTCTTTTTACGTCGATAGGTCCGAAGTAATCCATGCCGACCAGAGTGAACGGAGGGAGGTCTGTCGAAAGTCTGTCAGGTGGGAGGTCAGACATCTTCTGTTCTCCAGGTTTTTGAAGTTGTCTGCGGCATATCATGCATTCTTTGATTACTTTTCTAGCCAATGCATTGGCATGAGGAATCCAAAAATGCCTCCGGAGAGTAGAAACACCATCATTTAAGGAACCATAGAAGAATCCACACAGGAGAGAAACCATATCAGTGTGAATTATGTGACAAAGCGTTTACTCAACACCATAATTTAAGGAACCATAGAAGAATCCACACAGGAGAGAAACCATATCAGTGTGAATTATGTGACAAAGCGTATGCTAAAAAGGAGTCTTTAATGACACACTTTAGAATCCACAAAGTAGAAATTGAGCAAATTTTTTATAAATGACTATACAAAGAGGAGAAAGAATTGCAGCACCAAAAGGATGTTGTCACTGAATCTGAAATAAGCCCACTTGATAGCGTTTCACAGACTTCAGTAAAGGCCGCGAGTAAATCCTCTAGCCAGCGCAGTAAAGCGTCTGCTGCGCTCTCCGAAGCCCGAGTTCAACGCGCCATACTAGAGGCGCAACAAGGAACACTGGATGCGCAACTGGAGTTAGACATGGAGGAAACGCGAATAAAAGCAAAAAAAGAAAAACTTAAAATGCAGACTAAGTTAGCTGAGGCTGAAGCTAAAATAAAAGTGCTGTCGGAGTCTCAGTTTTTACGCACGGAAATGGGTAGCCGCGCAAGTTCGTCAACTGAGTATATTGTTCCAACTACAGCAAAAAAGGTTCAAACCAAGGAAATAATTAACCCTGACCAAAATATCTCTAAGACCTCCACATTTCAGGTTGAATCAGAGGTGCAAAGCATAACCCCATTCCAAACCGATAGGCGTGTCCAACGCGCAATGGAAACGGAGACTCCAAGGGTCGATTCTCTTGCTGATGTCATGACAAGGCAAAATGAAATTACAAAACTGCTGGTGAAACAAAGTTTAATGTCTCAACTTCCACAAAGAGAAATCCCCGTCTTTCATGGTGACCCACTGCAGTTCAGATCTTTCATTAAAGCCATTGAACAAACCATTGAAACCAAAACGGAGGATATGCAGCAAAGGCTGTACTACTTGGAACAATACACCTCAGGAGAACCAAGGAAGCTCGTGCGCAGTTGTTTTCACATGCCGCCAGGTGTAGGATACAAGGAAGCCAAGGAACAACTGGAATGGCATTTTGGAAATGAAATGAAAATCACATCTGCTTTTATGGACAAGGCAATGAGTTGGCCTGCTATTAAGGCAGAGGATGCATCTGGTTTAAGGTCGTATGCAATCTTTCTGAAAAGCTGCTACAACACAATGCAGGAGATGGACTGTGTAAAAGATCTTGAAGCACCCTCCAATATGAGGATCATTGTGTCAAAGCTACCTTTTAAGTTTCGTGAAAGATGGAGATCAATAGCCTGTGGCATTCATGACAAGCACAATAAGAGAGCCACATTTGAGGATGTACTTGCTTTTATTGACAAACAGTCTCGAATCATGCTGGATCCAATCTTTGGAGAAATCCACTGTTCATTGACCAAAGCCTCAGACTCAAAAGTGCAACACAAAGCATTTTCAAAATCTACCAGCAGGGGGAGCAGTTTTGCTACAGCTGTTTCACTAACGTCAATGGCTGAGCCATTGAGGGAACACCCCCCCCCCCTTCTCTCACACTGACATGAACCTGGAAGGTACCATCTCCCCCCCCCCTTCTCTCACACTGACATGAACCTGGAAGGTACCATCTCCCCCCCCCCTTCTCTCACACTGACATGAACCTGGAAGGTACCATCCCCCCCCCCCTCTTCTCTCACACAGAGAAGAAATTGGGGATTGTGAAAACATACGCGCTCGCAATTTCCTCCTGCAGAGAGGTTTTCAACTCCCTCCCCTCCTCCCTCCCCTCCCCCCTCCCCCCACAGCTCGCAAGACCAAGAAGCTGAACCGTCTAAAGGGCATCCAGCAGACGGCCCCCGCCGAGCTGACCCCTCCGCCCCTGCCCGAGGCCCGCGCCCTGGTGCCCAAGTCCATGCCCCAGCTCATCCCCACCATGCTGTCGCTGCTCAAGGCCATCGAGCCGGACACCATCTACGCCGGCTATGACAGCACGGTCCCCGACACGTCCACGCGCCTCATGACCACCCTGAACCGGCTGGGCGGCCGGCAGGTCATCTCCGCCGTCAAGTGGGCCAAGGCCCTGCCAGGTAGGAACTGGGCCAAGGCCCTGCCAGGTAGGAACTGGGCCAAGGCCCTGCCAGGTAGGAACTGGGCCAAGGCCCTGCCAGGTAGGAACTGGGCCAAGGCCCTGCCAGGTAGGAACTGGGCCAAGGCTCTCCCAGGTAGGAACTGGGCCAAGGCCCTGCCAGGTAGGAACTGGGCCAAGGCCCTGCCAGGTAGGAACTGGGCCAAGGCTCTCCCAGGTAGGAACTGGGCCAAGGCCCTGCCAGGTAGGAACTGGGCCAAGGCCCTGCCAGGTAGGAACTGGGCCAAGGCCCTGCCAGGTAGGAACTGGGCCAAGGCCCTGCCAGGTAGGAACTGGGCCAAGGCCCTGCCAGGTAGGAACTGGGCCAAGGCCCTGCCAGGTAGGAACTGGGCCAAGGCCCTGCCAGGTAGGAACTGGGCCAAGGCTCTGCCAGGTAGGAACTGGGCCAAGGCTCTCCCAGGTAGGAACTGGGCCAAGGCTCTCCCAGGTAGGAACTGGGCCAAGGCCCTGCCAGGTAGGAACTGGGCCAAGGCCCTGCCAGGTAGGAACTGGGCCAAGGCTCTCCCAGGTAGGAACTGGACAGGGTTCCAGAGCCTCAGGGTGCACTAGAACCTCAGGGTTGTATGGAACCTTAGGGTGCTCTGGAACTTCAGGGTTTTCTAGAACTTCAGGGTGTTCTAGAACTTCAGGGTGTTCTGGAACCTCGGTGCTCTAGAACTTCAGGGTGCTCTAGAACTTCAGGGTGCTCTGGAACCTCAGGGTGCTCTGGAACCTCAGGGTGCTCTGGAACCTCAGGGTGCTCTGGAACCTCGGTGCTCTAGAACTTCAGGGTGTTCTGGAACCTCGGTGCTCTAGAACTTCAGGGTGCTCTAGAACTTCAGGGTGCTCTGGAACCTCGGTGCTCTAGAACTTCAGGGTGCTCTAGAACTTCAGGGTGCTCTAGAACTTCAGGGTGCTCTGGAACCTCAGGGTGCTCCGGAACCTCAGGGTGCTCCGGAACCTCAGGGTGCTCTAGAACTTCAGGGTGTTCTGGAACCTCGGTGCTCTAGAACTTCAGGGTGCTCTAGAACTTCAGGGTGCTCCGGAACCTCAGGGTGCTCTGGAACCTCAGGTGCTCTGGAACCTCGGTGCTCTAGAACCTGTTGTCAGTCTGAGTTCTGAGTACTACGGATAGTAAATTGCCAGTTTGGGAACTTTTAAATGTCTATCTGCGTATCTAGGACTGGAATGGGGAATTGATTAGTGATGGGGCGATGACAAGAATCCCAATGTACCTGTACTGGTACTTGTTACTGAATACTGCAAATACATTCTCTATTCTATTCTGTGTTCTTAGGGTTCCGTAACCTGCACCTGGACGACCAGATGACCCTGCTGCAGTGCTCCTGGCTGTTCCTCATGTCGTTCGGCCTGGGCTGGAGGTCCTACCAGCAGTGTAACGGAGACATGCTCTGCTTCGCCCCCGACCTCGTCATCAATGAGTATGCACACTCTGGCTCAGTCTGGATCACTAAAGTTCTCTCTCTCTCTCTCTCCCTCTCTCTCTTCCTCTCTCTCGCTCTCCCTCTATCTCTCCCTCTCTCTCTCTCTCTCCCTCTCTCTCTCCCTCTCCATCTCTCTCTCTCTCTCTCTCTCTCTCCCTCTCCCTCTCTCTTCCTCTCTCTCGCTCTCCCTCTATCTCCCTCTATCTCCCTCTATCTCCCTCTCTCTCCCTCTCTCTCTCCCTCTCCATCTCTCTCTCTCTCTCTCTCTCTCTCTCTCTCTCTCTCCCTCTCTCCTGTTGGTTTTAATTTTTCATGTTTCATGTTTATTTGGCGGAATGGCCTGATCCTTGAAGGTCCTACTAATTAAGCCGATGAAGGGAGTGCTAAAGGTCAAAGGTCTCTAAGTGTCTCGTCGTGCTGTCACGAGTGCATATAACCCCCCCCCCCCCCCCAGCGTACTTTAAAAAGGCAGTCTCAACGTTTTCCACTCCTAAAGTCAGCCCTTTTGTGGCGTCCTGGAAGGGCCCGACAGGCCAATTTTATTGACGGAAGACGTTCTCGCCTGCCTGCCAACCGGCTTCGGAAAAAGCCTGGTGCTAATAGTCAAACACGGCCCACGGCAGGTAATGTGCTAGAGAACAAGTTATCGTCGAATAAATGGGCGGTTGACAGAATCGTTACAGTTGTCTGTCCGCTATCCATCAAGGAGTCCAGCTGTTGAACTCATTCATTCATTATGTTGTTTTATTGTATTGATTTTGGTACTACAATAGACAACCACGACCGACTCTGTACAACTGTACTTGAATGTTATTTAATTGCACTGTCTATATCAAGGACACAGTCACCCATGAATGGATCGGATATGTACAGTAGATGAGGATCAAACTGATAGAATTGACAGACTGCTAGACTATGGATAGTAAATTGTCAGTTTGAGAACCTTGGCTAACAGATAACTGATTAGTGCTGATAAGTTACTGTAAGGACAAGCAATGACAAGAATCCCATTGTACCTGTAGGCTACCTGTACTGGTTATATATGGCAATTTAACTTTTCTATTTCTATTCTGTGCACATTTGTCTTTTGTGAGCTGGGGTGGACAGCCAATTTCCCAAAGGGGATTAATAAGGCAAGAACCCAACTCAACATGTCACATTGTTATCCACTACGGTAACAAAGTAGACCTATATGTTGACATAAGCTAGCTGCCAGCATCGTAGAAAACAAACTAACATCAACATCTGGTTCTGCTCTAGACCAGGGCAACAACTGCGAAGCGAATAGGCCCCAAGCTACCGTCAACAGGACGGTAGGCTACTGTTATCGGCTGTTTTTCCGCAGTAGTTTGTCGGGCCGATTTTCAGCGTTCATTGCTAAGTATTCAGTCGACCTTCAACCCTCCAGGAATCGTCTCGCTTATCTAGCTGACGTGCGGCAGACTTTCTGCAGCAATTACACTTCGCACTTGTGAGCTGCCGTGCTCAGGGGCCGGAGGATCAGAGGGAGCAGGGAACTAAGATCCGTAGTCGGACAAAATGTCGGCTCGCCTCTCTCCTTCGTGGCTCCTTTAAATCAGCGATTCACCTGCTTTTCACGTGCCGTAGGTCTTCATAATTAATGACAGGCAACGACCAATACCTCAGTCCCCGTAGCAAACCAAGCCTGTCAATGTCCAACGATATGACGATCTCCCTTTTTTTTTTGTTTCAATCAATCAATCAAAGCTTTATTTGTATAGCGCATTTCATACCCAGAGGCAACACAATGCGCTTGTTTGGCTGAACTCCTCACAGCGTTCCAGTAGATTATTCCGAGCCGATCGATAGAGGGTGACCCAGTTCCACTCGACTATCGATGATGGCATGAGGATAACGACCCTTTCCATCATGGGATTATCCCACTTCCTCATCACAGGATTAGGGATTATACCCCCCAAGGTTTCCCCCATGGGGAAGGATCTCCCCTGGTCCCCGCAGTCTCACTAATTAGTAATCGCTCCTCCTAATCCATTCCGGTCAGCGTTCATGGATGAAAAGGAATTATTTTACAGTAAGACCGGCAGATTCTCAGGCACTGGGGGGTCTTCCTTCAAAAGTGATCCACCGCCGCTCGTATTCGTGTGTGTGTGTGTGTTCCTCTCCGACCCAACCCCTCTCGTGGCTCAGCCGACCGGCACGCTCCCTCAACCGCACCTGGCTGTGTTTACGCGGCATTATCAGATTAGCCGGCGATTCATTAGCAGATTAGCCTTGAGAGACGACGGAGGGAAATCTAATCAATGCCCCCCCCCCTCCGACACCTCGTTAAACAGCTCTGCAAAACCAATAAAACAGATAACGGCTCTGTAAAAGCATGCTAATCCAAATTAGCGCCTAGCGTTGTCAACTAGCTGGAGCGAGCTAACGTTACCTGTATGTTCCACTGTGGTTCCACCTTCACACGCAGCCCTCCATTGCTCTTTGTTTGTTTGTTTGTTTGTTTGTTTCTCTTTCTTTCTTTCTTTCTTTCTTTCTTTCTTTCTTTCTTTCTTTCTTTCTTTCTTTCTTTCTTTCTTTCTTTCTTGTCCTTACTCCATTGTTTGCTTCTACTGTAAATAGCATCTAGCACTTCCATCCGTGTCGGGGCTCATTGAACCAGAGTAATTGGGGCCGAACAGGCCACGCCACGAACACGCGGGTCCTCTGCGGGAACGTGCCGGCTAGGTGGGCTATTAGCACCCGGCGCTAACCCGCTCACAGCTCCTGTCAGTGGAGTAATTACAAGCCAGAGGTGTCGATAATAGACCGTGCGTCACCAGACTGCGGGCATTGACGTCTGCCGTGCCCTCTGCCACCTGTCTACAGGAGTGCATTGGGGGAGATGAAATCCAGGAACTGTGTGTGTGTGTGTGTGTGTGTGTGTGTGTGTGTGTGTGTGTGTGTGTGTGTGTGTGTGTGTGTGTGTGTGTGTGTAGACGTCTTTCTCTTACCTGGTCTGAGGAGACCTTGCCCTCCTCTCCCACCAACACCCTGAGTCAGCCAACCAAAGAGAGGTGCCACCAGGCCGACACGCAGATACCTGCTTCCTCTTGTGCGCGAACATTCTCCTTTAACGAGTGTGTGTGTGTGTGTGTGTGTGTGTGTGTGTGTGTGTGTGTGTGTGTGTGTGTTCTCCCCAGCCTTCTCCGCTAGGCACACGTGCCCCACGAGGTGTAACGGTGTGTGTGTTGTCGTACTCCCAGCACACCTAATTACAACTTTGGTGCAAACCGCCCAGCGTCTCTACTTCTAAGTATATGTCTCGGCAGTGGCCGTGTGGAATTAGGCAGTCTACTGTAAGACGATTACAGTGGCTCATATTGTGCCTGTTTCTCTTCCGTACGCTCCTCTTGTAATTTTATGCCCGAGTCGTCCTCCTCCATATTTGAAGTGGCGGAACAATCCCTTCTCACTGAGTGTGGCGGAACAAAAGTTCTCCTGTAATTGCATAGCCAGGAAAACGTCTGTTTGACTAGACTGAGGGGAGACGTGTGTGTCTGTGTGTGTGTGTGTGTGTGTGTGTGTGTGTGTGTGTGTGAGAAATGGCTAAATTCATATAGAGTTGATTTCTTTTTAAATCCTTTATGTCCTGCTACTCACAGAATCAGCTGTGGCCTCGTCTGACCTAGACACCCACCCCCAGCCCCCAGAAGATGCTTTAGACGGTGAGTGAGTGAGGTAGACTGGTTGGCTAGTTAAACTCCTTTCTCCGGAGGGTGGCTGGGGTCTCCCTGAGAGATCGGGTGAGAAGTTCAGTCATCCGGGAGAGACTCGGAGTAGAGCCGCTGCTCCTTTGCGTCGAAAGGAGCCAGTTGAGGTGGTTCGGGTATCTAGTGAGGATGCCTCCTGGGCGCCTCCCTTGGGAGGTGTTCCAGGCGTGTCCGGCTGGGAGGAGGCCCAGGACCCAGGACTAGGTGGCAGGACTACATCTCCGCACTGGCCTGTGAGCGGCTGAAGATTCCCCAGGCAGAGCTGGTTGATGCTGCTAGGGAAAGGGATGTCTGGGGCCCCCTGCTGGAGCTGCTGCCTCCGCGACCCGACCCCGGTTAAGCGGATGAAGATGGATGGATGGATGGAGCTCAGCTCTGTGGTTCAGCTCAGGACTCCTCTGCTAGGAAGGGAGGGTGTGGGGTCTGCAGAAAAGGTTTCCATCAACTCATCATGGGTCTGCTATGCTCAGACAGACAACATTTGTATGTGTGCATGTGCTTGTACAGCTGTGTGTGTGTGTGTGTGTGTGTGTGTGTGTGTGTTAATGCCAGCACCCACTCCATCCCTTGTCCTCTTCCCTTGTCACCCAGTTGTATTACAACAGGAGACAGCTGCTACCCCCCATCTCTCTCGCTGCCAGTGGGTGTCTGGAGGAGGGGCTGGAGTCTCTGCTGAAGGCCACCGGCAGCAACCTGCTCATCCTCAAGATGTCCCACTGTCCCAACCTGCTGACCGACCGCTCCCTCTGGCTGGCCAGCTGCTACTGCCGCGCCCTGCAGGCCGTCACCTACAGGTACGCCGCCGCCGTCTGAATGCGCACTTCAGAAAAGAACCACCGTCCGAGGATGATGTATTTTTGAGGTGCCACTGTCCTCTTTGTTTTCTGAAAGTGTCGTTGTTTTCGTCGTGATCGTCCCAGGAGCGCCACGGACCCAGTGGGTCAGGAGGTGACCTGGGCCCTGGGGGCCGGCTGCAGGGACATCATCTCCCTCCAGGTGGCGCCACTGCATCCATGGTGAGAGAGTGGTCGTGGCCGCCACTGCTACACTTTATCTTGTCACTACGAACTCTGCCATCAGAACCCTGAAGGACGCGCTTTTAAAAACCCCATCCGGATGGGATCTGTCTGAGAGGCTGCAGAGAGACATCACGCCCTCCGACACTAGCCAATCAGATGACCGCTGAAGCGATTTCTACCGTCCAATCAGCTCCCCTCTCTGTCGTTTTTTCTTTTTTACAGTCAACAGCCGGCTCGCTTCAGCAACAGATGCTTGCAGACCATTGGCCGATGCTGGCCACACCTCCGCGCCCTGGGAGTGGCCGGGTGTGGCATACAGGGGCTGGCCTCGTTGGGTGAGTAACAGTAGGGTCTGCGGTTCGAATCCCGGCTCCTCCTGTTCGCATGTCGTAGTGTCCTCGGGGAAGACACAGAACCTCAAATTGCTCCCAATGAGCAGGCTGGCACCTTGCATTGGTGTGTGAATGTGTGTGTGAATGGGTGAATCAGAGGCCATTGTAAAGCACTTGGATCAAAGCGCAATATTAGTGCTGTCCATTTGCTATTTACCATAAGGGGGAGTGGGACCATGGTTCCATGTATGTATGCTGTTTTACAATTCCTAACCGGGAGAGAATGCAAAACTCGAATGATGTATTGATTGACATCTGTGTGTGTATGTGCACTGAAAATAAGGGAACTGGCAGTCTGTTCAAACTACAAATAATAATTTAAAGTATACTACATGATTTGTTTAAGGTTCTCCTTTAAACATGTTTAAATGTAGCTTGATTATTATAATCTCGGGAGATGTGTAATCTTCAAATAATGATCATGATGATAGAACATAATATTAATTTAGATAGTTTATCCCTCCCCCAATGTCACATGGGCGCACACTGCCCACTGGGACCTGCATTTACCTAGCAGGTGCACAACGAGACATGCTGCGCGCCATTTCACACCACCACGCTTCACCCACGGACAGCAAGCAAGGAGAAGGAGCGCAATATTGTAAGTAGCATGTGTATGTGATATCTGTTTTAATGTGAAAACATTGTCACAGTAAGCTGCATCGTCAGTTGTTCTGGGTAATGTAATTCTAGGCTAACGTTAGCCAGTTACTAGAATAGCCAGTGTGTAAAGTTAGTTAGCTATTCCTGCTGCTAGTTAGCTAACTACTAATGTTAGCCAGAGGAGGCCATGCTACTCAGTAGCTAACGATATGGTAAAGTAATGCTAGACTTAGGATAACGGTTATCTAGCTGCTAGCAAGTTAGCCAATGTGTAGTTTGCGTTAAGTCCCTGCTAGCTAACTTTATGCTCTGGAATTTTGGTGAAAGTCTACAAATGCTTTTAAAGTTGATAGTGGCTGTTATCGAAGCGAATATGTCTAGTGTTGGCGGGCGCACCGGCAGGCCTTGTTCGCCGCGACAGAAAATGCAAGCCTTGTTATTTGATTAAACCATTAATTATATGTGCTATCTAGGGATGCGCCGATCCAATATTTATATTGGATATCGGCCCCGATCTTGGGGAAAAAATCTAGATCGGGTAGGGAACAATCTAGTCAGTCCAGTTCGATGCTGCGCAGCGTGTCGTCGTCCACTAGCCGTGTGCTCAGCCTGAGGGAGACGGCCAGCTGGAGCAGCATGGAGAGGAATGAATTTTACATTTCCCTCAGTCGAGCATCCAATTCATCAAACTAGCCAACCATATAAGACCGTTCGCTTATGGTTGCAAACGTTTGGTGCGAAAACAGAAGTCAACTGAAAAAAGTTGAAAATAGTTTGCAAAAAACGTTCGCGAGTGAAAGTTCTTGCATGGCAGGTGCCGCCATTGGTGTGTGTGTGTGAATGGATGAATGAGAGGCCATTGTAAAGTGCTTTGGATAAAAGTGCTATATAATAACTAGTGTGATTTTAAGTAATGAGAAATTGTAAATTCTGCCAAAAATTAGTGGCCGCTTATTGTCCCTTAAAGTATTCATGTGATTAATTGTATATCTTCACAGATCCAAATTTGTTCAAGCTTGTGACTGGAGGGGGTGCCTAAGGCTCTGTAGTAGTGGTGAGTATCTTTAAAATGTTCTATATTTTATTTATTTATTATTATTGTTCTATTTTATGTATCAAATTAATTAATTTATTTATTTGTAAAGCACCTTTCATCTAAAACATGCATTCAAATTGTAGTTTATGTAGTGTGATGTAATGAATGTGTAATGTAATGTAGTATACATTCAGTGTATGTTCCAACACGTTTTTTCTGCCCCCTTTGCAGTTAACGGCAGTGTGAATGTGGCAGTGTAAGACGTGTTCCACCTCTGTCTCAAGTAGGTCTGACCTCTTAAGTCATTACAAACTAAAACATCCTTACTTTGGACATACCACCCGGTACCCATGTACATATTTGACTGCCCATGCTCCTTTAGAACATGGAATGCTCTGATTGTTCACCAGAGTAGAGTGCATTCCACACAAGTGTCTCAGAGACCTACAGAGCTTGCTATATTCTCTTGTGACATATGTGCATGTAAGAATCTAGCAACAGAAAGAGACTACTTTACTCATATTAACACACATCATAAGAAAAATGAAAATGTCTCTTGTATGTTCTTGGGTTGCAATTTTAAAAGCAATATTTATGGAACTTTTAAAAGTAATAAATGCGGTAAACACACACCACACAGCCTCACTGACTTCAAACCAGGTACAGATGTGGGAAGTTAGAAATGTCACATGCTGCAGCATTTCACCTGCGGTATTTGGCAGGGAAATCCTGTTGGAAATCTCGTGGGATTTCAGACGGGTGTTAATTTGTTTTAGTGATGCACCACCGCCAGGTGGCGTCTTTGAGTAGATTTAGCAGGCTGGGCTCAGTGTTTTTCTCCTATAGTCTACGAATGAAGCATCATTAAGTTTCACATTCTTTAATTTAAATGCTCTGTTGTAAAGCACTTTGAGCTGAATTTATCTGTATGAAAGGTGCTATACAAATAACGTTTAATTGTTATTATTACCTTGTTCTCAAACACATGTTTTCTCCATCTGGATGTAATTTAATTATTACGAACACCTATATCTAGGCCTACAGTAGCCTATCTATCTCGGTCAGTCCCGTCTCCAAGGGCGGGCATTTGGGGGCCAGGCCCGCCCACTGAATCAGATGGGCCCACCCTGAACGAAACGCGAAAGACGTAATCTCTGATGACGGAATGACCCCGGGCTATTCTGCATCTGATTGGATTACCCTGATATACTTTAACCAATCGAACTGACCACTAAAACCTGACCAATCTCAACCAAGGAAGGCACCATATTAGCCAATCCCAGGCAGAGTAGGGCAGATCATTCATTCCGTGCCGTGCGGTTATTTTTGGTAATGTTAACGACATACTAGTGCAAAAACTTGCATACATGGGATGAATTATTAGTGGATGTCAGAAGATTCAGAAGTAGTGGTGATTGCTCCTTGGCTTAGGCTACCCATATAAATACAAATAAAACTTGATTTGTGCGCTTTCTTTCAGTGAAAGAAGGCACGAAAATCGACTTTCAGACTGTGTCTTAAATGCGTCTTGTATTCTGCCATATCGCTTCATTTTCATCCGTGTTTAGCATTTTGGTAGTGCTCCGTTGCCCCCTACAGTCCTCATGAAAATACAGTCCACGTTACGGTCCGTTGACCGGTCTTACTAGCTCGTTATTCACTTAATATTGTAGGCCAGGTAAAATGATGCAACACTTGACTGTCCCGTCATTCACATCACCTATTGGTCAATCACGTTACCCACTTTAGCTATATAGCTACTGGCAGCATCAATGAACATTGAAAACGGAGATCTTGAGTAGGCTATTTGTTGAAAATTGATTACAAAATGAAGTGGATTAAACGAGTTTGGGTTACGATATAAGGTAGGTCTTTTGTAATTAATTACCAGTTGTTATGGCTGTGCGTTTTGCTTTGCCTAGATTTAATCGGAACTCGAGAGCGTTAACTTTGCTTCCTGGAGCGGTGGGCTAAGGCCTAGTAGGGTAGTAGCCTAGTAGCCTAAACACTGATTAGTGAGGGAGTAGGCTATTGAGTGCTGTGTCCTAAGGGGGTGTATTTTATCGTTCTGTCATTCCTCTTCGTGGTGCTTGGCCATTGTTGTCATATAATGGCTCTGTAGTTTATTTAGTGTGTCCCTAAAAGCTTGGTTGTTTCTGTATGTTTTTTTACATATAAAATGCCACTGCTCAGCGCCCTTCTGGTGCTGTGAAACCTCCCATCAGGGCATGCTTTGAAAGCGCATCCCTCCCAAAATTGTCCTGACTTACCCGGTTCTAGGACCCACCAGACGCCAGGACTTAGTTGCCTTGATAAAAACATTTGAGTAATTACAATCGTTTTTAACGTGTTTTAACTTTACCAAGACAATTATCCACCCAGGGTTTAGGTTCTCAGGTCACCCCACCTATCTGGAGAGGAGAGTTGGCTGGTTAAGTGACTCGTCAGGCTGAAGATGCTAGTTTCATAAGCTGCAATTTTCTTTTGGGGAAAACTTGTTTATTTGTTTGCACAACAGGGATGCCCTTTTGCATGTACAGTAGCCTACTTTGAATCACTTATGATGGACTTGATACGTTTAGTGTTATTTCTATTTAAAAAGGTTTTACAAAAATGTTTTTGCATATTCTCCATATAACAGCAATCAACTTATTTTTACAGTTTTGATGAATTCAGAGCAGTGAGGAGACATTCCAAAGATATGGTAATGGTAAGGTAGACAGACAGACAGACAGACAGATAGATATAGACTTATGTCAAAAACACACAGAGGTAGGTGTCGGTGAGAACTGGGGCTTAAAAGCACCCAAACAATGTGTGTGTGCCCCCCCTAACACATTGAATGCCCCCCCTGGCATTTCATTCTGGAAACGGGTCTGCAGATGCCTTGTTGTGTTTCACACGGAGCAGTTTCAGGACCTGGGAGAACAGATGGGAAGAGAAGTTAGACCCTTGATCAGATTGAATAATCTTTGGGATACCAAAGATTGATATAAACTGCGACAAGGCCCGCACCACAGACCTAGTCGTAATGGTGCGCAAAGGATAGGCTGCAGGATACCTAGTCGCCTGACACATTACCGTCAACAAGTAAACTGCACCACCGCGAGACCGAGGGAGAGGACCTACACAGTCGATAATGAGATGTTCGAACGGTTGACTGATTGCCGGAATCGGACACAACGGAGCTGGTTTAATGCCCTGGTTTGGTTTGCCAGTCAACTGACACGTGTGGCATGTTCTAATATAGGACGCCACATCCCTCTTCAAGCGAGGCCAGAAAAAATACCGAAGAATGCGGTCATATGTTTTACGCACCCCTAAGTGTCCACACTCATCATGCGACACTTTCAAGACCACATTGCGGAATTTAGATGGCACGACTACCTGATAAATAGGGTCTCCAATAAAATCAGCCCCATGGGGAACCCACTTTCTCACCAGCACATCGTTGAGAATGAAATATGCCTGAGCACTGTTCTTCACTCCACCAGCAGGGAGAGCCCCCTCAAACAACTCCTTCAGAGTGGGATCCGCCTGCTGCTCTCTCACCAGGTCACAGTGAGGGACAGACCAGGGAAAGTCAGACAGTGTTAACACAACGGGGTCAGGCATATCATCGGCCAAATCGTCTGTGCCTTGATTGGCACGGTTCATGGCACGCGTAACTGCGCATGCAGTGAAAACGTCAGGGAACTCCCTCTCACTGTCATCGGGCTGGCCCTTGAAAAGCGGCACAGGGGTAACAACAGGTGGCGCCACATCAGCCCACACTCGTGCACCAGCCAAGCCATTACCAATAATCATAGAAACCCTGTCAAAGGGTAGCGCTGGGCGCACACCCACAGATACCTCACCCTGGAACAACTCAGAGGAGAGCATTATCCTATGTAGGGGAACATGTAAAACCTTTAAACCTATCCCCCGAATGGGAATGGAGTCACCAGTGTCAGACTCGTCAGAAAACTGCAGAGCTGAGGCTAAAATGAACGAGTCAAACGCACCCGTATCCCTCAGAATTTTTACAGGCACCGTTTTAGCACTGTCCACAAGAGACACAAACCCATCTGTGAGGAACGGCAAATAGGAATCAAGATCTGAGGAGAGTGGAGGTTTGGACAGCAGGTCACACTCTGGGGTATCAGAACTGACGCCCTTCACCACTGGTGCGGCGAGACCAGCCCCTTTTGCTTTGGCACCATTAGACAACCAAGGTGGCTTACTTTTGGATTTAAGCGCGTAGCACTCGGACTTCCAGTGCCCTTTCTTATGACAGTAATGGCATAATCTCTCACCCTCCCGGGCGCTAGACTCAGGCCTGTGTCCCTGCTCAACACTCAGATTTGTCGCAGGGAGATTTCTCTTAAACCCTGACTCAGCAGAATGAGCGTGAGGCTCCCCAAACTTAACCTTGTGCGTTAATGCGTAATCATCCGCCAGCGCAGCAGCTTCAGCGGCAGTTTTAACCATTTTCTCACTAACATACGTGGCAATGTGAGGAGGAACAGCGTTCTTAAACTGTTCAAGCACTACCAAGTTACACAAATCTTCAAAGTTATCCACCTCTGAGGCCTTACACCAGCGACTAAAATGCAACACCAAGTCGCGTGCAAACTCCAAATGGGACTGGGTCTTATTCTTCCTCCAATTTCTAAAGTGCTGACGGTAGGCCTCCGGCACCAACTCGTATACCTCAGGAACCGCAGACTTCACTTTAGCATAGCTCAGACTATCAACCTGAGTCAAAGAAGAATACGCTTTTGAGCCTTCCCTGTAAAAACACACTGCAACATAAGGGTGCGCTCAGCGTCAGGCCACCCACGCGTATCAGCAACTCGCTCAAACAAAGAGAAAAACGACTCGGGGTCCTTCTTGTTAAACTTCGGGCAACAGGCGCAAGTTGCGAATAATATCAAAGGAACTGTGGGACGTTCCCCCAAAAGTCTCGTCACCTACAGCATCACCTGGGAGTAGACCGTCCTTAATCAAACTCAACTTTTGGTGCTGCAAATCCAATCGAGCCTTCTCAGTTTCCTGCCTTATTTTTTCCTTCTCCATTTCTAGTTCATGCCTCATTTTTTCAAGTCTCAGCTCCTTTTCAATTTTCATTCCCTCATGGTCCATCTGCAGTTTAAGCAATTCCTTCTGTTGCTCAAAGGTAAGACTAGGGTTCATTACAGGAGACACGCCCTCACCCAATCTCTGAGAAGCCTCCCCAGCAGGCTTTGGCAATATCCTCATCTTCACCAGATTAGACACTAAACAGGCCTTGACCCCAGGCTTTAACGCCTCCACAATCTCTATGACATCATGCTCAGCGACAAGCAACAGTTGAGCCTTGGTATAGCAATCTAATAAATCATACGAGGGATCCTCAAGAAAATCCTCTACTCCGGACATGATTCACAAATCCGCTTCAAGCTTTACGGGGAGAATGCATAAACTGACACAAGACGAGGCATAACACTGACAGGACGCATAGGAAGTAACCACTCGTAACGGAGCGTACCCTCTAGCTGACTGCCTAACACAAATCTAGCTCAATAATCTCAACCCTAGTCTTCATGCAGTTTTAGCGGGAGGCTCTTTAAACCCTAGCTCAGTAGCCCGGTGAAGCCCCCAGCAAAGCTGATTACCCCACCTTACGCCCCCAGCAAAGCTGATTACCCCAGGTTACGCCCCCAGCAAAGCTGATTACCCCACCTTACGGCTCTGAATGGGTCCCCGAGACAATTGCTCTAGCCGCACCACCGCAACACTACCGGGAGAGCACAGCAAATCCCAAAGGGGAGAAGCCGTAAGCCTAACCAGGGTAGCCCCGTAACTATCCGTCAAACGACAACCAATGCATACCCCTGCTTGCCCCAATATGCAAGTCTCGACCCAAACAAGCTCACCACGAAGCGACAAAGCTGTCTCCACCCCACAAACAGAGGCGAAAATGCAAAACCAAGATCAAAAACTGACAGTCATACAAAACAAACTACACAAGATAAACTACCAAAATTCCAAAGTGTGTGTCTCCAGAACGCTTACCAAACACGTTGCTTGAAATATCAGTCAGATTCGCCAGTAGCCTACACATAGCAGACCACAAGTAGGCTACGACGGGAATACCTAAGCGACGAAGTCACAAACACTGGTTCATTCACAAGAAAAAGTGGCCTCCCTGTCAATTTACCAACACACAGGAGACCCACACCAATCAAGTGGACCAGGCTACAGGTGCGCCCCCCGCCAATCAAGGGAGCCACACAAACACAACACAACAATGAACTGCCCTGAACAAAACCGACGAGCCCCCATTTGTTACGACCAGGCTCATGGCCATAACAAAAAGGGAGACACACACCGAATATAAGTAAAATAATCAAATATTTAATAGAACTAAAAACTAAACAATAATCAAATGGGGTATGAAAATCAGTATATCAGGCATGTAGGTGAGTGTATGCAGTGAAATGTATGGTGAAGAGGTGTTGAATGGTGTAGCATAACCAAACCAAACAAAGACAAAATAATGGTGCTGGTGGAGCACACAAGCGTGTGGCCTGGAGCGCCCTTTATGGCCACACAGGATATGGCAGCTGTCCCAAATTGTCCTGATTGGCAAACAGACACAGGGTTACCCATAGAGGACCAGAGGGCCGTCACACTATTCATAGAAGTACAGCAGTTTAGTAATAAGTTTAATAGCCAACCAGTGTCTACCAGTCACTCACTCACCATCTAAAGCAGGGGTGTCAAACTCTGGCCCGCGGGCCAGATTTGGCCCGCAGTGTAATTATATTTGGCCCGCGAGGCAATACCAAATGACTACTAGAGCTGGCCGCCAGTATCATACAGCGCATTCACCGCTAATACTACAAATCCCATAATGCTCTGCTGTTGTTTTGGCGCATCAATCAAGACAGGACCCAGAAACGCCTTACCCCTTCCTTAAAAATGGCGAAAATAAAGGCAGAAAACAGAAGCTTTACGTTATGTCACGTCTCACTGTGATAGAGACACCCGTGTTGACCTACTGTAGCCGGCTGCTGTGTTTGCTCTGTTCCTGTTCATTCAATCCTGTCTGCCTTCTTGCCGGCCTGTCTGCCTGCCTGTCTGCCTGTCTGTCTGTCTGCATGCCGGCTGTCTGTCTGTCTGCCTGGCTGTAGGACAGTCAGGGTTTTACAAGCTTCTCTACTGAGCAGATGGAGCACCAACACTTGTGTCTGAGGGCGTATTCACATATGTTAGTGCACACCATTGATGCGCACCAAAAGCGAAAGTGATAAGTGCATATTCAATGTTAAAGCAAAACTTGTTTGGGTCCATATTAAAATTTTCATTTGTTCAATGTTGGCCAGCGACTTTGTTCAAGTTTTAAATTTTGGCCCACTGTGTATTTGAGTTTGACCCCTGATCTAAAGCATCTTCTTGGGGCTGGGAGTGGGTGTCTAGATCAGAGGGGGGCACAGCTGATTCTGTGAGTAGCAGCACATAAAGGTTTTAAAAAGACATGTCAACAGGACCAGCTAGCTAACATAGCACATCATAATTTAAGCATCAATGCGAGTGGAAACATGTGTCCTGGCTGCTGCTACTGGATTTTTATGTATTTATTTGCATGGGAAGTATTTGCAAGTGTGCCAGCTGGCAAGCTAGCTAACAGTAGCCACCTCACTAGAACAGTGCAGTGGTTGAGGCTGGCTAGTGAAAGCTAGCTTACTAGAACTGTAGTAGCTGTCTAGTTAATCTGTCATTTAGTTAATGGTAGCGTAATGTTATCTAGCAGCTAGCTTACCAGAACAGTAGTTGGCTGGTGGCTAGCACTGTAGCTCCTAGCTGTCTAGTTAATGGTAGCTAACGTTATCTAGCAGCTAGCTAACCAGATCGAGTTGTTACCAGAACATAAGCTTACTAGCTAACGTTAACTACCTAGCTTAGCACTTTCTTCACACACTAGGCTAACGGCTCTCGTTGTCATGGTTAATGTGAGACCGCGGGCAACTGACTGACCGTCTTAACACAGCTACTCTCAGCTTTCTTGTGGGAAAAAATGCTTATGGGCTCCCAGTCTGCTGCCTTTTCTCCTGGCCTCTCTCTCCACTCTTTTCTGGTGCCCGGATTTATGTATGGGCTTGATGTTTATGATTGAACGTTAGGCTATTAGTGCTAGTATTTGACACCCAGCCTGTATAGTGACGTTAATGTAAAAAGAGTAGAGACTTGCCAGCATGAACCATGGCATGGACCAAACCATTTAAGAAGGGGGATATTGAACCATGGCATGGACCAAACCATTAAAGAAGGGGGATATTGCTCAGTAAATTACAACTTTTTTCATCTGTATTGCATTATGTGTGTCATAATTTGAATTGTGATGCAGCATTAGTGTGACTGATCTACATGCAGAATAATTTCATCATAGAAAGAGGGACCACTTGTTTTTTTTGTGGGCCCTGCTTGCTAGTGGGCCCTTATAATCATGATCACCTTTCACCCTAAACAAGAGAGCTCCAACCCGCAGACAGACATTCTTGCATTGAGCCACTTAGCTACTCGTGTTTCAACGCGTCATTGTTCCCGGCTTTCACCGATTGGCTAAGGGCTTTCAAAAGAAGTAGTCAAGTAGCCGTGACTGTTTGTAATCCGTCTCTCTCTACCTTGGGACCTTTTCCCCGTTTGTCACGCCTGTAAAGATTTGGAATAGCATATCCTTTAATCCATCTGAAGGAAACAAGAGACAGGCTCTTAATTCTTTTTAGAAAACACACGTTTCCATCACAACCTCTTCACCAACCTTTCACTGTAGGCTACAACAATCTTCAATTCGGTAAGTTGTATGTTAATTTTTATATTTACGAATAGAGCTCAACGGTTTTGGGCTTCGGTTTAGAAAGTGAATTTCTCATACATTTAGGGTTCGTTCTTTAAAATCATTAAAGGGTTTTAAGCCTGGAGCCAAGTCAACACGCTAGCTGATGAATCGTGATCTTAGGGACCGTTCTTAATTCATGGGAGGGGGTTTTAGTAGCCTATGCATTGATCACACGAGCCCGTGTACTTCTGCACCCGTGCCTTTGTCTTCGCGGTTCTGTTCGTCCACATGCAACCGCGCTTTCGGGCCCCTGAAACCGTGTTCGTTTGAAACCGGAGTCCAATTCCGGTTTCAGCGGTTGCGTATGTGTTAGTGGTTGAGGTAAAATGGTAAACGTAAGAAAAATGTTGTTGCTACTTATTAGCATGCTGTCGGCAGTCTTTGGGTGTCATATCCAGCTGCTTAACCTGGTCAACGAACAGAGGCACCCGAACGAGCAAATAGTTATTTTATTTTTATTGTGTTTACATTGTATTCATTGGTGACATTAAGGAGCAATTCTACCTCACTATCTGTCCAAACAAAAGATTCTGCCCTGTGAGTCGCCATTGTTGTTTGTGTTTTCGTATTTCCCTTTCCGCGCTTCTGTTCCGGTATTGACTCTGGCTTCTGATTGGTTAAAAGGGCCTTTACTTTTGACGTTATATCGCCACCTACTGCTTAGATTACGTCACTTGGTGTCGGATTTTGCGGTTTCGCCACTCGTGGGGACGAAGCGCTGTACAAATAAAGCTTTGATTGATTGAGCAGTGAGGAGCGAGAGCGAGCCCATAGGAGGGTGGAGCCCAAGCCCCCAGGAATCTAAAGTGAAACCCTATTGAACCGCGCCATCTTGGTTACATTTGTAGTCATTTGGCTATTTCCGGTAGCTTTTGTACTTGCGCAGTTGTGCTTTTCTGTCCTACGGGCGTCCACGAACAAGTTCACGTTTATGTGAAATGCAATGAAATGAAAACCGGCTTGCATATTAACCTGTTTTTGTCAAATAAATCCATTGGAGACATTATTTTTTATCCAGGCATCTTAGTTTTAACAGGTTAATTATAGCTGAACATGTTTTGTGAATCAAATGGTAGATGTTAGATCATCTGGGAGAAAGTCTGTGTAATTGTGTATAAGTTGCATTTCCTATCACTGGAATTTGCTGAAATGCTTGTATATTTATATTGTAAAAAAAATGTTATTTTATTGCGACTTGCCACGCTATTTAGTGGCGCAGTGTAAAAAGGGGGCAGAGAAGTGTACCATACTGTTGAAAGCTCAGAGACAAACTGAGACCCACCAGGAAATACAAGTACGCCTATAGGATAGGCGGAGCATAAGTCCCCTACCTAATCTAAAATAGTGGTGATTCTCCACAGAAAAGAGCAGAGCTTTTCAAATTGGGGAGGGCTATCTGCTCACTAGGGCAGACACAGACCTGGAGCAAAACTAAACTCTCAAAAGAAAAACTCTAGTTTAAGAAGTTTGAATCAGAAATACAAAGTAGGTAAGCAATGGATATACCATCACTACTGGCCATTGTGGGATGCAAACATCAAACACTATTAAAGGACATTGAGAGAACTTCTGGAAAATGTACAAAACACACTAAAAAATTGAGCTCAGCGTGGCCTGAGAGTTGTACTTGAGATGTTGGTGTGTGTGAGGTTATGGAATGCCTAATAAGAGACTACAGGCCAAGAGATACATCTGATAAAGACTACAGGCCAAGAGATACATCTGATAAAGACTACAGGCCAAGAGATACATCTGATAAAGAATACAGGCCAAGAGATACATCTGATAAAGACTACAGGCCAAGAGATAAATCTGATAAAGACTACAGGCCAAGAGATAAATCTGATGAACATCAAAAGAGAATTAGGATAAAAAATAAATAAACCTGTTCAAAGATGAGGGCCAACACTACAGGAAAACTCTGAGACCTTGCTGGACCAGAGTGGGCTCCCTTCGTTAAATAATAGTCAAATTAAAAAATATATACAAAATACTAAAGACCAAGAATGGATGAAAGTAAACAGCAGGAATAAAAAGAGAACTTGGGTCACTTCACACTCAACAAAAGCAAAAACCAATATGTTTGAACATCTTAACCAAACTGTAAAAGACATTTGCAAAACCTGTAAAAAGGAAATCATTTAGCAGCTCAATTAGTCCATTAATTGCCAGTCCAACTATGACATGGATTTAGTGAGAAAAGAGAAGAGACAGTAAAAGAGAAAGTAGCAGAGGGACAAAACAACCCCAGAGAGGGACGCACAAGCAGACAGAACTAAACATGCTGCAGAGCAGCCAGCCAGCAGAGCTACACAGATACAGAAGCACAAGCAACCAGAGATAAAGAAGCTCTTAGAAAGCATACGTCTAGGCAGAGACAGATGGAGAGAGATGCACACGCAACCAGAGATGAGCATAATGCTGAACAGCATGCCACTAGAGAGACAGAAACAGCAGGATCCAGACATGATAAGGGACTGTGTGATAGAAATAATAGAAGGAAGTTCATAGAGAAGCAACTCTCAATGAATCCAGAGGCCTATATACAATCAGATGCAAATAAAAAGGCTACGTGAAGGCTAAGCCTAGTGCTTTAAGCCACTATGGCGCTGCTGCTCCGGATTGATCTAATTGACACATTTTACGTTACCGTGTTTGTTGATAAAGTAGTCGGACAATTAACTGCTGTGCGAACACTTGGTCAATTTATTGTCCTTCCATAATCAATAATCCAATAATCCAGCAAACAACCCGGTACGCATGTTTGTGAGTGCGTGTGGTCAAAAACTGTTTGCCCTCCGTGCAGTAACACCTAGCCAACAACAGGTGAGTTCCTACCTAAATATCATCAGTTCCTATTAACATGGGAGGAGCAACGCATTGACCCAATTAACCTGAATTTGGCTCTTACAGGCAATGTTAAAGGAAAGATTTCATGAACAATTAAACAGGACAAAAATAGGCAGAATAGGACTTTTTAGAGATCAGGGATGGACCCATCTTTGCATGTGTAAACTGTAGAATAATTAGGCATTACAATCAGGTGAAGAAATATGAACACATGTTAATTTCTCAGATTTCCAGAATCTATTCTGCTGCTCCCACTCAAAATAAACCACCTCTCCAGTCTTGAAAGTTTCCTTCCCTCCCTCCCTCCATACAGTCAGACCCTACATCTCACCCACTTGGTTTTCTCCCTCTCTCTCTCTTCCTTCATCCTTCCTTCCTTCCATCTCTCCCTCCCTCACCAGTTTGTTTTTAAACCATCCCCCCTTTCTCCTAGGTATGTGAACTGTGCCTGTACTGAGGAAGAGCAGAACCTGGTAGCGTTTCAGTACCGTGGAGGGATCCTGTATCGCTGCTGTCGGCTGCTGGCTGTCGGGGAGGAGCTGCTGGTCTGGTACGGACAGGAGTACAGATACAAGAGCATCTCCTTCGACTACTTCTGGGACAAAAAGAGCACCACTAGAGGTATCTGTCCTCAACTCTTCTTCCCTCTGTCTTCTCCATCTCTCTCTCATCCACTTCTTTTCCTTAAAGCTGAAACAACCAGAGGTCTGCTAGTCATAATAGTAACCGCTGTCCAAGTAGCTCTCCTCTTCCGGCCTTCCCTCTCTCCTCTGTCTTTTTCCCATGGTGCCAGAGAGCAGGCAAAACGTGGGCATACAGCGTGAAATTCAGGACACTCATGGATGCAACGATACAGGGGGACAGTATGTGATGCACTGCAATGGCGCCTGTGCAAATTGCTGTTGTGGGGCACGGAATGCTCTTAGTTGCCATGGAACATGGAAGCTTGACATAAGTTAAGGAGTGCTGGCTAGCTTATTCTAGCTATCTAAGTTTACACCGTGGGCTTCAACATATTACATGTTTTCTCTCCTCTCTCCTATTTAGATTTTGTCACTTCTTTTTCTCTCTCCTCTGTCGCTTTCCCTCCGAGCTCAGCCAGAGGAACCTGTTGCATATCTTTCTCTCTCCTGTCCACAATCTGAAGTCGTCATGTGGTTGTGTCCCCCCCACCTTCACTAGCTACATATAATCACCCTATACAGTATTTGAACTTGTACTAAATGTGTGAATCATTTTAATGTTTGTGTGTCTCTCTTTCACTCTCAATCCCAGAAGTGATTTCAGACTTGCCCCAGGTGTACTCCTTGGTCCGAGTACCAATTCTCCTAAAACTCCCAGATCTCCCTCCACAATCACATCAAGAGCAGCCGTGACAACCTCTACATCTCTCTGCTAAGGAACGGAGAGATCAGACCAGAGACTCTCCCATCCTGCTCCTCTTGATCACTCCCTTTCACCACCTCCAACACCCCGCTCACTGCAGCTCCTGGCCAGAGGCAGAGAGACATTGACAAGCCAAGATCGTACCACTGTGACCAGTGTGGGAAGAACTTCAGTCTAAAGGCTAATCTCGGGACGCACCAGTGTGTTCATAAAGGAGAGAAGCCATACCAATGTGACCAGTGTGGGAAGAGCTTCACTACATCAGGAGAGTTAAAGACACACCATTGTGTTCATACAGGAGAGAAGCCATGCCATTGTGAGCAAGGTGGAAAGAACTTCAGGGAGTCAGGAAAGTTAAAGATACACCAGCGTGTTCATACAGGAGAGACGCCATACCACTGTGACCAGTGTGGAAAGAACTTCACTATGTCAGGAAACTTAGACACACCAGCATGTTCATACAGGAGAGAAGCCATACCACTGTGACCAGTGTAGGAATAACTTCACTACGTCAGCAGAGTTAAAGACACACCAGCGTGTTCATACAGGAGAGAAGCCATACCACTGTGACCAGTGTGGGAAGACCTTCACTCAGTCAGGAGACTTAAATAAACACAAGCGTGTTCATACAGGAGAGAAGCCATACCACTGTGACCAGTGTGGAAAGAACTTCACTAGATCAGGAGAATTAAAGACACACCAGCGTGTTCATACAGGAGAGAAGCCATACCACTGTGACCAGTGTGGGAAGACCTTCACTCAGTCAGGACACTTAAATAAACACAAGCGTGTGCATACAGGAGAGAAGCCATACCACTGTGACCAGTGTGGGAAGAACTTCACTACGTCAGCAGAGTTAAAGACACACCAGCGTTTTCATACAGGAGAGAAGCCATATCACTGTGACCAGTGTGGAAAGAACTTCACTCGTCAGGACACTTAAAGAAACACCAGCGTGTCCATACAGGAGAGAAGCCATACCACTGTGACCAGTGTGGAAAGAACTTCACTCAGTCAGGAAGCTTAAAGACACACCAGCGTGTTCATACAGGAGAGAAGCCATACCACTGTGACCAGTGTGGAAAGAACTTCAGTACGTCAGTAGAGTTAAAGACACACCAGCGTTTTCATACAGGAGAGAAGCCATACCACTGTGACCAGTGTGGGAAGAACTTCACTACGTCAGCAGAGTTAAAGACACACCAGCGTATTCATACAGGAGAGAAGCCATATCACTGTGACCAGTGTGGGAAGAACTTCACTACGTCAGGAAACTTAAATACACACCAGCGTGTTCATACAGGAGAGAAGCCATACCACTGTGACCAGTGTGGGAAGAACTTCACTACGTCAGGAAACTTAAATACACACCAGCGTGTTCATACAGGAGAGAAGCCATACTACTGTGACCAGTGTGGGAAGAACTTCACTAAGTCAGGAAACTTAAATACACACCAGCGTGTTCATACAGGAGAGAAGCCATACCACTGTGACCAGTGTGGGAAGAACTTCACTACGTCAGCAGAGTTAAAGACACACCAGCGTTTTCATACAGGAGAGAAGCCATATCACTGTGACCAGTGTGGGAAGAACTTCACTACGTCAGGAGATTTAAAGAAACACCAGCGTGTTCATACAGGAGAGAAGCCATACCACTGTGACCAGTGTGGGAAGAACTTCACTACGTCAGCAGAGTTAAAGACACACCAGCGTTTTCATACAGGAGAGAAGCCATATCACTGTGACCAGTGTGGGAAGAACTTCACTACGTCAGGAAACTTAAATACACACCAGCGTGTTCATACAGGAGAGAAGCCATACCACTGTGACCAGTGTGGGAAGAACTTCACTACGTCAGCAGAGTTAAAGACACACCAGCGTTTTCATACAGGAGAGAAGCCATATCACTGTGACCAGTGTGGAAAGAACTTCACTCGTCAGGACACTTAAAGAAACACCAGCGTGTCCATACAGGAGAGAAGCCATACCACTGTGACCAGTGTGGAAAGAACTTCACTCAGTCAGGAAGCTTAAAGACACACCAGCGTGTTCATACAGGAGAGAAGCCATACCACTGTGACCAGTGTGGAAAGAACTTCAGTACGTCAGTAGAGTTAAAGACACACCAGCGTTTTCATACAGGAGAGAAGCCATACCACTGTGACCAGTGTGGAAAGAACTTCACTACTTCAGGAGATTTAAAGAGACACCAGTGTGTTCATACGGGAGAGAAGCCATACCACTGTGACCAGTGTGGAAAGAACTTCACATCTTTAGGACACTTAAAGAGACACCAGCGTGTTCATACAGTTCATCCAAGAGCTGTGAGTTCACTGAAGCCTGCCTCAAAAAGGACCCCATCTTTGTAAGCAATAGTGTGCATGTGTATGTGTGTGTGTTTGATATCAATTTGATATCAAATTGACTTTTATGATCTGAAAATCAGTCTATATTCTGAACATCTTTATTGTTTATATTCAGAACATCTTTATTGTCCCTGGAAGGCAACTAGACATACTGTACAATGACACATACATAACAGTACAAGAAGAGTTTCCACACAAACCCACCCCCCCCCTCCCTACTTTCTCTCTCTCTCATTCCCCCTTTCTCTCTCCTCTCAGGTTCACCACCAGCTATTGAAGAAGAGATAGATGAAGGGAGTTGGAGAAAGAGAAAGGCCTGTCGTGGAATTTGGAATGGACCTTGTTTCTTAGGCCTTGATTACACTACTGCGTTTTCGCCTACATTTGTGCCTAGCAATGACACTACCGCAGCCAAAATGAAGCTCAAACCCAGAGGCCTCAGGATACGGCTGGGGCTACGTTTCATCACTCAAAATCTGGAGCTGTGTTCTAGTGTAATGGGCAGATCCAGAGGCTTTTGAATAAAAAAAGGAAAAAACCTACATTGTAATGCTGTGTTCACTTCAAATTATAACAATCAGACAGGTGATTTACGAGTTTGAGCTATATAGCATCTTAGTGGATACGATAGTTAATCAGCCAAGCGGACTGATCTTTTTTGTTCCCGACCAAATAGTACCTTCCTCACACCAGTCTGAACGTTCGAGCAATCCTGCCCTTTTCTTTTTGAATAATATTCTCAATTCTCCAATATATAGTCCTTACAATCAGTTTGTTTAAGTCCTTCATCCATTCCCTCACGATATAGCTCGCATATTACGACGAGACTTGAAATGTGTACCAGACATGGAGCAAACACTGGGATGGAAATGTATTTGTTGGTGACTGTTGGTTGGATGTCTGGACAGCTGCATTTTAAACTTTTCAGAATGTTTTTTTTTTTATTAACTTTTTTTAATAAACATTTTATAACCTGGAGAGGTAGTGTAGGGAGTTCCTTTGTGTGTATGGGGGTTTGTGGCTGAATTTGGCTCATTTTATCAAAACTCATATCTCAAAAACCTTTAGGAAAATTATCCCAAAACGACGCTGCTGATGAATCTTAGCATCTCCTTAATAATCAGAAAGATCAGACACAAGAAGACAAAGAACTTTCAGCTTCCAGAATCAGGTCAGGATTGAAGAAGGTCTCATCAGTCTCAGGACCACTGTGTCATCTGTTCTCCCAAGGTGTGGAGGCACCATTCATCTCTCGTGAGCCCAGGGATCTACTGGAGTGTAGCATAAAGTTATACAATACCGTCTTCATCTTCCCAACCTTGTCTCCCGGTCTGTGAGAGCCTTTGCAGCCCAAACCCAGAATACCACTAAAACAGATGACTAGCCTCACATTATTGACCAGCCTCGTGAAGTCATCTGCCATCCCCAGAGGCACTGCAGCTGAGCTTTAAAAGTACAATATTTGAGCAGATACGCCCCAGCCCAGAAAAACCTTTTGGAAAACCTTCACATTCCAAAATCTTGAATGGCTCAACTGCAACTGTTTTTGAAGAATCTCTGAAAGCCTGCGAGCTGTGTGAGGGCATTGCCAAAGACCTGGAGAAGAGATTTCACCCTGGGGCCAAGGTTCGCCCCTTCTCAAAAGTCTCTAAACAGGCTACTGGTGAGACCAGCATCCATCAGACTTCCTTGAAAGTCCTTGATGGATAAACTTTGGGAATTTTGATTGACTTGGAATCTTGAAACATGACCATCCAAGTTCAGATAACGTAGTAATGCACACAAAAACATTTAAATCCATATCATATTCATTCTTTATTCAAGGACCTGTGCATTTTCTACCCTTCAAATAACACATGAAGATGTGATGGACTAGTGGGCCAGCCTGCATAATATCAAAGAGGCTGATAAAACGACAACTATCTACCAGCCTTACTGCTGCAATTAAATCACTACTGTTTCATTGGAAACATAATATGTTATATAATATTATTCATAGGATATTGACTAGATGGGGTGTGCTTTTATTCAGAAGACCTTCTGGTTACAATAGTTGTCCTGTCAAAATGTAAATTTTTGCTTGTTTCTTTAGAAAACCCTTTCGACTATTACTACTAGGAGCTCATACAATACTACGCCAGCTACAGTTTATCCTGGAGGCAGTCTGTCAACATTGAAGCTTCAAAAGTAGGGATGGATGAATATTGTGCTGTTTTAGTTCTTGTGCTGTTCTTTAGTAACCAGGCCAGGTCACGCCTGGCTTATGTGTGTTGGCTGGCTTGTTTCTGTGTGGGACTGGTAGGACGGTAATGTCTGATAAATAAAGATGGGTCTTGTCACCTGGACACATCAGTTCCAATGCTTCCAATGCTAATCCAGCACAATGAGAACGGGATAGCCAGTTAGCTCATGAGCTCACAACAACTAGCAGCAGCTTCCATAACATTAATGGTAGCGGCCAGTGGCTAAAGCAGTTACACTGATGATTCCTGTAATGTTAGCTATTTTGTTGCAATGGGTTCAACTTTTGTTTCTGGATAACGTTCATGACTTGCTGTTTTGCACTTCCCTTTAGGTGGTGAATAAGTAGACCCAGGACACAGTGGGTTATTTGGATATTTAGGATCTTGACATTATATTGATATGAAGATATGAAATTAAAGTATTTGCCTTTAGAAGTAAATTGTAATTAAAATGGCTCTTAGCTAAGTAACCTAAGTGTAGGCAGACTTGAAAGGTCAATTGTAATAATATCTTCAAATTCTTATTTGAATTGTTTTTGACCCAACACGTACAATTTGAGATTGTAGTGAGGAAAATAGCTGTATTTTCAGAGAAGTGTATTGGTTTAACCTGATCCTGTTAGCTGTTTCTAATTATGATGATTGACCCCTGATTGAAACTGTGTCTCCCTTCCATAGACTTATGAGATAAGGCTGACATTCCTTGGTTGGTACATTCTGTGGACAACAGCAATTGTTGTGGTTAGAGATAGAGACCAGAGCCCTGTACTACGAAACAGGATTACAAGGTTAGCGCGATAACTTCAGGTTCAAGATTGGTTTATCCGTACTACGAAGGTAGTTCATTTTTCACCGTGCTATATCGCCGGGGTAACTTATGCTGCCGAGCTAACCTGCTCCGGGGCAGGTTAAGTTCCAAATTATGGATCAAAACGTATGAAGCACTGACCGATCAATTCACTTGGAAAAGGCATAATGAACGTTAAGATTCTATAAGGAACTTCAGTGTGCGAATTAAACAATAATCTGCTGTACGAGAACAGCGAGAGGTTCTTAAGGGACTTTTTACAAACCGCCAAAACCCTCTTTGGCTTTCCCCGATATCATATGAAAAATTGCAGAATGACAGCTGCTTGAGCCATATTTTGCCTTGTGCATTTAGTCATAGACTGTAGGCTATGCACTGGCTTGTGTTTTATTAGTCTACCTGCAGTTTCGTGTAGGCTGTGGGTGATGCGGAGAACCAAGTAAAAACACTCATTTTTTATTCAATTGTCAAGTCTTCAATGTTGATTTATTAGACTAGCCTCCCGTTCCTAGGAACAAAGAGAAGTAGGCTACATTTTTATTAAATTGTGATAGCACCAATGCCTGACAATCATTGTCAATCAATACTTCTCCACCCCGAGCTTCACTTTTTCCATTTTAATAGCCTGTTTTATCTCTAGTTCCTCTTGTATAGAGACTTCACATTGTCTACTCCAACCTGAAACTATTAAAAACTATAGCCTACATTTGCTTTATTTAAGCGTCCCCTGCCAGTCTAGGGGTTGCAGCTGAAAGAATAAGATATATTGATATAGGCTACAATTGCTTTACATGCCATAAGAATAGGCATAGCCCAATGATCTAGCCTACTCGTGTTCATGTGGAGGATAATGCTAAAACGTAGGCAGTATTTTTCCAGCTTTCCTTCCTGCCTTTGGCAGTAGTGACTGTGTTGCGCCTATAGTTCATATTTCTATATTATTGCTCCTCTTGTGTGAAATGCGGTGGACGGATCTTGGTTATGCGTATTGTTTGCCTTGTCCATGGCCATGTCCAAATACCCATACTAAGGTATGCGATTGGTCATTTCGAGCAAATACCTCCCCTTTTACCGTGAACGCGCTCATAGCTATATTGGACCAGCTGGGTAGACTTAAGAACTCTCCTGCGCTCTAACCCCCCCCCTCCCCACCCACACACACACACACACACACACACACACACACACACACACACACACACAGAGCAATGGCACGCACGGAGAGAAGGAGAGCAGGCCTACTGTCAGAGGCACATTGACAAAAACCTAAATTAAAATAAAATTAATCTGACACAACCAATGTCAGAGCAAATGACAGGGCAGTCGACACCACTAAAGGCCACATCGCGCTTGATTGCCGCTTGGCTACATTTTGGAGTAGGCCGCATAATACACTTAACACTGCAAACAGAAAACCAGCAAAAAAGGGCTTAATACTATTGACTGATTAATCAAATGTGTTAATGAAAATGACCACAGCACAACATATGCATAAAAATAATGCATTTCATGTAAATAGCGCTTTTCACAAACTCACTCAAAACAGTTGTGGGGTTGGTGTCGATAAAACTTGAGTGATCATTTGACAGAAATGATTTGCCTTTTCCAGAAATGGACAGAGACGTGATATTTAGTAAATAACTGGAATTAACTTTATTCACATACATGGAAATGAGTTGATGTTGCGTAGGCATAAAGATGAAATGATAAACTGTCATTCAGCAATTCCACTATAATTAGCCTACAATGATACATCTCCGCACTGGCCTGTGAGCCCCCCGAGCTCGGCGGGTTAGCCGCAAACTTCATGCCGCAACGAGCGATCTCGTCTCTGGGTGGACAGCTGTTCAACTCGCCTGGGACCAGGTCCCTGAAGCTATTTCGCCTGGCTGCACATCGCGCTGTTGTGAACAGAATGAACACCACCTACTAGCAAACAAAACATGTTCAGTCACAATTATACTGTTAAAACTAAGATGGGGAGAGCCATGAACGCGCGTTCACATTTCACATCTGTGCATGGACTACAAGAACGCGTCATTGATACCTTTGACTGCGCATGTCAAAGGCAAGGCAAGGCAAGTTTATTTATATAGCACATTTCAGCCACAGGGCAATTCAAGGTGCTTTACATGAGACATTAAAAGCATTAAAACAAAAAGCAAGACATTTTAGACATTTAAAACTAAAAGCAGGACAAATAGAATACAGGAATAAAAGTTACAGTGCAGTATACAGATAAACATAACAAAGGTACCAATGACGCGTTTTTCTCAAAGATGGCGCGGTCCTATAGGGCTTCACGTTAGATTTTGAATCCTGGGGGCCTGTTCATAGCTCTCAGGGGCTGTGACAGGAAGTGATCTCTCTCAGACTGTGACAGGAAGTGATCTCTCTCAGAGACTGACAGGAAGGCCCAATCCCAAACCACCCCCTACCCACTCCCACTCCACCACCGAGTGTCCCTCCAAATGAAGTGTCACTCTCAGCATGTGCTTGTTGGTGAGGTCCACGCGAGGAAAACAATCATCTTCGGAAGGTATTTGTACTAGCCTACCTTTGTCTGATTGCTCCTACAGTTTAGGGTGCCATACCATTGTTCCGACATCCTATTAGTCCGACGTCTCACTAGTCCGAAACATCCCATTGTCGGTCGGACTCTTGAGCCGTCGGAACAATGGGATGTCTGACGATCGGTGAACAAGTTTCGGACTAGTGAGACGTCGGAACAATGGGATGTCGGAACAGTGGGCAGTCCCCCAGTTTAGGTAGCCTACTGTAGGCCTACGTTTCGTGCATCCTGTATTTGGCGTAGGCTAAACGGACATTCTGTATTATGTGGCTGTGAGGAAAGCAAACATTCCACACATTCTGTGGTAGGCTATGATTGATTTAGGACCAAACACAGGGAACGATAACACAGATGATCACTTCATAATGTTGGACCACATTAAACATTTTCCCCTCTGGGAAATTAAGACTCTCATCTAAATCACCCAGTTAATCACACTTAAGCATTTATTTGGCTGCCAACAGAAAAACATATCAAATGAATATGGCTACACAATAAAATGTTTAATGGAAAATAAAGTTTACAGACAAACTCAAAGAAAATGACTGAAATTGTTTCCCCAGACTCTGACGTGGGGTGGGACTCAGAGGAGGGGGAGTCTGCAGTGATCCTTGACCTGACGGTCATGCCCCCGCCGGTTGTAGCCTCCACCTCTAGCGCCACGACCTCCAGTGCCTCCACCTCCAGCGCGCCGGCCTCCACCTCCAGTGCCATCTCCAGCGCCTCCGTCTCCACCGCCCACGCCTCCACCTCCACCTCCGGCTGCCAGCGTCCCTGCCTCAAGGGTCCCTGAGGGAAACCGTCTGGGCTTCCTCTCAGACGCTGTGCTGGAGGCCCAGACGGGGACCCTAGAGGCCCAGAGGGACATGGCAGAAGGGATTGGGGCAGTTGTGCAGCAGTTGGTGGAGTTCACCACACTACACCACCAGAGCCAACAGGACATCCTCACTGCACTTCATTCCCACACATGCTGTCACGGACCTCACACAGTCACTCACTACCACACTCACGGACCTCACACATTCACTCACAAACGCACTCACACACCTCACACAGTCACCCACCAACAGACAATAAAATGGTAACAATGTGAACCTTACTTGTTTGTGTCTTCATAGCTGGCGCATGACCTCAGCGCGGGCCCTTTGGCCCCGCTGTTAACCCTCATGACGGGGAGGGGGCTGAGGGCTTGAGTCCTCATTTTGTGGTGGGGTCTTGACTGGTTCTCATTCTTATCAGCTTTGAATATGTATCTTGGCAAACATAACACAGGATGATGTACAAGGAGGGGACAGATACCTAGTGAAAGTACTATTGGTTGCTAGTAAAAAGACAATAACGAGGGCTTGGTATAAGGTGGAACGCCCAACCAAGGAGCAGTGGCTGGGTGTTGTGGAGCAGATTAATGTTATGGAGAAGTTCACACATGCATTGATGCAGGAAGGAAAGTTTGAAGGGAGATGGGAAAAATGGATGGATTATAGAAGGAAGTGTGATGATACCACTAATATTGAAATTGTAATATTTGAGTAAGAGAAAATAGCTGCATTGTGACTTGATGGAAGTACCCATAAGCTGTTATATTATTGTGTTTTTTGTTTTATTGTATTGTCGTTGTATGGATGGAAAATGCTATTAAAGATTAAAGTTTAGGAAAAAAAGAATATGTATCTCGGCATATTCACTCACCAACAAGCAAGCCGTCACGCGCAGCGCCTGCCTCCAGTCTAGCCCCTACCCTGCTGTGCGCCAGGATGAATGAGTCGTGTGTGGAGCCAGGCCACCGTGCCACTACACTTGTGATGAGCATGTCGGCGTCACATATGATTTGGGTATTTATAATGTGCACATTTTTGCGATTCACATAGACGTATTCATTCACTGATGGTGCCTTTATGAATATGTGGGTGCAGTCGCCATCGCCGCCACCTCTTTGGAGTTCTATCTCGGCCAGTATGCCGAGTAGCGCCGGATTAATTTGGCCTCGCAGGACTGTCATTTATATGCTTACCAAACAGCAAACGGGTCCACATGATCACATATTAATGACAATCTAATTGGTCAACTATTGCCGTTTTATGGAGTGCCTGCATTAGGTGTGTGAGGACATATTGCGCAGAAAGGTTTGGGACAGCGCATAGGTTAAGTTTGGGGAACAAATCCATATCGGACCATTAATGAGCCGGTTAGAGGACACGATCTTGCATTGCGATATATGTTTGTGCAGAATTGGGCTATTAGCCTACATGATTGTGCGTTTATAAACTCTCGCTCTTCCTCTCTCCATCAAACATTGTAATTCACCGACGCACCACCGGCGTCGCCAGTTCCCCCTGTGTTCAAAAAGGGTGTAAAACCCCGTCTAAATCGGTACGCCGGGTCGAAAGGTTTCGTAGAAAAGCGTGTAAAAGGGCGACTAAATATACGCCCTTTTTGGTTGATAGATCGCGTTGTTGGGGCGGAAGAGTGCGTACGCCAGAAATCTCGGAAAAGACCGTGTAAAAAAAGGCGTACCTCAATGATAAATGAGGCCCCTGATTGGTCAAGTCACGCCTCAGGAGACACGTTACCGTGGAAACCAATGCAGCTGCTTAAGCTGTGCTTCATAGCCATGGATGTATTAATAGAACACACGCACAATTAATGCTGATGACCATTCAATGATGATTCCACAGCTTTCATCTATGACATCATAGAACAATCATAGCCATATAAAAGACAGCAAATAAGTAAAGATCCATCACACATTCCGTCTCCTCCTGGAGTGCATTCACCATTAATTTCCTGTGAACGTTTCAGACTTTCCTGATGGCTTTTAAATCGCATTTAAAGCTTCTCATTGGAGTTGCTCTCTTGGTGGCTGCGGCCAAGATCGATCCTTCGCACATCGAGGCCTTCAGAGACACCCTGATGTCTCTCACTGTGCCTGACCAGTGGGCTGCCTCTCCGCCCACTAGAACGGACCGCGTCTTCATCACCCACGACTGCCACTTACTGGACCATGACGACGGCCGCTTCGCTGGTCTTCAAACGGGGACAGAGACGCCCGACGCCCAGCAGATGGAGACCAGCATGTTCTGGGTCTGGGACCTGTTAGCTAAGACCTTTGCGACAAAGAACACCAACGCCCACCAGAAGACGAGAGTAGCCCTGGTCATCCCCATGATCGAAACACCGACAAGGGTCAGCGCTTTGGACAGCGTCGCACAGAAGAAGACCGGCGGGTTCTGGGACTTCTCAGCTAAGACCTCGGCTAAAATAGTCCTTGCTGTGGGAGTTACGTTCCTAGGAGCAGCAATGTTCTGCCTTCTGCGAGGAATATATTAGGGGCAGTCCTCCAGGTAAACTGGGGCAGCATGGAGGGGACTGAGGAGGTGCAGACTGGCCAATAGGAGGAGACTGACAGAAACCTCTGATATTTTCTTTTTTGTTTGTTGTAATAGTTTAATAAAAGTGTCAAAATGTATAGGGTATCTGTTTTTGAGGCTTTGTTGTACCCTAGGCTTACTAAATGGGCTCTGGTAGCCTAGGGAGAAAGAGAGAGGGAGAGAGAGACCTTGCTGCTTTCATATCTCTCAATAGCTGTCTGTTGATTTTGTACATTCAACTAGAGTTTTTAGACCTTTATAACGACATCGGTATCGGCCGTTATGCAGCCGATATGTCCCTATTTAAAAAACATTATTTCCGCCTGTATTTTCCACTTAAACGCTGTAAAATAAAATAAAAACGGATATTTCTACAATTATCCAGTAGAGGGAGCTCTAATGCAAGTGAACTGCAGCACTTGTGCCTCCCATATCCACAGCAAAGAGTCAAGACACGACGTGCCTGCCAGTTTGAATTGTTCGCCTACCGCCCCCCAGACCACGAGTTATGGGTATTGATTTAACCGGCCACGATAGAGATGAATGTGTCCCAATGGGGCTTGTTCTCAGTTATACTATACTCCTCATGGGTTAAAGCGGGGAAAAATCCTGCGACGGAAAGACTGCCCGCACGAGTGAAACCTCCTGCCCTGACAGGAGGTTTCTAGGTGCCAAAAGGGCTCTTGACATTTTATGTAATAAAACATACAAGAAAACTACAGTGGCCTAAATGAGGGCACTGCAATACTGTGCGCTGCACTTAACGAGTTGATAGCCACCGTCGTAGTACCGTTTATCCGTGATTGCGGTTGTCCGGTTGAAGCGAGCTAGCGAAAAGTTATCCTGGATATGTTGAAAGAGCTTCGTAGTACGGGGCCCCGGAGTCTGTTTCATAAAGCTGGCTAACTGAGTAAGCCTGACTTCTGCAATGAGTAAAACCTGGAAACTTCAGATTTGGAACATGGACTGAGGTAAAACAGCTTTCCGGGTTTTCCCAGGTTCTCCCACACAACTTCCCCTCTCCGTTCCCTACACTGGCTGCCTGTAGCGGCTCGCATTCCAGTTTAAAACTCTGGCTCTAGCCTACAGGGCAATGAAAGGAACAGCCCCCTCCTACCTCCAGGCCATGGTCAAACCCTACACCCCCTCCCGACCGCTACGCTCAGCTACCTTGGGGCGACTGGTTGCCCCGTCACTCCGAGGCCCCTGCGGTCGATCGACACGGTCACGGCTCTTCTCTGTCCTGGCCCCGCAGTGGTGGAACGAACTGCCCACTGATGTCAGGACAGCAGAGTCGCTGCCCATCTTTCATCGCAGGCTCAAAACTCATCTCTTCAAGAAGTACTACAACAATCCTCCCTCCTAAGCACTTATTGTATTTCATTGTTTTGTATTGCACTGTATTTTAGATTGCTATTCTTGCACTTTGCCTTCAGGCACATTGGCTTTTCCTACGTTAAATGCAATTATTGTTAGTCGCTTTGGATAAAAGCGTCTGCTAAATGACTGTAATGTAATGTAATCTGTCATGTTTGTATACTCTGTACCTACTGTAATTACCTACTGTTTCATTAACATGGCATACTCCTGATTTGACATGGTGCAGCTAGATTATAGACTTTGTAGATTGTTTGTATTGCTGACTATGTACCTGTGTACCCCCTTCAAAAAACAACGGGTGAAAAATCGACACAGTCCCTGGTTCACTCATGAGTTGACAGTGCTCCTAAAGCAAAAAAATGATGCCTGGCGCAAAGCTCGGCTATCAAAGTCTGCCACGGACTGCCTCAAATTCCGTCAGCTTCGAAACAAGGCCGCACAAGCTGTACGTCTGGGTACTATAAGGAGCTCCAATCCCAACTCCTTTTGGAAAACAGTGAGAAAACTTGAGAACAAGCCGTCATCCCTCCCCCTATCACTCAGAGAGAACAATCTCATCATCACAGATAAGAACGCCATGGCTGATATATTTAATGGTCACTTCATAAAATCTGGCTTTGTCTTTGAGTCGCTAAATCCTGCATGTACATCAGAGAACAGTCTGTCCCCAGGTCCTACTGTATTGCCTTCAGTCACCCAGAGTCCTGTTTGCCCCCCCATGCCCCCCCCCCCCCTTAGTTTCTCCCTCCATACTGTTTCAGAGGGGGAGGTTCTTAGGGAACTGTCAGCGCTAGACCCCCAAAATTCTGCTGGGCCCGATGAGATTGCTGCATTTTTTGTTAAAACTGCGGACCCCATCATTGCAGCTCCTTTGGCCGACCTTTTCAACCTCTCCCTCCATACGGCTGAAATACCTGCAGACTGGAAGGAAGCAATCCTGCTTCCTTTGTTTAATGGCAGTGAGCAATCTGACCCTAATAATTACAGGCTTATCTCCATCTTGCCCTGCGTGTCCAAGGTATTTGAGAAACTTGTGAACAAACAACTTACAGACTATCTGGACGTGTATGGCATCTTATCCGGGGTGCAGTCTGGTATGGGTATGGGTATGGGTGCACTACAGCTACCCTAAAGGTTCATTGACCTTGCCAAAGCTATGGACACTGTTGACCACACCATTCTTATCAGCAGGCTGAGCAGTATTGGGGTCACAAATCACTCACTGGCATGGTTTTCTCACTATCTTTTCCACCGGGTGCAACGCGTAAGGTTTGATAGCTCTGTCTCACACCCCTCACAGTCACCAAGAGTGTCCCTCAAGGTTCCATACTTGGTCCTACCCTGTTTTCCATATACATCAATAACATACCACTGGCTGCTGGCAACTCACTCATTCATCTTTATGCCAACGACACAATTCTTTATGCCACAGGCCCCTCCCCCACCACTGTTCAATCCACTCTCCAGGATAGCTTCCTCCAGGTACAACATGCCTTTACCCAACTCAAACTGTCACTAAATTCATATAAGACAAAGGCCATGTGGTTCCACCGGAAGGGTGCTCCATCCCCTTCACCGTTAAACATCACTACCTCTGAGGGAGCTATCCTGGATCACGTCACCACCTATAAATACCTGGGCATCTGGTTAGACTCCACTCTATCTTTTTCTCACCACATCTCAAAGCTACAGTTTAAGGTCAAGGCCAAACTAGGGTTCCTCTACAGAAATTGTTCCTCCTTCGCCAAACTCACCCTTATCAATATGACCATCCTCCCCACACTTGACTTTGGTGACACAATATACAGGTCTGCATGTAAGGGCACACTCTCCAAACTCCACACTCTTTACCACTCTGCTATCCGCTTTGCCACAAACGCCCCCTTCAACATGCACCACTGCACTCTTTACTCCCTGTTAAACTGGCCCTCACTACACACGCGACGCAACATTCACTGGCTCATCCTCATCTATAAGACCCTTCTTCACCGGTCAACACCCTACATGTCTCGCCTGCTGCATTCTCTCCCTGTCACATACAACACCCGGTCCTCTCTCTACATCCAACTGAAAATACCCAACTCCAAAACCTCTCTGGCACTTGCATCATTCCAGACTGCTGCTGCCTCTGACTGGAATGCTCTGCAAAACTTGAAAAATTCATCTCTATTCCCACCTTCAAAAATGCCATCTCACTCACTCTCGCCGATTCGTGTAAATGCTTTTCCACCATATAACATCCTCCCTCAGTTGTTTTGCCATTCATTCCACTTGTACTCCTCTTCTGTGTTATGCCTGTTTTACCATGCCTGTGTGATGCTCGGTGTAGTGTTCTGTGTAATTGTATGCTGCATGTTATGTTATATTTGTGTTGTGATGCTTCAATGTATGCTGTCTTTAACTGTTTTTTTTTAACTGTCCTGCGTGTTTGCTGAAGAGTTTGTGGTGGTGATGCTTAGTTGTATGCTGTATGTTCCATAGGTATTGTGGTGCTTCCATGTATGCTGTCTTTAACTGTCTTTTAACCGTCTTGCATGTTTGCTGATAATTTGCTGCTGCTGTATGTCTGTGCTGGTGATTGCTCATTGTAGTGTTGCATGTTGTTTTATATATGTGTTGTGATGTGTCAATGTATGCCTTTTTTCTTCAACTGTCTTATATATAACCTTGTTTTATTTTTTCCGCCCACTAACCTCCTTCCCTCAAGAGGCTTTTTGCCAGACCGCCTCTGTAAATAAGAACTTGTTCTTAAACGCCTGCCTGGTTAAATAAAGACTAAAAAAATAAAAATAAAAATAAAAGCTACTGCAATACTGTACCTCAATGTGCCTTTTTTGCAGCCCAGTTTAGAATGTAGAATGTGTGGTAGACTTATATTACTAACCCTTACTGTCAGTAGGCCCTGATGGTGGCATTTTGTTACATGTACTGTATTGTAGTGTAGGATATTTTGACCTAGTAATTATTTTTCAACTTTTGTCTATTCTTACTGTAACATCATTAGATACACACATGAGTGAAAGCAGAGGCCTATTGGGTTCAAGCCAGGACACTGTCAACGTAGTCACCGCATCCAGTTCTATTAATACATCCATGATCAGGGCCGTTACTAGGAATTTTGGGCCACCTTAAAGAATATTGGTGTGGGCCCCTACCCCTCCGACTTTTCGTCACCACTTTTTTCTACCCCTTTTTTTTATTTTTTATGTATCATTTTGTATTAATTTGTCTGTTTCTCTATGTTCTTTTTCCAATTTACCTCTCCATAGACATTTACTTGTGTACTTCCTGTGCTTGGACTGTCTCTGTCTGTAGCAGTTTCATGACTGGAACTACTATGAGCCTCTTCACTCCCTTCACTCTCTGTTTCTAGCTGGCTAGGACCTGGCTCTGTAGACAGTAAGACCAGAACATTGTCTTCTCAAGACTTGGGAATAAATCTATGTAGCACTGTAGAGTTTACAGGAAGCTGGCTAGGCGGCTGTTGATTAGCTAATGAACGCCTCTCTTATTTCAAGAGCATTCATATGTAGGCTATCTTAACCTGGATTACATCTACATGTTGCTATTCAGTACAGTAGTTCAGTAATAAGTTTAACTAGCCAACCAGTGTCTACCTCACTCACTCACCGTCTAAAGCATCTAATGGGGGTCGGTGTCTAGGTCAGACGAGGCCACAGCTGACTCTGTGAGTAGCAGGACATAAAGGATTTAAAACCTGGAAAAATCTGGAACACCCTACCGGAGTGCCTAAGAAGGGCCGAAACAACGGAGGTCTTCAAGCGAGACCTCAAGACATGCCTTTTCGACCTAGCCTACAATCACTAGCTAGGACCTTGAGACACAGAAAGGCAGCCTCAAACCTACCTGTGAATACTCTGTATACATTGGTATTTATCCTGCTATGCAATGTATGTATATCAAGTAGTGTACAGAAGCTGGTTATCCTGAAACAGGCTTGTTCTGACAGCTGTGTTGCTTCAATGACTCAGTGTGCTACTAACCGTTTTCTGCCTCCCCTAGTGCCTCTCTCTCTCCCTCCTATCCTCTAACCAGGTCCAGTGTCAACTGTGGAGCTGTGGATATCATAGTATTTAGTACACACACACACGTACACACAGACACACATCAGTCCACATCCGGCTTAGGCCTGGACCTGATGCTCTTAGCCTTTCTTGCTCTGAAAATTGAATTTAATGTATTGTTCTTTAAATGTTCTTAGCCATTAGACAAATATATTCCAGGAGCTTGCCCCAGGTTGCCTGTTTCAATATCTGTGTGGTCTGTATGGCTCTATGTGCTACTAACCCTGTTCTGCTTTCCCTCTCCCCTAGTGCCTCTCTCTCTCCCTCCTATCTTCTAACCAGGTCCAGTGGATGCCCCACTGTCACCAGCAGACCTCCCGGAGTCTGATAGATACCCCCGTGTCTGCTGTGGATGTCGTAACATGTCCGTAGAATGTTCTCTCTCCTATGATGCTTTTAGCCTCTCTTACTCTGAAATGTAATTTAATGTAATGTATTGCTTTATAAATGTTCTTAGCTGGTAGACAAACATACTCCTGGAGCTTGCTCGATCGCCTTGTTGAGAGGGGTCAGGGAAGAATTATACACAGCTCACTTATCTGGCCTCCAGCTCGGGCCTCATTTATAAACGTTGCGTAAGTACAAAAGCGTGCGTAACCCATGCTGAGCAACTTTCTACGCAACTTTCGGTATTTATAAAAAACGAGCTGAGCGAAAAGTTGGCGGAAGGTGTGCGTAACTCTACGCACACTTCGACCCACCTTTAACTAAGATAAGCACGTTTCTGGAGAAAGGGGAAAACGCGACTCTGATGGCAGAGAGATGAAACTCGGGAAAGTCTGCGAAACACATGACATATTGAATAATAAATACATCGGTCGCTGCAAGAAACCCTCCAATGTGTCACACAGTTTAAACGGAATCAATCGCCACCGTAGCCTAATCACGAAATAATGTCGGCATTGCTTTGGATGTGTCTGTGAATTGACCCATTTGTGTCATAATATAATGTTATGTTGTAGGCCTATTCATTTATAGGCTATTCCGTGAAGCATCACGGGCAGTAGCCTATGAATAAAAGCCACATATTACGTTGATAACACAACACGACACGAGCCTATAGGCTTATCATAGTAATGATTCCGTATGTCGATGGTCTATAACTATAAGGCCTATACCGCACCAAACAAATGTTGCATTCGGCGTTGAAGTATATTTATTCAGTTAATCATTTATTTAGTTAATTAATCGTATGTTTAATTATCCACCTATTCATTCGTTAATGTATTTATGTTGTATTTATAGCCTATATTTTATTAGGCTTTTATGTAAACCCGAATGACCACTGAGGCAAGCCGCAATTACAATGATGTTGAGCGGTGAATGGCAATGTCCTACTTGAGGCAACTGTAGGCTACATTAGGCTATATTGTACATCATCATATATCCTCATATTGTCTCGTGATTGTCATGTAGCAGGCATACGAGGAATGTGGGCCTAAAAACGCAGGTCATCCCAATGCTCACATGCCGCTTTGGTAGAATTAGCTGTGCGCAAAACAGCGCATGGAGGTGATGCGTCTCCAAGTTGTAAGAACACAAGTGAGCAAGTTAGATTATTAATTTGCCGAATCGTCATGTGTGTAGCAATATTTACCCTTTATAGAATCACATGAAACTCATCCATGGACCCCATATATTTACAAGACCTCGATACAGGCACTGATATAGCTGGATTATAGTAGGCCATGACGCATGGGGCCTTGGATATGCCGGTACTTGGCACAGATGTTCTAATATGTGCTTGGCTATCCCGCAACATCCATTAGAACACGCAGCTTCTATATGCCTACAGAATGTTTTGATAAAGTATGTGAAATGCATGATATCCCGGAAAATACACAAATTGGCTGCTGCAAAGAACCCTCAGATCTGTCGTACAGTTAAATTGGGGATACTTGCCTTAAGTAGTCACTATAGGCCTACATGTTTGCATTGTTATGGATGTCATTGTAAATTGACCCGTTTATACGTTGATAGGCATTTTATTCATGGGCCACCCTGTGAAGCATTAGATTACGTGCAATATAGATCCAAACCCCATTACCCAACAACACTATAGGCTTATAATGATTATCAGTTTGGATATAAGCAGCCACCTAATAAGGCCTACCGCACTAAACGAATGCCAATATAGCCTGCATGATAGATAATTCATTATCTAACAGACCACTCAGGCCTAACAGGTGCTCTTATCAGTCGTGCACATGTGAAATCATCGTTCCGAAAAGATACTTTTGCGGCGTCTCTACCTCGTTGACCAATACCTCCACCTCGCATCGGTAAAATGTATCTTTCTCTTTCTGCCTTTTGCACTCGGCTCCATTGTCGTTGCATATGTATAGGCGTATCACTGACCATTTATAGGCAATTGTGGGCGTTAATTGGGGTGTGATCAGAACGCGCGTTCACGTGCGCCAAGTTAAGTGTTGATTGTGATTTATAAAGGGCAGCTGGCGTAGGCGTGCCTGAGTGAACATGGGTTGAGATACGCAGCGTTTTATAAATCGGAGATTTTTTGTGCGTATATTTTAGTAATCACTTAGCTAAGCTGACTTAGTTACGTGGATTCTACGCAATGTTTGTTTTTTTTGCTTCCCTCTGGAATATGTAGAGAGTGGGTCGTATGCCCACCTCCCTTGTTCTCTGTAAAGCACATTGTGTTGCCTCTGGGTATGAAATGCGCTATACAAATAAAGCTTTGATTGATTGATTGATGAAAAGAAATCAACTCTATATGAATTTCTATTAATTAACTTAACACTATTTATTTATTAACCATGGATTTCTTTGTGTAATGTAACTGTTTTATATGTAGGCTATCTTAACCTGGGTTAACTTAAATCTACATTTTGCTATTCATAGCAGTACAGTAGTTTAGTAATAAGTTTAATAGCCAACCAGTGTCTACCAGTCACTCACTCAAAGCATCTTCTGGGTGCTGGGAGTGGGTGTCTAGATCAGAGGGGGGCACAGCTGATTCTGTGAGTAGCAGCACATAAAGGTTTTAAAAAGACATGTCAACAGGACTGGCTAGCTAACATAGCACATTATAATTTAAGCATTCATGCGAGTGGAAACATGTGTCCTGGCTGCTGCTACTGGATTTTTATGTATTTATTTGCACGGGAAGTATTTGCAAGTGTGCCAGCTGGCAAGCTAGCCAACAGTAGCCACCTCACTAGAACAGTGCAGTGGTTGAGGCTGGCTAGTGAAAGCTAGCTTACTAGAACTGTAGTAGCTGTCTAGTTAATCTGTCATTTAGTTAATGGTAGCGTAATGTTATCTAGCAGCTAGCTTACCAGGACAGTAGTTGGCTGGTTGCTAACACTAGCTCCTAGCTGTATAGTTAATGGTAGCTAACGTTATCTAGCAGCTAGCTTACCAGAACAGTAGTTGGCTGGTTGCTAGCACTGTAGCTAGCTGTCTAGTTAATGGTAGCTAACGTTAGCTAGCAGCTAGCTAACCAGATCGAGTTGTTACCAGAACATAAGCTTACTAGCTAACGTTAGCTACCTAGCTTAGCACTTTCTTCACACACTAGGCTAACGATGTGTATGATTTAACGTTAGGCTATTAGTGCTAGTATTTGACAGCCAGCCTGTATAGTGACGTTATTGTCAAAAGAGGTGAAACTTGCTAGCATGAACCATGGCATGGACCAAACCATTTAAGAAGGGGGATATTGCTCAGTAAATTAAAACTTTTTTCATCTGTATTGCATTATTTGTGGCTTAATTTGAATTGTGATGCAGCATTAGTGTGACTGATCTACATGCAGAATAATTTCATCATAGAAAGAGGGACCTCTTTTTTTGTGGGCCCTGCTTGCTAGTGGGCCCTTATAATCATGATCACCTTTCACCATACGCGCAGTTTGACTTTTTGATCAGGGGGGGCAGTCAGTCCCAGCCCCCCCCCCCCCCTTCAAATAGGGCTTATAGTGGTAAAAATACGGTCTTCACTGGTGAATGCAGGTGGGTAGACCGGTGCGGCCTACACTGTCCACAACCGGCTCTGACCCGAGGGGGCGGAGTCTCGCCACCACACCACTATCACGCCACGGACCACACAACATAGCCTCTGAGGTGGCTAGAAACACATGGTCTTCGCTGGAGGGTGCATGGAGATTGCCAAGAGGTCACTGTACTGTCCCTGACGGGTTGTGACCCAAGGAGGCGGAGTCTTGCCACCTCGCCACTACCACGCCACAGACCCCACAACTCAGCCCCTGAGTGAGCTAGAGACAAACAGGCTTCACCAGTGGGTGCAAGGAGATTGCCCAGAGGTCAATGCACTGCCCCCGACCGGCTCTCACTCGAGGGGGCGGAGTCTTTCCACCACGCCACTATCCACGCCATGGACCACAGAACTCAGCCCATGTGGGCTAGAGACACACGGTCTTCACCATCTGGTGCATAGAGATTGCCCAGAGATCACTGTACTATCCCCGACAGGCTTCCAAGCTTTTAAGCTATACATTCCATCATTTATTCCATCTTTCAGCTTTCACAGTATTACTCTATTGCTCATCTTTCAAGCTAAAGGCTCAGTTCAAGGCTTAAACTACTCAGGTTAAAAAGTTTAAAAGTATTTAATTTCTTAGCTTCTTTAGGTAATGCAGTTCCAATTCTGCCAGTTTCACATTTCAGCTAAGCTTCCAGGTTTTCCAGCCTACAAGCTTTTTAGCAATATATTCCATCATTTATTCCATGTTCCAGCTTTGACAGTATTACAGTTTATCTTCCAGCTTTTGTAGCAATGTATTTAAGTTTTTAGCTCCTTTAGGCAATGCAATTCAGCTTCCAATTCTGCCAGTTTCACATTTCAGCTTCCAGGTTTTTCAGCTTCTAATCTTTTTAGCAATACATTCCATCATTACAGTGTAACAGTTTATCTTCCAGCTTTTGTAGCAATGTATTTAAGTTCTTAGCTGCTTTATGTAATGCACTTCAGCTTCCAATTCTGCCAGTTTCACAGTTCAAATAAGCTTCAAGGTTTTTCAGCTTCCAGGCTTTTCAGCTTTCAGGATTTTCAGCCGTTCAGGTGTGATGCATTTGACATTTCAGATTTTTCACATTCATGCATTAAATGAAATTTAATAAGGCGTCAGACCTCTACATTAAAACGTTCACACACCTGTCTGAAAGTGCCAATCAAGTGATTTACAGTGATTTTAGAAAGTTGGTGGTTTTGTCAAAAGAGCCTCGCAAACCGTGACGTCAACGAGCGCCCTTGTGACGTGAGCCAGGAGGGGTATAAAAGCCAGAGAGCGACAGAGGAAGAGCAGCCAGAGAGCGACAGAGGAAGAGCAGCCAGAGAGACAGAGGAAGAGCAGCCAGAGAGCGACAGAGGAAGAGCAGCCAGAGAGCGACAGAGGAAGAGCAGCCAGAGAGAGAGAGAGGGGGACATCTCCCGCTCTCTCCCTGGCTCTCTCCCAGTGGGCCAGAGAGAGAGAGAGAGGAGAAGGAGATATCATCTTGACATCTCCTCTTCCTCCTCCCCCCTTTCAGGATCACAGAGAGAGACTCGGTTCTTTCTCAGTGAGCCAGAGAGGGCGGGGTGGAGATGTCTAGATGGTATCTCCTTCTCCTCTCTCTCTCTCTCTGGACCACTGAGAGAGAGTCAGGGAGAGAGAGAGAGATGTCCTCTTCCCTCTCTCTCCTCTTCCCTGGCTCGGAGGAGGAGGCGGTGGTGGTGGCAAATTATAAAAACTAAATAAAAAATGATTTTAATCATAAAAACTGATTCTGATTCTCATTGTAAGCTATAGTGTTGTTATTAAGATATCCATGTTAGCATATAGGAGTACTTTTACTATAGTTACTGTTAGCACTTCAGACTTAGGGGCAGGGCAGCCTCAGCTGGAGACCAGACCTCCACCTCTGACCAGACCCCCACCTCTGACCAGCCCTCCACCTCTGACCAGCCCTCTACCTCTGACCAACCCTCCACCTCTGACCAGACCCCCACCTCTGACCAGACCTCCACCTCTGACCAGCCCTCTACCTCTGACCAACCCTCCACCTCTGACCAGACCCCCACCTCTGACCAGACCTCCACCTCTGACCAGCCCTCTACCTCTGACCAACCCTCCACCTCTGACCAGACCCCCACCTCTGACCAGACCTCCACCTCTGACCAATATTCTGCAAGAATTAGTTTGAATATGTTTTAGAATTATATTCACACAGGGATCAAATTGTCCGTTACGGGGTTGAATTCAAAACAACTTAGGTGACAAAGAAATGCCTAATAATGTTTGGGATTTCATGACTAAAGTGGGTAAAAGTATTTTCTCAGAGGTTTAAATAGTCCTTTATCAGATGCAATGTTCAGAAACACAATTATTTGTGGTATTTTTTTTCAAAACCCAGACAACCCAATGTGCACCGAATTCAGAGAATCACCCATTAGCAGTAGGCGATATGTCCGGCTGCGGCAGCAAGCCCACCTCACATTTTTCCAGGAAATGTACTTTCTAGTTGATTATGTAACTTGATTATGTGACATCAATTCAATGGAGAGGTAGCTTCTGGGTAGCCTCAGATTTGGGGGAGGTACTGTACAAAAAAGGTATAGCCTACAAGCCTAGCATCGCGTCACTGAGTTAAGTAGCCAATGAGAGCGGAGCTACGGAATCAAGCTTGAGCTCCACATGGCTACATAAACATGACGGCATGCACGGCAGCCGGGGCTCGATAGGCATCGTCATGTAAGTTAGAGAAAATGCAGTCAAACGTTATATTTTCATTTCCGTTCAGTAGGCCTAGTTGTTGAATACACCACTAAATCAGCTGACAAATCATGATCATTTGCTAGCTGTTTGTGTTTGTCGCTGAGACGGTTGGTCCGCAGTGTCCCATGGTGGTAAAATGTTCTTTATTTTTTATTTTTTAAACAGCGATTACAACAATGGAGACCCTAAGTGAAAATCAAGAGCTGACAGAAAAAAACTCGAGTTTAAGTTCAGAGTCCTCGGATATCTCGCCCACGCCAGAGAGCACTGTAACGTTACGTGGCCCGGCCGGTGATGACTCTCTCCGAAGACATGCAGAGGTAGCCCATACAATGGCCGCTCCTGTATCCACCGGCCCCGAAACGGCGAGCAATCAACCTGCAACTACCTCACAATCAACTCCATGCACCGCCGAAACGGCTCCAAACTTAATAAACACGACACCGGTGGTGACAGGAGCTAAACCGAGCGGTAGCGGACAACCTCCGCAAGTTGTTAGACCACCTATGACCCGAGTGGCAACCGTTGCCCAAGCTCCGGGAAAGGCTCTAATTCTAGCCGTACCTAGAGCAGCAGCTCCACAGACAACAGCAGCAGCACGACCCCCACTAAACCTCCTGACCACATCCGTGCAGCTGCCAGCGAACTTCCAGATCCCGCCAGGTGTGCATGTTGAGCCCTTGACGGGTTAAAGTGGAGTGCCAGCGTTGAGGCACTTTGATGTCGTCTTGTTTTGTTGTTGGCAGGTATGGTCCTCGTCCGCAGTGATAGTGGTCAGCTGATGCTGGTTTCACAGCAAGCTCTGGCCCAAGCCCAACAGAGCAGAGCCTCCTCCAGTCATGCTAGCAGACCACCAGCACCACAGGTAATCGCTTGTGTGATCTAGTCTTGGCAACAATGGAATGTGTATGATATCACTTGGCGTGTGTGAGCGTGTGAGCGTGTGTGTGTGTGTGTGTGCGTGTGTGAGCGTGTGTGTGTGTGTGTGTGTGTGTGTGTGTGTGTGCGTGCGCGCGCGTGTGTGTGCGTGTGTGTGTATGTGTGTGTGAGCGTGTGTGTGTGTGCGGCCAAGAAAAAAATGTCCTCGAGTCCTAGTATAATGGTGGCGGTTAGAGGTTGGTTGGTTAAACTCACTCCTTTTGGTGCAGCGGTTAGTGTGTCCGACTCACAAGCGCGAGAGCTCGTAGAAGTGTGGTATCGAATCCCTGGGCAATCCCTTAACATGGGTTATGTGTGTATGTAACCCATGTACGTACGTGTGTGTGTTTCAGCTGTAATGCTCTCTTGACCGAAGCAGACCTATATGTTAACAGCGGGTTGTTCTTGCAGGTGCCTGTGACAGGTACCACCAGAAAAGCGGAGTGTGTGTCTGTGATCAGAGCGCCGCCCGCCCCCAGCGGCACCCATGTAAACAACGCAGGACAGAAGACACCTGTGATGAAGGTAAAAAAAAAAAACTGAGCTCAATTATGTCTTGTGTGTGTGTTTACATGCAGTTTTAAACAACGCTTGTTGTCTGTTGTGGCTTGTTCTTGCGTTGCTAAAGGTGACGGGAGTTGCTCCCAGCCCGTCGGTAGTCCAGACATCACAGCCTGTGGTGCGGACAGTATCTCAGTCCAGCCCTGTGATGACCTCCACCACCACCACCACCAAAACTCATGACCCTAAAGACACAAAGTATTTTTTTTTTCAGATAGCCTTCCGAAATCTAGTCGCCAATTGGAAAATTTACCTGCATTTGGCCGGTGGCAGGTGTTCATTTTCAGCCCTGCCTATAACCATTGTTTGGTGGTTCATTCAACTCTTGTCATGTTACTCTTTTGCCCTTCAGGATGGGAGCGTAGAACCCGAGGAGTTCACCAACCGTCTTTATCGTGAGCTCAAGTCCTCTCCTCAGCCTTACCTGGTGCCTTTCCTCAAGGTGATACCGACGGATGATAGGCTACTGGCCCGTACAGACTACACAATATTTTTGTCTTTCACGATGGTCACCATGTTAGATTAGGCGATCGCAGTTGCATATAAGTCTTGCCTTGTCGTGGCCGGGACACTGGCAACACTACTGTACACGAATGACCGCGACAAATCATCGTATGCTGTCTTTCACGACCATGCGCATCATATTGCGAGTTCTGGTAGTTCAGTCAGGAAATGATCAGTCATTGAAGAAGTATTGAATGCGCTGTGTTCAAGCTATACTCGAAATGATGGTGTCAGGGTGTTATGCCAAATAATTCAGACTCCCCGGCAGAATTTGACTCCCCTTCACTAGGTTATCTTTGAGTTTTTTAAGTTATGTTTTGACTGCCGAAATTATGATATGTAGGCTACCACAACTAGGCTATATCTGCCTCATTAAAACTACAGTTGATACAGTTGAAGTATTAAGTTTTCATCTGGGATTCATCCCTTTTTATCTACCAACTCAGTAGGCTACTATCCAGTGACCTAGAGATGTAGGCTAGCCACAATAAATGTGAGGAGGGATAAATAATATGACTTTATAAGAATGTAGGCCTATTACTTGTAAACTATTACAGGTTCCTATTCCAAGTGTTCTCGTAGTTGATTATCATGGATGTTATAGCAGTAGCTAGCCATAGGTTCGGATTGCAATGTGTCATCTTAAAACTTAAAATAGCCTTGCTTTTTGTGACAAGTTTCTCCTCTTGTGATGTCCTGGTCTTTGCCGAGTGGTAAAAACTGTAAACACTAATTTTGTCAGAAGGAGAGCGCAGATCGAACTAAACGCAAAGGGGAGTGGGATTCTGCCAGCGAGTCCGAATTCGGCGCAAGGAATAAAAATAAAATAAAGAAAAAACGATTGCGATCCCGTTCCTGGGTGTCTCCAAGAGGACAGTATGGGCTGTCTATCCTTCAAGGAGAACTTGAGGTAACGGATGTATTAATGTTTAAAGAACACTGTTATCCTATTGGTCAACGTCAAGGTACGTCGTAGGCATAGTCACAGGAGACATCAGACTAGGCAGGAAAATACTAGAAATTCTGACATGATAGACTTTTCGTCAGGGTGTCGTAGGGTGTCCCAGACGTCAAATTGCTGATCTTCGATCACACTACAAGGCTTTTCGTCGTTCCCGACATTCCTAATCAGGCCCGACGCTGGACACTTTGTCGGCGACAAAAAATCGGCCCAAAATTGGGCTGAATTCATGTAGTCTGTACGGGCCATTACACACCCCAGCCAGGGACACCATCCATAACCATCTCACAGTCTAGTCTGACACACCCCACTCACAATCCAACCATCTCACAGTCTAGTAACACACCCCAATCAGGGACCCCATCCAACCATCTCACAGTCTAGTAACACACCCCAATCAGGGACCCCATCCAACCATCTCACAGTCTAGTAACACACCCCAATCAGGGACCCCATCCAACCATCTCACAGTCTAGTAACACACCCCAATCAGGGACCCCATCCAACCATCTCACAGTCTAGTAACACACCCCAGTCACAATCCAACCATCTAGTAACACACCCCAGTCAGGGACCCCATCCAACCATCTCACAGTCTAGTAACACACCCCAGTCAGGGACCCCATCCAACCATCTCACAGTCTAGTAACACACCCCAGTCAGGGACCCCATCCAACCATCTCACAGTCTAGTAACACACCCCAGTCAGGGACCCCATCCAACCATCTCACAGTCTAGTAACACACCCCAGTCAGGCACACCATCCAACCATCTCACAGTCTAGTAACACACCCCAGTCAGGCACACCATCCAACCATCTCACAGTCTAGTAACACACCCCAGTCAGGCACACCATCCAACCATCTCACAGTCTAGTAACACACCCCAGTCAGGCACACCATCCAACCATCTCACAGTCTAGTAACACACCCCAGTCAGGCACACCATCCAACCATCTCACAGTCTAGTAACACACCCCAGTCAGGCACACCATCCAACCATCTCACAGTCTAGTAACACACCCCAGTCAGGGACCCCATCCAACCATCTCACAGTCTAGTAACACACCCCAGTCAGGCACACCATCCAACCATCTAGTAACACACCCCAATCAGGGACCCCATCCAACCAGCTCACAGTCTAGTCTAACACACCCCAGTCAGGGACCCCATCCAACCATCTCACACTCTAGTCTCCCCCTTGGTCCTATCACTGTTCTCACATCTTTCCCTTTCATTTTGTCTCTAGAAAAGTCTGCCTGCTGTGAGGCAGCTCACCCCGAACCCACAGCTCTTCATCCAGCAGGTTGACCTCCCCAAGCCCCAGGCTCTGCCGTACAAGGCCCCGATCTCCACCCCCACCGCCCGCGCCCCTACCCCTCTGTCCGCTAACATCAAGCCCTCCACCTTCAGGACAAGCGGTGGCGGCCATATCGTCAAGCCTAGCCAGCTGGTAACGCCACTCAGGGCCGCTCTGTCTCAAATCATAGTCTTTGGTTCAGGCCTGTTTTTACATGCTCTGTATCTGTCTGGAGGCTCTCACTCTCCGCTGTTGCACTGTCTACAATCTTTATTCATGTTTATGATAATCCACTTTCTCCACTACGCACAAACCAATAAGTGTGTGGAGTTTCTGGTTCGCTGTTGCGTTGCAGCCCACTTGTGTTTGTGCTTTGTCTTCATTGTCGACCGCCATGCCGAGGCCTAATCTGTTTAGAGAGCAAGCTGTGGAGAACTAACCGCATTCCAGCTGCTGGTCCCCAAATCAGTAGTCTCATCAGCGGCCTGCAGACAGGGCACAGATGCACTGCTTTACCACTTTAGATAGAAAACTCATAATATGGAGCAATCGAATTGCTTCTCTGGTTCTCTGTAACGTTTTTTTTCTCATTAAGTGTGCGTATGTGTGCGTGTGTGTGTGGTGCGCCTTGTGCCCCTCAGGTGATCCAGCATCCCAGGGGAGTTGCCGTTAAGCAAGCTTTGACATCATCACCACCGTCACATATGTTTCTATCTGTGCAGAACAGGGCCGTGCCCAAACCCACGGTCATCCAGGCTGGACAGTACCACACAGGTAAAAACATGCCCGTCCTTACCGTACAAAGGCATGTGTCCGGCAAGGTGTGTGTGACCTCTGAACGCCTTTTCTTCCTAGGGGCTTTTGTCAGACGACCCCCACTTCAGGCCCCAGCCCCTTCCAACCAGATCCACAGCGGGGGCTACTACAGGTAGCACACACAACTTGGGGGGGGATCTGCTTTTGCAAGCTCAGACTTCCGGATCGTTCCCTGTATGTGTGAGGTTAGTGGGCCGGTTGGTCAGTTGTGTTTTCGCCACAGGGAGGATGACGACATAAACGACGTGGCCTCCATGGCCGGCGTCAACCTGAGCGAGGAGAACGCCCGCATCCTGGCCACCAACTCTGCCATGGTGGGCTCTGTGGTCCGGTCCTGTCGAGACGAGCCCTTCCTTCCTCCCGCTCCGCTGCTCACACGCATCCTCCACACTGGTACCCACAATGCCCCTGTCCCCTCCCACTTCACAAAAGAGCGGATACATATCTGTCTCTCTATTCGCCTTATTCACCTCAGCTGCAATATTGGTCAGTCTGACGTAATGAGGGGTGCGGATGCGGAAGTGCCCGTTGACTTCAATGTTAAAAGTTGGCTGTAAAAACACCACTTCAAGAACCGAAATAGTCAAAATAACAGGTTGAATACACTATCGTCATTATACTAACTCATCATTACCAGACTCCCATTGTTTTTCACTGCCGTTGTTTTCGCATTTGGAAATACATGGGAGGGAATTCAGCTGACGGCTAACTATGGCTCATTCACCTCCATGTATTTCCAAACGCGAAAACAACGGCATTGAAAAACAATCAGAGTCTGGTAATGATGAGTTTGTAACTCCGATAGTGTATTCAGCCTATTTTGACTATTTTGGTTCTTGAAGTGGTGTTTTTACAGCAAACTTTTAACATTGAAGTCAACGGGCACTTCCGCATCCGCACCCCAGACTGACCAATATGGCTGCCAGGTGAATAAGGCGAATTAACCTAATCATCTATATCTAATCTGTCTGACACAGACTCCGCTTACCATCTCCCACTTACCAATAAGAGGTGCTGCTAATATTGTTCCCACTAACCAGTAAGAGTTGCAGGAGTCCATGTTTAAGAGGTGCCGTAATGGAGTCTAGTTAGGGATGACCAGGCTGTGGACAGACTGGCCAACACTGGCCTGCTCCACTCGGTCACCAGTAGGGTGCAGTGTTGAACTGGGAAAAGTAGGTCTGCAGACTAGATTCGTCTGCCTGACCTAACATACAGCAGTGTGATACGAACGGGGTGATGAGATATTCCATATTATGCAACCCCCCCCCCCCCCCCCCCCCTCCAGGCAGTGCTTTGGGCGTGTCCGACGTGGGTCCAGATGTGGTCAGCCTGGTTTCTCACGCCACTCAGGAGCGCCTCCGGGACATGCTGGAGAAAGTCACTGCAGCGGCGCAGCACCGCAAAATGGCCCTCAAGGTACCCTATCCTGATACACACACACACACACACACACACACACACACACACAGGTGTACTGTTGATGTGCTCTTAAAAAATATTGGCTGTATTATGTGTTCACAGGATGATGTCTGCCACACGCAGGTGACCGACGTGCGTTCCCAGCTCCGCTTCCTGGAGCAGCTGGAGCGGCTGGAGAAGCAGAGGAGAGACGAGGAGGAGAGGGAGACGCTGCTCCGCATCGCCAAGGTAACCGCAAAGGGCTCCCATGATGCAACACCTCTCCAGCATGGTGAAAGAGAACCGTCGAGTGATCATAGTGATATTTTTGTGCTTTTTCTTTTCGTTTTCTAACCTCGCTTAAACACCAACTTTCCATTGCTGAAACACCAAATTTCCCCATAAGGGGATCAATAAATCTATCAATTGATTGACTTTGTCTGCCTCCTCTGTGTCTACTCGCACACTCGTACAGACGCAGGCGGTAGGCTCAGGTTCTGTCTGCTCTCGCCCCACAGAGTCGGTCACACACGGAGGATCCCGAGCAGCAGCTGCTGAAACAACGAGCCAAAGAGGTACCAGTCAGTGTTTAGTGTACAGTACACACGCATGCTAACGAGTGAGGTCTCTCCATGGCACTGGCAGAAATACACAAAATCTGTTTTGTCTACTACACACGCCCAGTCTCTGTACCCCCTTCCTAGCCCCAGAGAAGATGCTGCACTAACTGGAGCTTATTGAGCCTTTTTCTGGGTCTGGAGTCTTGGGCCTGCAGCACCCGTGATACGGAATCAAATTAAAACATGGTTTGAGTGTGAGTGTGTGTATGTCTTGGTTCAGTTAATATCGGCTACCTTGATTACACTGTGATCTAGTGCTACCACATCGAATCACAGATGGGGGTTAAAGCCAGTAGATGCAGTCTGAGGTACGTCAGCGGTTCAGGGGCTCAGCGCGAGGTCTCACGGGCGAGGTCGCCGACTTTGACTACACCCTGCGACCGCAGTTCTGTATCTTCCTAAGATACTCAACTATCGGGGCAGGCGTATCATTTTTACACTGTATTTTACTTGATTTCTTATCTTTTATCTTTATTCTTCCATCTTATTTTCCTGCTTTTTGTTTATTTTATGTCTCTTTTTATGTGAAGACTCTGAACACTCCGCGCATGTACATTCTCTGTTGTCGTTTTGAGCTGCATTTATTTGTATGAAAGGTGCTATACAAATAAGTGATTTATTATTAGGGCCCGAGCACTGGCGGTGCGAGGCCCTATTGTATTTCGAAGGATTATTATTCTCCTACCTTCTTCTTCCAAAACAAATGCCTTTTTGGCGGCCTAAACATTGATGAAAACGAAGAAAACTTTGCAGATACGTCAGTCCCAATGAAAAATTTGATAATTCATGGGTGACGGAAATGGGCGTGGCAAAACGGCTCAAGAGCGCCCCCTGGAAAATTTTAAATGGCGAGCCCCACCTTTCAGTTTGATGTAGGCGAACGAAATTCGGAGGGCATATGTAGTTCATCGAGACGCACTAAAATGTCTCTTGGAGCTATACCCAACATGCAACAGGAAGGCCGCCATTTTGCTTTTAATGTGCCATTTTGTCCTTGTTTTGACCATTTCCATGCCTCGTACTTCGACGAACTCCTCCTACAGATTTCATCCGATCAACTTCATATCGGGTCAGCTTAATCTTAAGACCTTTGTGATCAAAAGTTATCAAAAAAATTGAGTTTTCACCAAACACCCTTGCCGTGGCGCCCCGCCAAAGTTTGACATTTCGCCATAAAACACGAAGTCATCATAACTCCTCCATACATTATCCAATTCGTCCGATATATCTCACGCTTCATGACGGTTCTGTCCTGAACACATCTATGTGTCAGTATTGCGTCATACTTATAGCGCCACCTATTGGTGAAACAGGAAGTCCTCATAACTCCTCCATACATTATCCGATTTGTCCGATTTATCTCACGCTTCATGACGGTTCTGTCCTGAACACATCTATGTGTCAGTATTGCGTCATACTTATAGCGCCACCTATTGGTGAAACAGGAAGTCCTCATAACTCCTCCATACATTATCCAATTTGTCCGATTTATCTCACGCTTCATGACGGTTCTGTCCTGAACACATCTATGTGTCAGTATTGCATCATACTTATAGCGCCACCTATTGGTGAAACAGGAAGTCCTCATAACTACTACATACATTATCCAATTTGTCTGATATATCTCACGCTTCATGACGGTTCTGTCCTGAACACATCTATGTGTCAGTATTGCGTCATACTTATAGCGCCACCTATTGGTGAAACAGGAAGTCCTCATAACTCCTACATACATTATCCAATTTGTCCGATATATCTCACGCTTCATGACGGTTCTGTCCTGAACACATCTTTGTGTCAGTATTGCATCACACTTATAGCGCCACCTATTGGTGAAACAGGAAGTCCTCATAACTCCTGCATACATCATCCGATTTACACCAAATTGCTGACGCTTCATGAAGGTCACCTTCTGAACACATCTATGCATCGGTATTGAAGGTCACATCTTGAACACTTCTGTAAGTCAGTATTGCGTCATACCTACAGCGCCACCTACTGGTCAAACAGGAAGTACTCATAACTCCTACATACGTTATCCGATTTACTCAACATTTCTCACGCTTCATCAAGGTACCGTCCTGAACACATCTATGCTTCGGTATTGAGTCACGCTTAGAGCGCCACCTACTGGTGACAGGAAGTTTCTCTCAGTGCTGCACACCGAAATAGCACACCCTTTAACGGCGCCAAATCCCGACACGCGTGGGGTGCGAGGGCCCGCTCACTGCTGCTCGCAGCCCTAGTTATTATTATTGTGCGTTTATCTCAGCCTGACCCTGACAATATTTCTCCATTAAATGAGTTCATACTGTACAGTGTTTCATCTGTCTGGTCTTTCTATGGGTCTTCTACCTGCACCTTGCTGTTTGTAGTCAGTAGATATCTGTTCCTCTCATCTCTCTGGTTCCAGCTGCAGCAGATGGAGCAGTCCCAGCAGCAGTACCGACAGGCCAACCTCACCGCCCTGGCGGCCATCGGCCCCCGCAGGAAGACACCGCTGGTCTCAACAGGAAGCCAGGTACGCTACGCCTATCATCTGTCTGTGTGTGTGTGTGTATGTGTGTGTGTTTGGGACCCGCATGTTCTGGTGTGTTCCGGGCCACGCCTGTATCGGATGTCGACGTCGAGGAACCCTCAGAGACGGGCGGCGGAGCAGACACACGCAGGACTGTTTGTTTTAGCTTAAGGAGTCTGATTCTCCCGTTTATCATTCCTTCCCCTCCAGGCGGCGAGTTCAGAAACGAGGCGCTGCTGTATAACTGCAGACGTTTAACTAGTGCCTTTGAACTCCATTACCCAGAGGACCCTGTTGCCTGCGGAGCCGCTCCTGCTCCTCCTCCCTCTTTCCTCTGCACGCTACAGGGCCTTCCTTTCTGCCTTCACCGCCTGGCCTGTCTGCTGCAGGGGATACCAACAGGGGAAGCTGGGTAAAGGGGTGTCAAACCTTTCAGTTGAATCCCCCCCCCTCCCTCTCTCTCTCAGGCTGGAGGGGCTGGCTCCTGTGTGTCAGCGCTGCAGAGGGCTGGCCTGCCGAAGGTGACCCGTGTCACTCTGAAGGACCTGCAGTTCTGTATGGAGCAGGACCCTGCTCTGTGTCGCTCCCTCACCCTGTATAAAGCACTGCTCAGGTAGCCTCTGTTATAGTGCACACTGTCCTGTATTGCCCCTTGCTCAGAAAACCGATGTGCCTTAATACTTTCTAAGATTATTTTATTATTATTATTATTATTATTATTTCCCAATTAATATATTTGTATTTTGAATGGTTGTTTCCTTTGTCTTCCTTTGTCCTGCTGATGGATGTCAGTTTTCTGAAGATAATTTTGGTGTCAGTTACCAGGACCAACATTACCCTGTTTGACTGAATGAGCTTGATGTTTAATATAGCACTTATTTACACTGTACTGTCTGTGGGAGTTTTTTTAAACAATATTTTGGGGAGATTTAATTATTTTTCCACAAAATCAACAACAACTAGTGCTGCGAGCAGCAGTGAGCGGGCCCTCGCACCCCACGCGTGTCGGGGTGTGGCGCCGTTAAAGGCTGTGCTATTTCGGTGTCCAGTACTGAGAGAAACTTCCTGTCACCAGTAGGTGGCGCTCTAAGTGTGACTCAATACCGATGCATAGTTGTGTTCAGGACGGTACCTTGATGAAGCGTGAGAAATGTTGAGTAAATCGGATAACGTATGTAGGAGTTATGAGGACTTCCTGTTTCACCAGTAGGTGGCGCTGTAAGTGTGACTCAATACCGACACATAGATGGGTTCAGAAGGCGACCTTCATGAAGCGTCAGCAATTTGGTGCGAATCGGATGATGTATGCAGGAGTTATGAGGACTTCCTGTTTCACCAATAGGTGGCGCTATAAGTATGACGCAATACTGACACATAGATGTGTTCAGGACAGAACCTTCATGAAGCGTGAGATATATCGGACTAATTGGATAATGTATGGAGGAGTTATGAGGACTTCCTGTTTCACCAGTAGGTGGCGCTGTAAGTGTGACTCAATACCGACGCATAGATGTGTTCAGAAGGTGACCTTCATGAAGCGTCAGCAATTTGGTGCAAATCGGATGATGTATGCAGGAGTTATGAGGACTTCCTGTTTCACCAATAGGTGGCGCTATAAGTATGACGCAATACTGTCTCATAGATGTGTTCAGGACAGAACCGTCATGAAGCGTGAGATATATCGGACAAATTGGATAATGTATGGAGGAGTTATGAGGACTTCCTGTTTCACCAATAGGTGGCGCTATAAGTATGACGCAATACTGACACATAGATGTGTTCAGGACAGAACCTTCATGAAGCGTGAGATATATCGGACAAATTGGATAATGTATGGAGGAGTTATGAGGACTTCCTGTTTCACCAATAGGTGGCGCTATAAGTATGACGCAATACTGACACATAGATGTGTTCAGGACAGAACCTTCATGAAGCGTGAGATATATCGGACTAATTGGATAATGTATGGAGGAGTTATGAGGACTTCCTGTTTATTCTGCTCCTCTTTCCTGCATTCACTGCGACCTCTGGGCACCCTGCTTTGCTCAACTTGGTACGGTAGTTTCCCATTTTAAATTTAAGGCTGGTCTTCCATCCATCAAAGCCAGTCCTACTGCCTGACTCTCTGAGACATGGGTGAGTGGTTATGAGAGCCTCAGCTGCCTTACCAATTTCTTCTCCACTTGGGTATGCCTTGAAACTATAGATGGTTGCAGCCATATTTTCAAGAATGTCATGCCTTTGGGATCTTGTCACTGTAGTCGTCTTTCCAGTGTTGTCAAAAGCAGTGTGTCCCTGTCGAAGCTTGAACTCTACCTCATGGGAGAAAGTGGGAACTGGAAATGAATCTGGCCACTTCTTGAGGCGGTCTGGGGTGGATGACGTAGTAGAGAGTATTTCTGTGTCTGCAGTTGAGTTTGAGCTTGCATCACTGTCTGACCTAACTACTTTAATCACAGCTTTCTGTGGCAGCTCCTCAATGTCGTCCAGAACACACAGCTGTCCATCAAAATCTGGGTCTTCATATTGAAGAGTAAAGTTGAAATCAAAGTTAAATTTATCTTGCACGAGTTTCTTCAACTCATCCACAGACTGAGGGCGGGAGGCAATGGTCATCTTTCGTGCAATGTCTGTTGTAATGTGGACACGAAGTATCATGGGGTTGTGTGGAGGTACCGCCATCTGAGGGAGAGAGAAAAAAAGCAGCATATTACGGTGGGGTCAGTTTCCAGTGCAATATGATGTGCGAGCTCACAACGGTTTAATTTTAACTATCTCAGCAACTGTTCTGGGAAAAAGTCTGATTAATCAGTCTAAAATTCTATAAGCAACTCATGTGAACACCCTAATCGAAATAGTCTTATTTAGAATAAGGCCAATAGTATATAAACTCGGGTAAATTAATATCAAATGAGCGTGGAACCGTGGGGAACTCACCGTACTCACTGCAGTGGAATGAATCTCTTGGGGGTCAGTAGCAGTCTCCCTCCAATGGAGTATGCAGAGAGGGTTACGGTGTCATTAAGGTCTGATAATGAATGGACAGAGAGGTTGCTTGAGTAAAGTTCATAGGAGCGAAGATGCTCCACATAGCATGACCTATACTTCCTACAAAGAAAGTTAACATTGTTGTTAACAAGGAAGATCTGCTCAATCTTGCAAAATTGAGGGAGTCCACCATCCATTCCCACAGACACATACATACCAACAGAGTAATCAGTGCCATCCACAGTAACCTTTGATGTGCTGTATATTGTGTTGCTGTCTGTTTCTTGCTCAACAAACGTTCTTGCTACTTCAGGTAGTGACGCAACCAGGACAGAATTAACACTTGATGTCTGTGTATGTGGTTTGAAGAATGATGGTGCAATATGCCACCATATGTTGATGCTTGGTAGCCAGTGTTTTTAGCACATTCTTGAAGTTGTGTGTGTGATGTATGACGTTTTTGAAAAAACGGTGTTTCCCCTCAAAACGCATAGTCCAGAGGTGTACAAGAGGCCCATACCGTCTAATGAGCTCTGGGTAGTGCTCAACATAGTGGTGCTTGGGACGTAGTCTGAACTCTGGAAAGACCTCGTGGAGAATCTGTCTGTGATCACTTATTTTAGACTGCAAGTACTGGATAGTTTCATCTGTAAATGTTGGGGATAAAACCATCTCTACCACTTCTTTCAAATCCATTAGCACTGCCCATGCTGCATCGCCTTCTGGAACTTTACTACCAACCATCAAAGGGAGTAGTCTAAGCACTGTGGCATTTTCATGTCCATTTCCACCGATAGTTCTTTTGGCAGCAAATGTCTTTGGGACTGGCTTTGGTTTGTCTGCTTTGTCAGTATACTGATATGGAAATGAAGCTATTTTCTCATTTAGATACTCAAGAGTGAAATACTTCAGATCTATCATCTTATTGATGCAAAGAGCCAGCTCAACAGGTACAATACCCTCAAAAAGGTCATGAAGCACATCAGGAGGAAAACCAGTGGTTGGGTGAAAATATTCCAAACTCTGGCGCAATACACAATCTGCCTTCACACCAAACTGGCTCTGACCATCCCCATTCACAACACTCTGCACAATAACATCATGGTCTTCTTTTGTTCTTAACGAAAACTCTCCCTCTGCAACCTCATGTGTCTGAAACTGGTCTCGTGTGGCTGTACAGAATCTACAGACATATTCAGCACTGAAGGACTCTATAAAGCCAGCCAACCCATGGGCCCCCAGATTGTCAGCTGCAACGCAAAAGACAGTGCCCTGAACAGACTGCCCAATGGACTCAATGAACACACCATTATGTTCAAGAGTGCAAATATCTTGCAACAAAGGTCTTAGCACACTTCCATAACTGCACCTCTTAAGGTCGGGCACCTTGCATAGGACTGCCAGCTGAATTACATGCGAGGCTGATCGGTATTTACTAGGGAGATTGGCAAGAACCCAATAAACAGCACAGATTTTGTGGATTTTCCGAGACGTTCCCAAAGGATTTGCAAGTTCTAGCTCATCAATATACAAAAGTAAAGACAGTTTAAGCTCTCCCGTGGACAACAATGCATTCTCATTGAAATACGAGCCATCTGCATGTGACATGTAATGACCAGGCTGAGAAACATTTGATTCTTGGATTTTTCTCAGAATATCAGTGTGTTTAAACATTTCCTGAATCATCTGAAGGATTGGTACATACACTGCTGTGTGTCCATGGGGATCTATGGAATACTGCACTGGACGTACAATAGGATAATTTGTCTCAACAAACGTTTTCCTTCGTTTACAAGTTGACAACTCTGCACCCCTTGCAGTTGCACTGGCAAAAACATTACTGGCCATGACTGCATTAACAGCATCATTAAGGGTTTCATCGCTAATCGTGTGGCCGTGCTTCAATAGTACATTACTGAGAGCTTCCTTCACAAGAGGTTGTGACAATGAAAATACGTGACTTAAGTGCTCAACTATTTCCTGTGTAGCTGTATTAGATACATTAAGGACAGTTTGCATTTTCAGGAATAGACCAGCCAGATTATGCTGCAACTGAGCTTGCAACAGGCTAGTGTCACACTCACTATGAGGGGCATCAAGTGCTTCTGCACTTTCAGTGGCACACTCTTCATCAGGGTCAACTAAGTTAGCGACTGGGGGAGTGTTACCCTCTACGCTGGAAATTACATCCCTGACGTCAGAACTAACACCTTCTGTGTGATACCTACTTTTGTGGGTATTAAATGAGGAGTACACATTAGTGCGATAATCACAATTCATGAATGGGCATGCTACCATCTCATGCTGTTTTAAATGGCTCCTTAGATGTCTTAAGAGTGTTGCTTCTGAGAATGGTTGCTGAAATGCACATATGGGACAGGTAAAAGTATTAGTATCTTCCTGACCTACACCATCTCTGGACGTCAGAGGGTGCAATCGTGATATATGTATTTTGAGTGCATTGAATGTCTGAAAAGTGCACAAGCAATCATGATAGAGACATGGCAGTGGACTAATTTTTGAATAATGGCTGTGCTGCACTCGATAGTGCCTAAGTAACTTTGCTCTGGTTTCCACAGATACAGCACACAACTTGCACTTCCACTCCATTGAAAAAAATGAAGACTTTACAGACCTAGTTTAACTTGACCACTATATACAGTAGGTTGGCACCTACCTGTACTCATCTACATCTACAAGAGGGGGGGGGGGTCCTCATCCCCATCCTAATGATATGTGTGTGTGTGTGTGTGTGTGTGTGTGTGCGTGTGTAGGTGCTCCCACCTGTCTGAGCTGGGCTTGATCTAAGAAAGACGATGTGGAGGATGAGGATCACTCAGTCAGTCACTTCCAAAGGGATGGATGAAAATACTGGTGAATGAGAGAAGTAGAGAAGGAGGGAGAGAAAGAGAGAAAGAATTTAAACAAGTTGAAATTTCTTCAAGACATTCAAATTTCATATTTTGGCCTAATTGAAACTAGATAAAATTGCTAACAGAAATTGCAGGTGTATATACACAGGGACATGCACAGATAGACACGAGGTGGTGCTAGAGCACCTGCCCTTTGCCCTCTGGACAAGGCAAGTGCCCTTTTGAAAGTTACTTATTTTTTCTTTTTTTTTTTACAGTGTAGGCCTACTGTATGTGGCCCATGGCGACATCGATCAATTCTCGATTAAAAGCGTGTAATAATGCCCCAAAATGCGTTGTAATTTTGCCAGACCACCCCCCCCCCCACACACACACACACGTACCTGCGGCACACCCGTGCCCCTCCCCTCCCTCTCTTCCTTTGTCGACAGTAAATGCGAAAAGGGGATACAAACGGAGGCGCGCTGCAGCAGCACTGCACACACGTCTCCTCCCTTTCCTTTCCCCATCCAGAGTGCCCGAGTGATGACAGCTAACCAGACAGGTAACAAATAAACAAAACAAGTGTATTGTTTGCCCCCTAAGCCTCAGTTGCCAAACTATAACTTGCATTAATTTGTCTCTGTTGTGAGGTAAGTCTCATACAGCGCCAAACAGCTGAGCCTAAATTAGCCGACTGCCCACCTGCTTAACATGCTAGTTAATCAATTAATGGATTTAACGTGACCACCACACGACCAATGTCGGTAGAATTTGTTGTTGGTACAGCATGTGAAGCTTAAGCTATCAGTATAGCCTACTTAAGCTGAATATTTAGTAGTATGTAGTAACCTTAGGCTTAAAGCAGGGCTGCCAAACACGCATTTCAGCCTCTTCTCGCGCTCACACGCCACGCTTCACAATTCTCACGCGGAGAAATGAGCAACCCCTACATACTAGAGGCCCATAGCCAGGGGTGGATCGAACAAATCGATTACCCCCCCCCCCCCCCCGTCAACAACTCGCGCGACAATAAAAATAGCCTACAAATTATCTGGCAGCAGCCCCCCCCCGCCCCCAACCAACATCTCGCAGCGCAAGGTGCCCTCATTTTTCACTGAGCACCTGCCCCCCAAACTGTCTGTGCACGCCACTGTATATACATAGTAGTTATAGTTTGTAACATACCTCTCTAACACAGAACTTCTGTCACTGTCTAGACTTGTAGCCTTCTGAGCCTGTAAGAGACACACACACAAAGCTACAATCTCCAATCCAAACATTAACAATGGACAGGCCCACCACATAATACAAAATCTAAGACAAGAGTACATATAGAGCACTTTAGGAATAATACGCAGCATTTTCAAACTTCTTACCAAATCAATGTCACCAAGATGGCGAGAGCTAGCACCAGGCAGAAGCTTCCGACGACAATTGCAGGTAGAGAATTGCAGGTACTGAATTCAGTTGACATGCTGCAGTCACCTGTCCTGCCAAGTAAAATGCACGTGAGGAAAGCCACTGCAAGATGATAATTTCACATTGATTTCACTAAATTATAAACCGTAATTTCACTCCCTATTTTACAGTATAATTCCTGATGTGCAATTGTTGTATATGGCTAGCTAATACACGCAAGCTAGCTACTACCAAATACAGCAGCAAACACTAGCAATGTCGTACAGGGACAGCTGTCCCAACCAAAGAGACTAGAATCATATTCTAGTTTCTGTCATAACTTTACTCCCGAGGAGAGCTTCTAGCTAATCAACTAACGTTAGCTTAGCTAGCAAATCCAAGTTCAGCTTGCAAGAGCTAGCTAACTGGCTCGACTCGCACTCAATGCGCCCATCACCTAAGTGTAACGTTACCTATAAACTATAAACCAAGCGAGTGACGATACTGCAAAACAGTTAATTCACCAAATTAAATAATCCGTAATTTTACCCTCTTCCTCAGGGCCGGCCCCTAGCATTTCAGCAGCTCTAGGCGAGATTTGTTGACGGGGGGGGGGGGGGGGGTGCTGCTGCGCGATTTGTTGACGGGGGGGGGGGGGGGGGGGGGTGCTGCTGCGCGATTTGTTAACGGGGGAGGCGCCCGGCGCTGGGCGGAGGCGCCGCATCGCATTGCGAAGCGTAATAGAGACAGTAGGGATTACGGAATGAAATTATTTTAATAAAAATAAAAAATAAATTTTTTTTTTTTTTTTTTGGTGCTCCTTGGCCAGGCGCCCCTTGGCCATTTGGCGCCCTAGGCGACCGCCTATTTCGCCTATGCCTCGGGCCGGCCCTGCTCTTCCTAATTCTTGATGGCACAAGTGTTGGATACACAGGCAATTTCTTGACAGACAAGCGGCTAGCGGGCTCGACTCTCACACGATGCTCTTATCGCCAACCAGGTTAACATTGCACTTAACGTTAACAGTAACCCTTCATATACTGTTGTGATATTATCATTAAACTGGTCAATGATAAAATAAAATGGAGGTAAGGATTCTTATAGTAAGGATTCTTACCTTAACTGTTGTGTATTCTCCCAAGGCAAAACGTGGCTTCTTTAACACCAAAAAATGGCAGTTGAAAATATCCGAGAAGCACGTACAGTGGGTGTTGACCGGGGTGTTGACGCACATGACGCGAGGCACTTTACTCTATTAATATGATTCAAATGTACACATATAATCATTTGTATATAGTTCAGTTTAATGAAATGATACTTGAACGTCGCTGCTACCCGATGCATTAGAGTCAGATACACTTATTCACAGGTTTTGAGTTTAGGTGGCTCAGTTTTTTTTATTGACGGTTACTGTTAGGGTTTACAGTGTATAGGCTCATCGAAGCAATGCGAAAGGAGAGCATGACGAAGCGAGCGAAACGCATCGCTCAATTAAACAGACAACTCTAATATACTGTTGTCTAAGTGTGCAGTATGTTACAATTCTGTCATGAAACATTCAGCTGTGTTGAAAAGTAAAACATTGAAAATCAGTCAAAGGGACAATTCTGTAGTCTGCTCCCACTGGAGAAATAGTCTACATTGTTGTGGTTTGCTGTAGTTTCATATAGACCTTTTTCTATGGAACGTCATTATCCCGTTTCGAAATTGCCTACATATCGCTGTAATGAGTTCATTCTTTTTTTGCCAAAATGCGCACACTTAATTGTTTACCAACAGTAAAATGGTCTATTGTCTTTATTTTCTTTTAGGTGTCTGCAATAGGCTAAAAACTAAATTAAACGGGCAGGAAAAATGTCTTGAAACGTGGTGACTTGACTGTAGTTTAATTGGATATTAACCTGTGTGTTTTTGTCTTTTTTTCTTATATATTTTTTTAGACTATGTCATCAAGAGTGACCTCATTGATCACATGTATGATGCCTTGCTTGGCGTCAGGTCAGCAGTGGTTAGTGTCAGGGCCAGCCTGGAAGAGCAGCTAGAGCGGTACCTACGAGAGCCAGTGATTGACCATAAAAGTGATCCACTCGAGTGGTGGAAGATCAGCGAGGCAGAGTTGCCCCTGCTCGCCCCTCTTGCGAGGAGATATCTCTGTCCCCCACCTTCTTCCGTTCCTAGTGAGCGTGTATTTAGTGAAGTGGGGGCAATATATGAAAAAAGAAGAAACAAGCTCCGCGGTGAGCAGGCTGAGAGGCTATGCTTCTTACACTACAACCTAGTTATCTTAGATTGGGAGTATTAGGCTGATAACACCTTACTACACTGGGCATGCTTGGTTACGTTTCATGATTAGTAGCAGCGTTCCGTCTCACTCTCAGCAGAGCAGTAGCCTGCCCTGTTCTAAATGGCAACGTTCAGCTACTGTAGCCTGTAAAACATTCAGTTGAAATGTATTTTATTTTATTAGATTTTGTTGAATGAGAACATGAGACATGAGAGGAATTGTGGCCTATTTATTTTTAATTCATTTGTAATACAGTATATGAGAGCTGTTAAATGTGTGCCCAGGTGAAGACCAAAATAAAATATTTTATTTTATTTGCATCTCTCCTTGTCATTTTGTAAAAGAAAAAAAAAGTGAATTGGTGATATTAAATATCGGCCTTAAATATCGGCTATCGGCCACCTCAATTTGCCAATTATCGGTATCGGTATCAGCCCTAAAAAATGCATATCGGTCGATCTCTAGTTCAGACATATATATTAATATTATACCTGTGGTTCAGACATATATATTAATATTATACCTGTGGTTCAGACATATATATTAATATTATACCTGTGGTTCAGACATATATATTAATATTATACCTGTGGTTCAGACATATATATTAATATTAAACCTGTGGTTCAGACAGGGGTCCTGAGGTTGACCGTGGCGTCCCCTAGATTACAACCCCATATTACACAAGTGTGTTCCTGGTCAAATTCACAAGGGCTTAGACGGGTCACGCATCGGACACTATGTTCCCTGAGGGAGATATTGAGATTCTTTAGGAGACGTAAGATGTCAGGCTAGCGTATTGAGTGTGTGTTGAGTGTGTGTATTGAGTGTGAGATGTTGGGCTAGCGTATTGAGTGTGAGATGTTGGGCTAGCGTATTGAGTGTGAGATGTTGGGCTAGCGTATTGAGTGTGTGTCAGGCTAGCGTATTGAGTGTGTGATGTTGGGCTAGCGTATTGAGTGTGAGATGTCAGGCTAGCGTATTGAGTGTGTGATGTTGGGCTAGCGTATTGAGTGTGAGATGTCAGGCTAGCGTATTGAGTGTGTGATGTCAGGCTAGCGTATTGAGTGTGAGATGTCAGGCTAGCGTATTGAGTGTGATGTTGGGCTAGCGTATTGAGTGTGTGTGTCAGGCTAGCGTATTGAGTGTGTGATGTTGGGCTAGCGTATTGAGTGTGATGTTGGGCTAGCGTATTGAGTGTGTGTGTCAGGCTAGCGTATTGAGTGTGTGTGTCAGGCTAGCGTATTGAGTGTGAGATGTTGGGCTAGCGTATTGAGTGTGAGATGTTGGGCTAGCGTATTGAGTGTGAGATGTCAGGCTAGCGTATTGAGTGTGTGATGTCAGGCTAGCGTATTGAGTGTGTGATGTCAGGCTAGCGTATTGAGTGTGTGATGTTGGGCTAGCGTATTGAGTGTGAGATGTCAGGCTAGCGTATTGAGTGTGAGATGTTGGGCTAGCGTATTGAGTGTGTGATGTTGGGCTAGCGTATTGAGTGTGAGATGTCAGGCTAGCGTATTGAGTGTGAGATGTTGGGCTAGCGTATTGAGTGTGATGTTGGGCTAGCGTATTGAGTGTGAGATGTTGGGCTAGCGTATTGCGTGTGAGATGTTGGGCTAGCGTATTGAGTGTGAGATGTTGGGCTAGCGTATTGAGTGTGAGATGTTGGGCTAGCGTATTGAGTGTGAGATGTTGGGCTAGCGTATTGAGTGTGTGATGTTGGGCTAGCGTATTGAGTGTGATGTCGGGCTAGCGTATTGAGTGTGAGATTTTGGGCTAGCGTATTGAGTGTGTGTATTGAGTGTGTGTTGTATTGATTGTGTGTTGAATTGAGTGTGTGTATTCAGTGTGTGTTGTTTGAGTGTGTGTTGAGTGTGTGTATTGAGTGTGAGTGCTGAGGTTGTGATGTCAGGCTAGCGTATTGAGTGTGTATGTTGAGGGTGTGTATTGAGTGTGTGTGTTGGTGTGTGTATTGAGTGTGTGTGTGTTGAGTGTGTGTGTTGAGTGTGTGTGTCAGGCTAGTGTATTGAGTGTGTGTATTGAGTGTGTGTCAGGCTAGTGTATTGAGTGTGTATTGAGAGTGTGTGTCAGGCTAGTGTATTGAGAGTGTGTGTCAGGTTAGTGAGTGTGTATTGAGAGTGTGTGTCAGGCTAGTGAGTGTGTATTGAGAGTGTGTGTCAGGCTAGTGAGTGTGTATTGAGAGTGTGTGTCAGGTTAGTGAGTGTGTATTGAGAGTGTGTGTCAGGTTAGTGAGTGTGTATTGAGAGTGTGTGTCAGGCTAGTGAGTGTGTATTGAGAGTGTGTGTCAGGCTAGTGAGTGTGTATTGAGTGTGTGTGTCAGGCTAGTGAGTGTGTATTGAGAGTGTGTCAGGCTAGTGAGTGTGTATTGAGAGTGTGTGTCAGGCTAGTGAGTGTGTATTGAGAGTGTGTGTCAGGCTAGTGAGTGTGTATTGAGAGTGTGTGTCAGGCTAGTGAGTGTGTATTGAGAGTGTGTTTCAGGCTAGTGAGTGTGTATTGAGAGTGTGTGTCAGGCTAGTGAGTGTGTATTGAGAGTGTGTTTCAGGCTAGTGAGTGTGTATTGAGAGTGTGTGTCAGGCTAGTGAGTGTGTATTGAGAGTGTGTTTCAGGCTAGTGAGTGTGTATTGAGAGTGTGTGTCAGGCTAGTGAGTGTGTATTGAGAGTGTGTGTCAGGCTAGTGAGTATGTATTGAGAGTGTGTGTCAGGCTAGTGAGTGTGTATTGAGTGTGTGTCAGGCTAGTGAGTGTGTATTGAGTGTGTTGGTGTGTGTGTGCTCCTCAGCTACCTGTTTCCAGACGGCCGAGCCCAGAACCCGGACCTGACAGGGCTGTGTGAACCCTCACCCCAGGACCGCATCAAAGTCACACAGGTCCGCCAGGCCCACGCCACAGAGCACACACACACACACGCACACACACACACACACACACACACACACACACACACACACTAGCCTGACACACAGATCTTCCCTGCTCTTCCAGGAGCAGTACGAGCTCTACTGTGAGATGGGCTCCACCTTCCAGCTGTGTAAGATCTGCGCCAAGAACGACAAGGATGTGAAGATCGAGCCCTGCAGCCACCTCATGTGCACTTCCTGTCTGACCGCCTGGCAGGTACGACAGCGCGGGGGTGGGGGGGGGGGGGTCTTCTCTTCTCATCCCAGTTTGATGCCCCTCGGTTATTCTCTTCTGGAATGTGCCTTGAAATTACCTTCGCACCTCTCCGACTCCTCCCCTCCTCTCTGACTCCTCCCCTCCTCTCTGACTCCTCCTCTCCTCTCCTCCATCATGCATCGCCATCTCTCTTTTCCCCTCTCTCTTTTGTCACCCATCATCTCATATCTCTTCTCTCTCTCTTTCTCTTCATCCCTTCCTCTCTCTCTTCATCTCTCTTCACCTCTCTCCTTTTCTCACTCTTTTATCCCTCTCTCTCTCCCTCTCTCTCTCTCTCTCCCTCTCCCTCTCCCTCTCCCTCTCCCTCTCCCTCTCCCTCTCCCTCTCCCTCTCTCTCTCTCTCTCTCTCTCTCTCCCTCCCTCTCTCTCTCTCTCTCTCTCTCTCTCTCTCTCTCAGGAGTCGGAGGGGCAGGGCTGTCCGTTCTGTCGTTGTGAGATCAAAGGGACCGAGCCCATCGTGGTGGACCCCTTCCACCCAAAGGCCAGCGTGGGCGGCAGCGTCGCCTCCTTCGCCGGCTTCCAGGGTCACTACGGGGCGGAGGGCGCCGGAGCCGTCTCCCCCGGCAACGACGACGACGACGAGCGCCTGGAAGACCCCCACCTCATCATGAGCAGGCTGGCCGGAGCCAAGGTGGGTCACAGTCATTTAGCAGGTGCCCCCGACACCAACCCTACACCCCCTCCCGACCGCTACGCTCTGCTACCTCGGGGCGACTGGCTGCCCCGTCACTCCCAGGCCCCTGCGGTCGATCGACACGGTCACGGCTCTTCTCTGTCCTGACCCCACGGTCACGGCTCTTCTCTGTCCTGACCCCACGGTCACGGCTCTTCTCTGTCCTGACCCCACGGTCACGGCTCTTCTCTGTCCTGACCCCACGGTCACGGCTCTTCTCTGTCCTGACCCCACGGTCACGGCTCTTCTCTGTCCTGACCCCACGGTCACGGCTCTTCTCTGTCCTGGCCCCGCAGTGGTGGAACCAACTGCCCACTGATGTCAGGACAGCAGAGTCGCTGCCCATCTTTCGCCGCAGGCTCAAAACTCACCTCTTCAAGAAGTACTACCACGATTTTTAGATTGCTATTCTTGCACTTTGCCTTCAGCACTAAATTATGCTCTTAAGTCACTTGTTTTAGAAAGGAGGATAGTGAGTTCTGGCAAGTAGTAGTACATGGCTTTTCCTACGTTAAATACAATTATTGTAAGTCGCTTTGGATAAAAGCATCAGCAAAATGACTAATGTAATGCTTTTTATTCAGTGTACTACTACTCACAAAGTTTATTTGTATAGCAAATTTCAGCAACAAGGCAGTTCAAAGTGCTTTACATGAGACATTAAAAGCATAAAGACGAAGTGCAACACATAAAAGGTCATATAAAATTAAATGAAAAAAGTACATTTAAAACAAAATGCAGGAAAAATAAATACAGAAATAACAGTTACAGTGCAGTGTATGAATGAATACACTTTTTTAGTTTTAACTCTGGGGACAGAAAGCAGACCTGTGCCAGACGACCTGAGGGGTCTGGATGGTTCATAACGTGCAGCAGATCACAAATATATTTTGGCCCTAAACCATTCAGTGCTTTATAAACCAACAGCAGTATTTTAAAGTAAATTCTTTGACAGACAGGAAGCCAGTGTAAAGACCTCAGAACTGGAGTGATGTGATCCACTTTCTTAGTCTTAGTGAGGACTCGAGCAGCAGCGTTCTGAATCAGCTGCAGCTGTCTGATCGATTTTTTAGAGAGACCTGTAAACACACCGTTACAGTAGTCGAGTCTACTGAAGATAAACGCATGGACAAGTTTTTCCAGATCCTGCTGAGACATAAATCCTTTAATCCTTGATATATTCTTCAGGTGATAGTAGGCTGACTTTGTAATTGACTTAATGTGACTGTTGAAATTCAGGTCTGAGTCCATGACTACACCAAGATTTCTGGCTTCGTTTGTGGTTTTTAGCATTACTGATTGGAGCTGAGTGCTGACTTTTAATCGTTCTTATTTGGCTCGAAAGACAATTACATCAGTTTTGTTTTTCTTTAGTTGAAGAAAGTTCTGGCACATCCAATCATTGATTTGTTCAATGCACTTACTCAGTGCTTGTATGGGATTATAGTGCCCTGATGATATGGTGATATACATTTGTGTGTCGTCTGCATAGCTATGGTATTATATTTAGTTGTTTTCCATAATTTGAGCTAGTGCGAGCATGTAAATGTTGAACAGAAGAGGCCCCAGCATGGAGCCTTGGGGAACTCCACAGGTCATTTTTGCCCGCTCAGATTTGTAATTGCCTATAGACACAAAGTAGTCCCTGTCCTTCAAGTAGGATTCATACCAGTCTAGCACTGTGCCACAAATCCCCAGCCAGTTTTCCAGTCGGCCTAGTAATATAAGACTATGACTAAGAGCATCATCTAGTGCTAAAGCCAAAATTTAGGCAGAGGTAGAGGAGGATCCGGCTGTCAATTATCTCTTTTAGAGAGAGAGAGAGAGGGGTAGATAGATAGATAGATAGATAGATAGATAGATAGAGAAAGAGAGAGATAGATAGAGAAAGAGAGAGATAGATAGAGAAAGAGAGATAGAGAAAGAGAGATAGAGAAAGAGAGAGATAAAGAGAGAGATAGATAGAGAAAGAGAGAGATAGATAGAGAAAGAGAGAGATAGATAGAGAGAGATAGATAGAGATAGAGAAAGAGAGAGATAGATAGAGAAAGAGAGAGATGGATAGAGAAAGAGAGAGATAGATAGATAGAGAAAGAGAGAGATATAGAGAAAGAGAGATAGATAGAGATAGATAGAGAAAGAGATAGAGAAAGAGAGAGATAGATAGAGAAAGAGAGAGATGGATAGAGAAAGAGAGAGATAGATAGATAGAGAAAGAGAGATAGATAGAGAGAGATAGATAGAGAAAGAGAGAGATGGATAGAGAAAGAGAGATAGATAGAGAAAGAGAGAGATGGATAGAGAAAGAGAGAGATAGATAGAGAAAGAGAGAGATAGATAGAGAAAGAGAGAGGTAGATAGATAGAGAGAGAGATAGATAGAGAGAGAGATAGATAGAGAAAGAGAGATAGAAAGAGAGAGATGGATAGAGAAAGAGAGAGATAGATAGATAGAGAAAGAGAGGGATATAGAGAAAGAGAGATAGATAGAGAAAGAGATAGAGAAAGAGAGAGATAGATAGAGAAAGAGAGATGGATAGAGAAAGAGAGAGATAGATAGATAGAGAAAGAGAGATAGATAGAGAGAGATAGATAGAGAAAGAGAGAGATGGATAGAGAAAGAGAGATAGATAGAGAAAGAGAGAGATGGATAGAGAAAGAAAGAGATAGATAGAGAAAGAGAGAGATAGATAGAGAAAGAGAGAGGTAGATAGATAGAGAGAGAGATAGATAGAGAGAGAGATAGATAGAGAAAGAGAGATAGATAGAGAGAGATTGATAGAGAAAGAGAGAGATGGATAGAGAAAGAGAGATCGAGAAAGAGAGATAGATAGATAGAGAAAGAGAGATAGATAGAGAAAGAGAGATAGAGAAAGAGAGAGATGGATAGATAGAGAGAGAGATAGAGAAAGAGAGATAGATAGAGAGAGATAGATAGAGAAAGAGAGAGATGGATAGAGAAAGAGAGAGATAGATAGAGAAAGAGAGATAGATAGAGAGAGATAGATAGAGAAAGAGAGAGATGGATAGAGAAAGAGAGATAGATAGAGAGAGAGAGAGATCGAGAAAGAGAGAGATAGATAGAGAAAGAGAGAGATAGATAGAGAAAGAGAGATAGATAGAGAGAGATAGATAGAGAAAGAGAGATAGAGAAAGAGAGAGATAGATAGAGAAAGAGATAGATAGATAGAGAAAGAGAGATAGATGGAGAGAGAAAGAGAGAGATAGATAGATAGAGAAAGAGAGAGATAGATAGAGAAAGATAGATAGATAGAGAAA